>NC_090651.1:0-338750 GCF_040937935.1 Hyperolius riggenbachi
TCCCAAAACAGCATCACAAAAACAAAGCAGCTATACAAACGATGATTGTTATTCACAATTAGAAACACCTACCATACTTATATGTGGCTTCAAAAACCAAAAAGGATAAATGAAAATATTAAATCACAGTATACAAGATTCCGCTCACTTTATGCGTTTAGACTACCCCCATCATAAAAAAGAAGAGGTGTGCATGCACATCCCTATCTAAATGGGGATCAAGCCAATTTTGGCATAAGCATTGATCAAAAAAAAATTTCATAAACATCATGCGGAAAACTAGATGTGAGATGCCCCAGCAGAAAGCCCCCAAAGCCCCTCCCACTAGAAGAGCAGTGTAGACCCATAAGGTGTGGGATGCTTCACCGAACATCCCTAAGGTGGCAGAAAGGGGGACATAACTTGTGTTTTCATTGAGGCCTGGCTCCTTAGTTGCCTCCAAGTCAAATATCCACCTTGCTTCACGCTGTAGAAGCAGACGATCCATATTTCCACCTCTTGCAGAGTTATGAATTCTGTCCAGACCAACAAAACGCACATGTTTGAAACCTACCACCGTGGACGGACTTAAAATGCTTCGCCACGGGAGTAAGGATATTATGATTTGAACTCTTGATACTTCCAATATGTTGCGAGATGCGTGTACGAAATTCATTTTTGGTCTTTCCCACATAAAATGCCCCGCAAGTGCAGAGCAGCAGGTATACCACAAGAGTAGTGCTACAATTTACATAATGTGGGAAACACCAATCCCGACCATCCGGAAGGCGAACCGATCTGCCCACCTGGATATAACGGCATACCGAACATCCACCACAGGTGTATGTACCAGTCACCTTACAGTGCTTTTTGTTGGCCTGAGGATCGACAAAATGACTGTTGACCAAGAGATCCCGTAGGGACGGTGCCCTCCGGAATGAATAAAGGGGAGTTTGTGTTAACACTGTGCTCAATTTGGCATCGTTAGTGAGGATGTGCCCATGCCTGTCCAGTATCCTAGAAACCTCTCGATGCTGTGCCGAGAATCTGGTACAGAACCTGATTGTCTCCGACCTCTCACGGGTGGGACATCTACTCCTATCCAATAGGGCAGATCTGTTTGCTAGTATTAGCTCTCTTATAAGCCTTAACAAGAATCTTATCCTTATATCCTCTTTGTCTGAATCTCGATCTCAGCTGCAGGGCCTCCCTCTGAAAAGCATCATCCTCTGAACAGTTGCGTCGAATCCGCAAATACTGTCCGGTAGGGATACCATTAATAGTGTGTTTTGGATGGAAACTTTCTGCTCTCAAAAGTGCATTTGTTGCCGTTTCCTTTCTATATAACCTTGTAGAGACAAGGCCCGCAGCCGAGACCGAGATCAGAAGATCCAAAAATGGGACCTCCACATAACTCATGTGCATAGTAAATTTGAGATTCCAAATATTCTTATTGATAGCTGTCATAAATTGTAATAATAATTCCTTGCCACCCGTCCAGAAAAGCAGGATGTCATCAATGTACCTGTGCCAGGCTAAAGCGTGGCACAGGTACATTGCCAGGTCCTCATCGGAAAACAGCTCCCTCTCCCACGCCCCCAGGTACAGGTTGGCATACGACGGAGCACACGTGGTGCCCATCGCTGCCCCCTCCTTCCCTATACAGTTCCCTGGTGTCTATGGCCACCCTTCCTCCCCTATACATTTCCTTGGCATCTATGGCCACCCTTGCTCCCCTATACAGTTCCCTGGTATCTATGACCACCCTTCCTCCCCTACATAGTTCCCTGGCATCTATGGCCACCATTTCTCACTTATACATTTCCCTGGTATCTATGGCCACCCTTCCTCCCCATACAGTTTCCCTGGTGTCTAAAGCCACCCTTCCTCCCCATACAGTTCCCTGATATCTATGACCACCCCTCCTCCCCTATACAGTTCAATGGCATCTATGGCCACCCTTCCTCCCCTATACAGTTCCCTGGTATCCATGACAACCCCTCCTCCCCTATACAGTTTCCTGGTGTCTATGGCCACCCTTCCTCCCCTATGTAGTTCCCTGGTATCTATGGCCACCCTTCCTCCCCTATAAAGTTCCCTGGTGTCTATGGCCACCCTTCCTCCCCTATACAGTTCCCTGGTATCTATGACAACCCCTCCCCCCTATACAGTTCCCTGGTATCTATGGCCACCCTTCCTCCCCTATACAGTTCCCTGGCATATATGGCCACCCTTCCTCCCCTATACAGTTCCCTGGTATCCCATGACAACCCCTCCTCCCCTATACAGTTCCCTGGTGTCTATGGCCACCCTTCCTCCCCTATACAGCTCCCTGGTATCTATGACAACCCCTCCTTCCCTATACAGTTCCCTGGTGTCTATTGCCACCCTTCCTCCCCTAAACAGTTCCATGGCATCTATGCCCACCCTTTCTCCCCTATACAGTTCCATGGTATCTATGCCCACCCTTTCTCCCCTATACAGTTCCCTGGCGTCTATGGCCACCCTTTCTCCCCTATACAGTTCCCTGGCATTGGGAGGACTGATTTCTGAGTTCTGCAAGAAATTGCTAAGATAGGAGAGTCATCCAGAAATGTGCACCTTTCCATTCTTGCACACAGTGCTTGAATGATTGCATTTGTTCAGCAATGACACCTTGTAGTGCTGCATGTGTAGACAGGCCTTTCACTACAGGCAGTGGTAATACTATAAATCCTTGCTCACCTGTAGCCGGTCATATGGACATGAAACCTCCGGATGAGACTCCACATCAAAGTGCAGGAACCTCAGAAGAATGGAGAAGCCCTCCTCCACCTGGATTTTGTATTTGCAGTTGGTGAGCTTTGGATAGAACCCGGGGAAATCTGGGCTTGTAATCTCACCTGAGCTTTTGGTGTACATCATGGGGTCACATTTAACTGGAGTAAAGAAATACCATGTTTAGCATTGATAACTGAAGACTTGCAGACTGGCTCTTGTTTATAGAGAAAAAGCATAGCCACAGCAAAGGTAATGTGTTAGCTGTAGTTTGGGCCACGAGCATTCCTAGGCTAGCATATTATTGACAATAATAATAATATCACTCCACCATCATATTGATTGATACAGCATGTGATCCTATTTGGCCACCTTCGTGTAACTTTATCAATCTACTATTAGCATTACTTGATTAGGTACATGTTAACAACAGATCAACCACAAGGCGATTCTGGGCAGTTGCCTAGGGCATGGAGAGTAGGGATTTCCCATCATAAAATTGGAAAATGGCATCGGAAAATTGGATTTCCACAACTCTGTAATTTTAGGCCAATCACAGCCCTTTGCGAGTATTCAACCAATCAGAGATTGCAAAATTTTAAAAACATCAATTGGATTGTTGCAGTAATTATAGGTCATTCAAAAGACACAGATACTACCGAGTTTTTGTGAGTCTTCTGATTGGCATTAACCATTTCAGCCCGTGGGTATTTTTCACCTTATGCATCAGAGCAATTTTTACCTCCCATTCATTCGCCAATAACCTTATCACTAATTATCACAATTCATTGATCTATTGTAAGGAAACACGGAAAGGCCGCCGTCTCTCAAGGTGAGGCGGCTGTTTCCGCATCCAGCATGGCGTCACAACGCGGAAAAAACGCCGCGTAGGCAGTGCGGCGGAATCCGCATTGGTAACGGCGGAATCCGCATGGGTAACGGCGGAATCCGCATCAGAGGCGGCCCCCGCACTAGATACATTGCATGACAGTGCTGGTGTGGCTGGGACTGATAGTCCACCAAGATTCAGACTTACACGCGCGCGAGCACAGAGGCAGAGTTTAAATAACAGCTAGAAGGAAGTCAGCTGACCAGCTGGGTCAGCTGACAATTTCCACTGCTCTCATTGGACCAGCAATTAGGGAGGTCCTGGAAAGGTCCTAGAGTATATATACTGCTGGTTGTTCACTTGCCCTTTGTCTGGCGTGCGATCACATATGTGGAAGCACCCAGATCCGTAGTCAGATCCGCAAGTGTGCCGGGACCAGCTGGAGCTGTAATCCTACACTTAGCTATATTCTGTTGATAGCTAAAGTACTAGTTTGATTGTGATTATCTGTTATGACTTTTGCCTGCCTTGACTACCCTTCTGAACTCTGATCTTGTACCTCGATAATTCTGATACTCTGTTGCCGATCTCCAGCTCGTTTCTAGACTCCGCCTCAGCCTCCTGATTCTGTACCTCGATATATCTGATACCCCGTTGCCGAACCCTGCCTGTACCTAGACTCCGCCTTTTACGACCTGGCTTGTCCGACCTCGAGAACCGACCTTACCGTTAGAGGCGGTTCCTCGCTCTGTTAGCGACCCTTCCTCCTGAGGGTCACTTTCAGACATCCTTCCTACTGTCAGTCTGACTCCTCCCGTCTTGGAGAGCTCAGGTCTGCGGAAGGAATCAGTGCAGTACTCCTTGCTGCACTGAGGCCTAGTCCTCAAAGTGTTACTGTTACACCAAACACTACACTCTACTCAGGTGAACAGAGGTTAGCTAGTATATCGGATTATCAGTGATACTGCAGATTACGTATAATCTGGTATACATCTGTATTCCCAGTGATTCTGCAGATCACTGGTAATCAGATCCTCTCTGTGCTTCACTGATCGTTACATCTATATCTTGTTTTTTCCACCACCAATTATGCTTTCTTTGGGTGGTACATTTTGCTAATAATTATTTATTTTTAAATGCATTTTCACAGGAATATTAAGAAAAAAATTCATTATTTCTCAGTTTTTGGCCATTATAGCTTTAAAATAATACATGCTGCCATAATTAAAACCTAAAGTATGTATTTTATTTGCCCATTTGTCCCGGTTATTACACCATTTAAATTATGTCCCTATCACAATGTGTGGCGCCAATATTTTATTTGGAAATAAAGGTGCATTTTATCAGTTTTGCATCCATCACTATTTACAAGCCTATAATTAAAAAAATGTTTGTAATATACCATTTTCACATGCATACCATCTTCACATGCATATTCAAAAGTTTAGGTAACTATTTATGTTTTGGGGTTTTTTGTTTTGTTTTTTTAACTGTAATGTTTTTTTTTTCATTAAGAATTTTTGGGGGTAATTTTTGGTGTGGGAGGTAAAGAGTTAATTTTAAATGTAATAATCTATATATATAATAGAGTAAGTGCCTCAACCATCAAGCAAGAAGAAGAAGTAGCGCCCTGCCCCCAGGGCGTGCCTCAACCTTCAAGCCAGAAGAAGAAGTACTTTCGATGAGAAAATGTATGCATGCTCAAACACCAAGTTTAACCCTAGCAAGTCTGGCTTTGCAAATCTGGCCTAATTGGCTATTCATGAGGCAATGCTCTTGCAAATATGCATTTGCTTTCACATGCCAAACTATGCAGGGTCAAAAAAACAATACCGCAAAGTGGTCGCCCTGCGGGTATTAGTTCATGCTACATCAGCACTATCCATGAGTGCCACAGGGAGGCTTCCAAATGCCCTGATACAACTGGGGGGACCGTGGGGTCCCAGGCTCTCTCACTGCCTGGGAACCACAGCGGAAACCCGGAGGGGGAGGCTGGGTGGTGCAGCCGACCCCCCAAGCGTGGCCAGAGAGCCGTCTGTACCCTCCTCCCAATATTAAAAACAGGCACTTACCTTAATGTCCATTGTTTTTTGCTACATGCGCATACATTTTCTCATGGAAAGTATTTTTTTTTTTTTTATTCAACAGTTTTTATTGAATTTTTTTTTCCCAGATTACAAGTACAAGTAGCATAGAATATTGCAAACAGAGATGTATCGTATAAGACAATGATCTAGAATTCCATCAAAACAGTCAAGAGGGTTACACACGAGTGTAGAGTAGCCTCTGGCTTTGCCACTCAACGTAGCAGAATGAGGTAAGCCTCTTATAGATACAGTCCCTTAGCCAGATGCACCAAGGGGCTGGTGCCACTAGTACTTGAACAGCTTAATTTATAACCTAAAGTAAAGTAGCTTAATGCAATAAAATAAAATAGAATAAAAGATAAAATAAGAGAAAAGGAGCATTAATTAAATGAAGCAAAGTAGATTAAAGAAAAGAACACGGAATTAAACTGGGCTGAGGTAGATTAAAGCTACCCAGCCTACAGAACATAAACGCACTCTGCTCCTCTGCCTTTCTAATTTCTGCTTGTTCGTCCAACTTATATCTATATACCCGTAAGAACTGTAAGCGCTAGAAAAACTAGAGAACCGACCAAAAGGGACTAAAGTTGTGTAGGCTATGGGCCTGTGCATCCTATTTGCTGACGTGCTGTTTGGGGAGGGAAGTATAACGCGTAGTGATCTAAGAGATATCCATGACATAGACAGAACCATTGGGGCCTCCAAGGCCTCTGATACTTGATTCTAGGGACAGGTTATATTGTGATAGCTGCAGTAGCTGGGCAAATGAGGGAGGGTCAGGAGACTTCCAATTTGAGACGATAAGGTGTCTAGCTGCTGCCAGGACATGAAAGACCGCCATTCTATGTTTGATTTCCAAGTCTTCTAAGCCTATATTTAAAATTGCGAGAGTAGGGGATAGGGTGAAGGGGTGATTAGTGAAGGCCTCTATTTTTTCCTGGATTTTATACCAGTAATGTTTCAATTTGGGACATTCCCATAATAAGTGAGTCAGTGTTCCCATCTGACCACATTGTCTCCAGCAAAGTGGCGATTGTGAAGGAGAGAAGGCGGCCAGTTTTCTGGGGGTCAGATAGCATTTGAGGAAAATGTTTTGCAGTGTCTCCCAATGCGTAAGGCAGAGTGAGAGTTTGGAGGCAAGCTGCGCAGATCTGATTAACTGGTTAATGTCAATGTTGGATTGGAGATCATAGGCCCAACTTTTAGCGTATTTTGATAATGCGAGGTGGGAGTTCCTCATGAAGGAATCGTACCAAATTGAGATTCCCTTTTTTAAGTACATTGGGCTGTTTAGAGAGGCGTATACCTGTTTAGGCAGGGAGGGAAGATTTATCTTGTGTGTAGTAACCCAGTGTTTAAGCCTTAAGTAAGTGAAGAGTTGGGAGGAGTCTAGACTGAATATCTGCTTGATCTTGTTGAAATCCCATAGTCTATTACTTTCATAAATGTCGTTTAAGTGCGGGATTCCTGCTTGGGACCACTTAGAGAGGGCTATATTCCCCATTAAATTAGCAACTGATTTCAGGTCGACTCTAATGTGGGAGTTGTGGGTGTCCGCTGAAGATGTGAACTTTTTATAAAACTGCCATGAATTTAAGGTTGCCTTGCATGTGATTAAGGTAGGAGGGGAGGGAACACTACCCATAAGAATGCCCAGTATTGAATCTTTGAGAGGTAGCGAGTGGCAAGCGCTTTCTATATCCACCCATTTTTTACTCAGGTTATTATTTCACTAGTACCTGGACATGTCCAAAATGCATGCGTGATAGTATATTTCCAAATTAGGATGGCCAAGACCTCCCTTGTTTTTTGGGATGTGCATATTTTGCATTTTTAGTCTGGGCTTCCTACCAGCCCAAATGAATTTCGAGATTATTTTGTTTAAGTTAATGAAGAAAGATTTCCTTATAGGTATGTTAATAGATCTAAATATGTAAAGGATTTTTGGTAAAATCAGCATCTTGAATGAATTCAGCCTCCCAGCCCAGGAGAGTTCGACTTTAGCTAGTCCCTCCAGGTCAGTCATTACAGAAGATATTAAGGGAGCATAATTAGCGTCAAAAAGACCCGCTACTGAGGTGGTCAACTGTATTCCAAGGTACGGGATAGATTAGAGGGCCCAAGGAAAGGGAATTTTGGTAGAGATTAATTTTTTCAATTCTTGGGATAAATTTAGATTCAGCATTAGTGACTTAGAGTGGTTGACCTTGTAATAGGATATTTGTGAAAAGTTATGCAGAGCTTTAACCGTGCTCTGGACTGGAGAGAGGACAATGGTTCTGTCAGTGTCAGTATCACGTCATCCGCGAATAAGCCAATTTTGTGAGAATTCCCGCCAATATTAATCCCCTTGATGCCCTGGTTACTCCTTATCGACTCGGAAAGGGTTTCCATCAGCAGCGTAAAAATTAACGGAGAGAGAGAGCACCCCTGCCGAGTGCCATTGGAAATTTGGAATATGTCAGAGTAAAACCCAGAGGCATTGATTCTAGCTGATGGGTTGGAATAGAGCGCCAAAATACCCCTCAGAGAATCCCCGGAAAACCCAAATTTTTTTAACGTGTGTTCTAGAAATAACCAATGGACCCAGTCGAACGCCTTCTCTGCGTCCAAAGTAAGGAACACAGAAGGCGTCCGACCGGTCTCCAGATAGTGCAGAAGTGATATCATCCTCCTTGTGCCATCAGATGATTGTCTATTTTTGGTGAACCCAACTTGGTCATTCTTGACCAGTAGTGGGAGCAAATCTAGTAATCTATGGGCGAGAATTTTCACGTACAGCTTGGTGTCCGTATTTAAGAGCGAGTTGGGACGGAAACTGGCAGGATTGCTCAAGTCTTTGCCAGCTTTTGGTAAGACCACTACCGTAGCTAATAAATATTCCTGAGGGATTTGGCCTGAAGATCTAAATGTATTGAATACCTTTGCTAAGCGTGGGGCTAAAATAGTGGCATATGTCTGATAATATTCATTTGAGTACCCATCTGGGCCTGGAGCCTTGTTATGTTTCAGTGACTTTATTAAGGAAATGACTTCCAGGGCGGTAATGGGAGCGTTTAATGAGTCAAGGTGATCCTGAGAGAGTGAGGGTAGGTTGAGGGTAGATAAAAACTCCTCAATTTGCTGCGGAGATGGTTGGGGGGTCTTGGTATCATATTGCAAATTATAGAGATCTCGATAAAAGGATGCAAAAATATCAGCTATCAATTTAGGGTTAGTGACCCTCTGATTAGTTAGTGGGTCGATTAAGAACGGAATACGAGATTTAGCCTGTTTAATTTTGCATTTTTGAGCCAAAAGAGCTCCTGATTTATTACTTTGAGAGTAATATTTAGATTTAGTTCTAAGCATGTTGAATTCAAATTTGTGCAACAGCAATAAACGGAGCTCCTGGCGAGCTTGGAAGAGGTCTTTCAAAAGGTCGTGGCCCGCTGAGTTTTTATGTAAAGCTTCCAGGCGAGAGATTTTTGAGAGGATAGCTGATATTTGAGCATTACTTTGATTCTTTTGAGTAGAACCCATTTTGATTAAGATTCCCCTAATGTATGGCTTGTGAGCACTCCATACGAGCGGCTCGCCCGTTTCACCTCCCTCATTCCATGAGAAAAAGTTTCTTAGATTATCAGCGATGTATGCATTGTTTTTAGCTTCTTTTAAAATGGAGGTATTCAATCTCCGCTGACTGTGTTTAAAGTCACAGTTCAATTGGGTTATTGTAATGGTGATGGGAGCGTGGTCTGACCACGTGACTAGACCTATCGTAGAATCAGAGATTTTTTGTAAGGTGTTGCCATTCATGGAAAGTATTTTGTGCAGTTTGTATCCTTTGGAGGCAGGTGGTGGATGGCTTGCTCCGGTGGTGTGAGCCCTGGAGTGAGTTGTCTGCGTCAGTCCTCCCCCCCTCTCTGGAGTGTTGTATGTGAGCCAGCCCTGAGCTCTAAAGCTCGGGGTGACCCACTGCTTCACTCATTTCTCATGTGGAGCCCCCAAGTTAATGCGCATGTAACAGAATGCAATGGATGTTAAGGTAAGTGCCTGTTTTTAATATTGGGAGGTGGGTGCTAGTGTTGGGCGAACATCTAGATGTTCGGGTTCGGGCCGAACAGGCCGAACATGGCCGCGATGTTCGGGTGTTCGACCCGAACTCCGAACATAATGGAAGTCAATGGGGACCCGAACTTTTGTGCTTTGTAAAGCCTCCTTACATGCTACATACCCCAAATTTACAGGGTATGTGCACCTTGGGAGTGGGTACAAGAGGGAAAAAAATTTAGCAAAAAGAGCTTATAGTTTTTGAGAAAATTGATTGTAAAGTTTCAAAGGAAAAATTGTCTTTTAAATGCTGAAAATGTCATGTTTCTTTGCACAGGTAACATGGTTTTTACCGCCAGGCAGTCATAAATGTAATAAAGAGAAGAGGTTCCATAAACAGGGACCGGTAACGCTAACCCAGCAGCAGCAGCAGCACACGTGATGGAACAGGAGGAGGCGCAGGAGGAGAAGGCCACGCTTTTTGAGACACAACAACCCAGGCCTTGCATGAGGACAAGAAGCGTGCGGATAGCATGCTTTTTACCGCCATGCAGTCATAAATGTAATAAAGATAAGAGGTTCAATAAACAGGGACCGGTAACGCTAACCCAGCAGCAGCAGCAGCACAGAGCACACGTGATGGAACAGGAGGAGGCGCAGGAGGAGAAGGCCACGCTTTTTGAGACGCAACCCAGGCCTTGCATGAGGACAAAAAGCGTGCGGATATAGCAATGCTTTTTGCCGCCATGCAGTCATAAATGTAATACAGATGAGAGGTTCAATAAACAGGGACCGGTAACGCTAACCCAGCAGCAGCAGCAGCACAGAGCACACGTGATGGAACAGGAGGAGGCGCAGGAGGAGAAGGCCACGCTTTTTGAGACGCAACCCAGGCCTTGCATGAGGACAAAAAGCGTGCGGATATAGCAATGCTTTTTGCCGCCATGCAGTCATAAATGTAATACAGATGAGAGGTTCCATAAACAGGGACCGGAAACGCTAACCCAGCAGCAGCAGCACACGTGATGGAACAGGAGCAGGCGCAGGAGGAGAAGGCCATGCTTTTTGAGACACAACAACCCAGGCCTTGCATGAGGACAAAAAGCGTGCGGATATAGCAGCAATGCTTTTTGCCGCCATGCAGTCATAAATGTAATACAGATGAGAGGTTCAATAAACAGGGACCGGAAACGCTAAACCATCCCAGATGTTCATTGGTCATGTTACTTGGTTGGGGTCCTGGAGTGTTGCGTAGTCATTTCCAATCCAGGATTGATTCATTTTAATTTGAGTCAGACGGTCTGCATTTTCTGTGGAGAGGCGGATACGTGAACCTTGCAGGCAACGGCATTCTTCAAGCTTCGGGTTATTTTGCTGACCACGTGCTCATGCAACTCAGGCACTGCAGAGCGCGCAAAGTGGTAGCGGCTGGGAACCACGTAACGTGGGATGGCCACTGACATCATGCCCTTGAAGCTGTTTGTCTCCACCACTCGATATGGCAGCATTTCGCAGGCCAGAAGCTTGGCTATGCTGGCTCTTACTGCCACGGCCCGGGGGTCATTTGCTGGCAATTTCCTCTTGCGCTCAAACATCTCCGAGACAGACAACTGAACCGTAGGGCTGCACAACGAAGGGCTGTTGGTTGTTGTGTTTGATGAACACTGGGAGACCTCAAGAGCACTACTCCGGAAAGTGACAGTGTCAGCGTCATCTGATTTTTTGGAATGTTTTGAACCACGCAATGGCTGGGCTACTGCTGCTGCTGAGGCGGGTCTGGTGGTGAGTCTGGTGAACCCAAGGGAGGCAGTGTTGCTGGTGGTACCCTGTCCTGCCGCGTTTGCCCACAGAGTGGGATGTTTGGATAGCATGTGGCGGCTCATGCTGGTGGTGGAGAGGTTGTTAATACTTTTCCCCCTGCTCAGGCGGGTCTTGCACACCTTGCAAATCGCCATGGTAACATCCTCAGTGCAGTCTTCAAAGAAAGCCCAGAATTTGGAGCACCTGCCTTGCTGGCGATTTCTGTTTGCGCCTCTTTTGCCTCTCACTTGAACTTCCACGCTTGTGGTGCCTGAAATTGCGCGCCGCCTACCTTGTGGCACAAGGCGAACTCGTGCAGCAGTGGGTTCTTCAACAGACTCATCTGTGCTGCTGCTACGACGGCGATGTTCTCGTTCACAAACAAAATCTGGGTCTATGTCCACATTGTCCATACCCTCCTCTTCCATCTCCTCAAACTCGTCATATGTCATTGTGGGGGGCCGCCGCCGTGGAGTACAGCTCCCCAGCACAACCGTCAGGGGAAACACCTCTTCCCTTGCCCCTCCCTCTTTCACCGGATTTCTTCCTCATTTCACTTATCCTTACAGTACACGCTGACTGGCAGCAGTACAGTGGCAGTACAGAAATGCTATACAGTGGTGGGTGAGCGGTGTACCACTATTGCCAGCAGCGACACAGAGCACAATGCTATACAGTGGCGGGTGAGCGGTGTACTACTGTTCCCAGCAGACAAAGAGTGGCAGTAAACACAATGCTATATAGTGTGGCTGAGCCGTGTACACAGAGTGGCAGTAAACACAATGCTATATAGTCTGCTATATAGTCACCCCGAACGGGGTGATGTTCTGCAGCACCCGAACAGTGGCGAACACTGTTCGCCCAACACTACTGGGAACGCAGATTTTAGTACCTAAACACACGATACAACATGTTTTCCGGGGTCGGACTCTGAGGCACATACAGATGGTCCCGATCATCATCCTCATCATACAACTCTTCTCCTGAGTCTGACCCACCCACCACCTCTGCCACCCCAACATCCCCAGACACAGTCACAGACCCCTCATCGTCCTCAACATTAACTTGGGATGCTGGCCTGAGCCCGACCTCCTCCTCCACATCAGGCCCCATCATCCCCTCAATGGCAGCCCTCATTAATCGCTCTGGCGCCGGACCGATGGACACAACGTTCTCCTCCGGGGAGGGCTGCTGCTGACCACTGGCTGCTGGGGTGGATGTTATAGCTTGCGTGGGGCGTTGGCTGTTGCTGTTGTTGGGAGTGCTGCTCACAGCGGAGGTCTCTGAGGAACTCATGGTGAGCTCATATAGTGGTTGACGGTGAGTGGAGTATTACTGATCCCAGCAATATACACACTGACTGGCAGAGTACGCAATGCTATATAGTCTGGCTGAGCCGTGTACACAGAGTGGCAGTGAACAATGCTATATAGTCTGGCTGAGCGGTGTACACAGAGTGGCAGTACACACAATGCTATATAGTCTGGCTGAGCCATGTACACAGAGTGGCAGTAAACAATGGTATATAGTCTGGCTGAGCGGTGTACACAGAGTGTCAGTAAACAATGGTATATAGTCTGGCTGAGCGGTGTACACAGAGTGTCAGTAAACAATGGTATATAGTCTGGCTGAGCGGTGTACACAGAGTGTCAGTAAACAATGGTATATAGTCTGGCTGAGCGGTGTACACCGAGTGTCAGTAAACAATGGTATATAGTCTGGCTGAGCGGTGTACACAGAGTGTCAGTAAACAATGGTATATAGTCTGGCTGAGCGGTGTACACAGAGTGTCAGTAAACAATGGTATATAGTCTGGCTGAGCGGTGTACACAGAGTGTCAGTAAACAATGGTATATAGTCTGGCTGAGCGGTGTACACAGAGTGTCAGTAAACAATGGTATATAGTCTGGCTGAGCGGTGTACACAGAGTGTCAGTAAACAATGGTATATAGTCTGGCTGAGCGGTGTACACCGAGTGTCAGTAAACAATGGTATATAGTCTGGCTGAGCGGTGTACACAGAGTGTCAGTAAACAATGGTATATAGTCTGGCTGAGCGGTGTACACAGAGTGTCAGTAAACAATGGTATATAGTCTGGCTGAGCGGTGTACACAGAGTGTCAGTAAACAATGGTATATAGTCTGGCTGAGCGGTGTACACAGAGTGTCAGTAAACAATGGTATATAGTCTGGCTGAGCGGTGTACACAGAGTGTCAGTAAACAATGGTATATAGTCTGGCTGAGCGGTGTACACAGAGTGGCAGTACACACAATGCTATATAGTCTGGCTGAGCGGTGTACACAGAGTGGCAGTACACACAATGCTATAGAGTCTGGCTGAGCGGTGTACACAGAGTGGCAGTACACACAATGCTATGTAGTCTGGCTGAGCGGTGTACACAGAGTGGCAGTAAACACAATGCTATATATAGCGTGGCTGAGCGAGGTGCACAGTGGCAGTACACACAATGCTATATAGTCAGGCTGAGCCGTGTACACAGAGTGGCAGTACACACAATGCTATATAGTGTGGCTGAGCGAGCGGTGTACTACTATTCCCAGCAGACACAGAACAGTAAACACAATGCTATATAGTGTGGGTGAGCGAGCGGTGTACCACTATTCCCAGCAGACACAGAACAGTAAACAGAATGCTATATAGTGTGGCTGAACGAGCGGTGTACCACTATTCCCAGCAGACACAGAACAGTAAACAGAATGCTATATAGTGTGGCTGAGCGAGCGGTGTACCACTATTCCCAGCAGACACAGAACAGTGAACAGAATGCTATATAGTGTGGCTGAGCGAGCGGTGTACTACTATTCCCAGCAGACACAGAACAGTAAACAGAATGCTATATAGTGTGGCTGAGCGAGGTACACAGAGTGGCAGTAAACAGAATGCTATATAGTGTGGCTGAGCGAGCGGTGTACTACTGTTCCCAGCAGCGACACACAATGACTGGGGGGGACCCTGGCTAGCGTGGCTGGAGAGCGAACTACCCTGCCTGCCTACCCAAAGCTAAACCCACAGAGAAATGGCGGAGATATGACGTGGTTCGGGTATTTATTTACCCGAACCACGTGACCGTTCGGCCAATCAGAGCGCGTTCGGGCCCGAACCACGTGACCCGTTCGGCCAATCACAGCGCTAGCCGAACGTTCGGGGAACGTTCGGCCATGCGCTCTTAGTTCGGCCATGTGGCCGAACGGTTTGGCCGAGCACCGTCAGGTGTTCGGCCGAACTCGAACATCACCCGAACAGGGTGATGTTCTGCAGAACCCGAACAGTGGCGAACACTGTTCGCCCATCACTAGTGGGTGCGGACGGCTCTCCCCGGCACTGGCCACGCTTAAGGGGGTCACCTGCACCACCCAGCCTCCCCCTCTGGTGTGCCGCTGTGGTTCCCAGGCAGTGAGAGAGCCTGGGACCCCGCAGTCCCCCCGGTTGTATGGGGGCATTGGGAATCCTCCCTGTGGCGCTCCTGGATAGTGCTAATGTAGCATGAACTAATTCCCGCAGGGCGACCACTTTGCGGTATTGGTTTTGTGACCCTGCATAGTTTGGCATGCGAAAGCAAATGCATATTTGCATGAACATTGCCTCATGAATAGCCAATTAGGCCAGATTTGCAAAGCCAGACTTGCTAGGGTTAAACTTGGTGTTTGAGCACGCATACATTTTCTCATGGAAAGCCTACTTCTACTTCTTGCTTCAAGGTTGAGGCATGCACTGTATTAGATAGATAGAAGATAGATAGACAGATATAGATAGATAGATAGATAGATAGATAGATAGATAGATAGAAGATGGCCGCCGCTTTACATGTCTTTCATGGAAACAACATTTCCTTTAATGTTATACAAATTCCTGCGTCAGGTAACTGTTTGTTTCTATCGGTCGCATACTTCTGGAAAAATGTCATTGAGGAAACTGTTGCTCTCGAACTTCGCAACATGGCTGTGAACTATGTTTACCAACATTGGGATTACATCGGCGATGTGTTGTCCGTTGTTCTTAGCCATGAAAACATAGACATACAAGTATGCGCAACACTATGCCGACTATAGAGATGAGCTGAAATTTTCGAAATTTCGAACTGCTTTTATTACGAATGCGAAATTTAACATTACGACCCAAATTCGTAATTTCGTAATTAATTTTCAAATCGTAATTTACAATTTCGTAATCGAAATTTCACTCCCGTAATGACGAATTTCGTGTCTCCAACCGAAATTTTACTTTTTCAGGTTTGTAAGGGTTTCTATCCCTCTAGATGCCTAAAATGAATAGCACACCCAGCCAGCCACCTCTCTCTCTCTCTCTCTCTCTCTCTCTCTCTCTCTCTCTCTCTCTCTCTCTCTCTCTCTCTCCAGAGATCTGTAGTATTTCAAAACCATACTCACATTCATGACATGTCCAGGGATAACCCAGGCCAACCACATGGAAGACAGCTATGCTCACCACCATACCACCAAACACACACTAAATAGACTGCTAACCTAAATCTTACTTGTAGACAGTCATATGAGACACATGCTGGGTGCAGGGCTTTGTGATTGGACCATGGACCATGCGATAGAGTGAGGTGCAAAAATGAAATCATGCCTAGCAGAGGATGGTTTCACAATGCTAAATGCTAGGCTGGCTGTGGTGCAATTGGTTAGTGCGTCTGGCTGGTAACAGCAAGGTTACAGGTTCGATTCCATCCAGGCATGTCTTTTCCTTTTGCGTTCAACAGTTGTCCAAACAGAGCCAACAGAGCCCCAGATAGCCATGTAGAGTTAGGTCACAGCTAGCCTGGCTGTGGTGCAATTGGTTAGTGTGTCTGGCTGGTAACAGCAAGGTTACAGGTTCGATTCCATCCAGGCATGTCTTTTCCTTTTGAGTTCAACAGTTGTCCAAACACCGAGCACAAAGTTTTGCATGTGTAAAGTTTTACGCACGCAAAATACCCCATGGGGTTCAATGGCGCAGCGCGCGCACGCAAAAGGAAAAGACATGCCTGGATGGAATCAAACCTGTAACCTTGCTGTTACCAGCCAGACACACTAACCAATTGCACCACAGCCAGGCTAGCTGTGACCTAACTCTACATGGCTATCTGGGGCTCTGTTGGCTCTGTTTGGACAACTGTTGAACGCAAAAGGAAAAGACATGCCTGGATGGAATCGAACCTGTAACCTTGCTGTTACCAGCCAGACACACTAACCAATTGCACCACAGCCAGGCTAGCTGTGACCTAACTCTACATGGCTATCTGGGGCTCTGTTGGCTCTGTTTGGACAACTGTTGAACGCAAAAGGAAAAGACATGCCTGGATGGAATTGAACCTGTAACCTTGCTGTTACCAGCCAGACACACTAACCAATTGCACCACAGCCAGCCTAGCATTTAGCACTGTGAAACCATCCTCTGCTAGGCATGATTTCATTTTTGCACCTCACTCTATCGCATGGTCCAATCACAAAGCCCTGCACCCAGCATGTGTCTCATATGACTGTCTACAAGTAAGATTTAGGTTAGCAGTCTATTTAGTGTGTGTTTGGTGGTATGGTGGTGAGCATAGCTGTCTTCCATGTGGTTGGCCTGGGTTTGATCCCTGGACATGTCATGAATGTGAGTATGGTTTTGAAATACTACAGATCTCTGGAGAGAGAGAGAGAGAGAGAGAGAGAGAGAGAGAGAGAGAGAGAGAGAGAGAGAGAGAGAGAGAGAGAGAGGAGGAGGAGGAGGAGGAGGACGACTGACTGACTGGCTGGCTGTGCTATTCATTTTAGGCATCTAGAGGGATACAAACCTTTGCAAACTTTAAAATACTAAATTTCGTAATTACGAAAATTTGCGTAATTTGCGAAAATTACGAAATTTCGATTACTGCTAAAATCGTAATTGTAGAAATTTCGGAAATTCGTAATTAGGTCATTACGCTCATCCCTAGCCGACTACATGAGCACTTCTGGTGTTTATGGTGGGGAGGCAGAAATTGTCGCTATGTCCCAAATACTTCCCGCAACTATCACCATTCACTTCAGAGAACATCCTCATGTCTCTCCTCGAGTTTACAATCCCTGCCATTGTCTCTTCATTTCCCTGCTCTTTAGTGGCCCGTTGGATCATGGCCATTATGAAGTTCTCTTGCCTCTTACAATCACACGTGATGACGTTCTGCTGCCATCTATTGACAACGTTGGTACTGAACAAACACATTCCACACAGAACTTTCAATGCACCATTTGTTCGAAAATCTTCCGACTGCAGAGATATCTCAATGCACATTTAGAAACTCACTCCACTGAACAAACGTATAAATGCACCATTTGTTCCAAAACGTTCCGACAGCAGAGATATCTCAACGTACATTTCAAAACCCACTCCACTGAACAAATGATACAATGTGAACATTGCCACCAATGCTTCAAAACTACTCGCGCTCTCAAGAACCACTTACAAACTCATTCCAGTCACACCTTCTACTGCACATTCTGTAACAAACACTTCACGGCTCACGTGGATCTCCTCAACCATGTCAAAATACATACAACAAATAGATTTGTATGCAACATTTGCGACAAACACTTTAACGCATGCACATCTCTCACCAAGCATGTCAAAACACATTCTGTGACTCAGTCCTTTCAGTGTGAATACTGCAGTCAATGCTTCCAAACATCATTTCTTCTCAGCAAACATACTGTAACGTTCTGCTAGTGAGTGAGGGACACTAGCAGACTGACAGATATCAGAGACTCCCTGAAGGGAAACGCCGTACAGTTATAGACAGTGTCAGTAAAGACAGAACTGACACTGCAATACAGATATGAGAATAGTCAGACAATCGAGTCGGCAACAGATCTGATTGATGAAGTACAAAATCAGCAGGCAAGATCAGAGTGAGTAATTAGGTAGAGGTCGGCAACAGATCAGATTGGCAGAGGTACAGAATCGTTAGGCAAAATCAGAGTAAGTATTCAGGCAGGGGTCAGCAACAGATCAGATTCGCAGAGGTACAGAATCGTTAGGCAAAGAGAAGTCAGATAAACAGGCAAAAGTCAAACACAGTAATATCAATAAAATAAGCTGAGCTAGTATGGAATCCCCGGGGTCCTGCCGGTTCAAGCCACACACGGACTGACTAAGGTCTGAAGCCTTAACTGCGTAGTGTTAGCTAGAGCAGAGGAGACAAGGTGGAACTGACAGAATCAGGCTAAATAGCCCGGGGTGAGAGAATAGGCACGCCCCCATCCTGTCCAGCAATCAGCATTCGGAGGTGGACCCCTGCGTGTCAGCTGACCAACTGTCAGCTGACACGCTTCCTAAGCGCATAAGAGGTGCGACGCTGACAGCGTGTGCGTCCACCCTCCTTCTCTGCCTGCGACTGAAGCCCAGCTGGGGAGCCGCAGACGTCATCTCCAGCAACGCGGCCAGCCGACCCAGAAGTCGCAGACATGCTGCTGGCCGTTACAGCGGAGGTAAGCTCCGCAGACCTGACACATACGAAAGCACATTCCCAAAATATAATCTTTCAATGTGTACATTGCAAAACCTCTTATAAAAGCTCACATCTTCTCGCAAACCACATGCGCAGTCACCACATTCAACTTTCTGCTGCTTTCCAAGAAGATACCGCCAATCCCGTCCAGGAACATAACATTGGCCTACCTACCGCACTATGTAATTCTTGCAATGCTCTTCATTGTCCATCAGAGGTCAACAAATCGGGACATTACACTTAGTGTTGTCATAACGGCAAGGTGTGTTTGCCATCCCTATCGCAACCTCCTGTTTTATTACAAGACCTCTTGACTGGCAAGAACCCACTGTCCTGGAATTATTGTGATCATATCAGGGAATACAACTCTGCTTTTACTTTTGCTTCAATGGGTGCCCACATCGCTCAACCACCTGGCCACGGACAGTATGTTTTCAGAATTCATGGTCAAATTTATCATCAAGTCTCTCCTTTATATACCAATCCTAACATGTCACCACAATACGGTCAGTTATATATCTTCAATTCCGCTGAGGCTACCACTCAACGTTTGCAAAAAGAATGTAACAGCGCTTGCAAGGACATTTTGTTGATGAAACTAGACAAAATGATACGAAAGGTTAATCCCTTTGCTAAGTCTTATATGCAAATGCATGACATTATCAGTCACAGTAACTCTGTTGCTGCTGTACGAATGGTATTCACGGAAAACCAAGTCTGGATATCAGAAGGTATAACTCCCCATCCTGTCAAACTGATGTTGCTACTATCTTTGTAGGGGAAGACGGGGAACCTCCTGCCCAAAGCGACATTTGCATATACCCAATGGGAGACGCTTGCAAGCGTATCTCTGTACTCAATATGAACTGCAATCCCATGGTTCTATTCCCTTACAGAGATCCAGGCTGGCACATACAATTGACACATGTTGAGCACAAGCAAACCGCTAAACGAACACGGGTCACACAACTACAATATTATGCTTACAGGCTTGCCATGTGATATGAATTTTCCACCTTGCATTCCAGTGGTAAACTCTTCCAGCATTACGTCGTTGATGCGTATTTCCAAACAGAAGGCGCGCGTTTACTAGTGTTGGGCGAACACCTGGATGTTCGGGTTCGCAAACGTTCGCCGAACATGGCCGCGATGCTCGGGTGTTCACGCCTAACTCTGAACATAATGGAAGTCAATGGGGACCCGAACTTTCGTGCTTTGTAAAGCTTCCTTACATGCTACATACCCCAAATTTGCAGGGTATGTGCACCTTGGGAGTGGGTACAAGAGGAAACATTTTTTTTTTTTTTTAAAAGAGCTTATAGTTTTTGAGAAAATTGATTGTAAAGTTTCAAAGGGAAAACTGTCTTTTAAATGCGGAAAATGTAATTTTTCTTTGCACAGGTAACATGCTTTTTGTCGCCATGCAGTCATAAATGTAATACAGATAAGAGGTTCCAGGAAAAGGGACCGGTAACGCTAACCCAGCAGCAGCACACGTGATGGAACAGGAGGAGGGCGGCGCAGGAGGAGAAGGCCACGCTTTGAGACACAACAACCCAGGCCTTGCATGAGGACAAGAAGCGTGCGGATAGCAATGCATTTTGCCGCCATGCAGTCATAAATGTAATACAGATAAGAGGTTCCAGGAAAAGGGACCGGTAACGCTAACCCAGCAGCAGCACACGTGATGGAACAGGAGGAGGCGTAGGAGGAGAAGCCCACGCTTTGAGACACAACAACCCAGGCCTTGCATGAGGACAAGAAGCGTGCGGATAGCAATGCATTTTGCCGCCATGCAGTCATAAATGTAATACAGATAAGAGGTTCCATAAAAAGGGACCGGCAACGCTAACCCAGCAGCAGCACATGTGACGGAACAGGAGGAGGCGCAGGAGGAGAAGGCCACGCTTTGAGACACAACAACCCAGGCCTTGCATGAGGACAAGAAGCATGCGGATAGCAATGCTGTTTGTCACCATGCAGTCATAAATGTAATACAGATAAGAGGTTCCAGGAAAACCTCTTGCCAGGCAAGGGATGTGTCTCAGCTTAGCCAACTTTAAAGCGTGAATGAGATTGCTCCCATTGTCACAGACAACCATGCCTGGTTTCAGGTCCAGCGGTGCCAGCCACAAATCGGTCTGTTCCTTGATTCCCTTCCAAATTTCTTCACCTGTGTGCTGCTTATCTCCAAGGCAGATCAGCTTCAGTAAGGCTTGCTGACACATGGCAACAGCTGTGCTGCACGGCTTCCACGACCCTATTGCTGGGTTACCGATGCCGGATGAGGTACCGCTTTGAGAGGCGTTGGAGGAGAAGGAGTCAGAGTCAAGGTAGGTGCTGCTGTTATCTCTGAGGGACGCCGGTCCAGCAGTTTGCGGCGTGGGCAACACCCGCGCCGTAGCTGGTGAGGAGTCGCTGCCAGGCTCCACAAGGTTCACCCAGTGCGCCGTCAGGGAGATGTATCGACCCTGGCCAAAGGCACTCGTCCAGGTGTCTGTGGTGAGGTGAACCTTGCAGGCAACGGCATTTTTCAAGCTTCTGGTTATTTTGCTAACCATGTGCTCATGTAACGCTGGCACTGCAGACCGCGGAAAATAGTATCGGCTGGGAACCACGTAACGTGGGATGGCCAGCGCCATCATGCGCTTGAAGCTGTTTGTCTCCACCACGCGATATGGCAGCATTTTGCAGGCCACAAACTTGGCTATGCTGGCTGTTAGTGCCACGGCCCGGGGGTCATTTGCTGGCAATTTTCTCTTGCGCTCTAACATCTCCAGGACAGACAACTGAACCGTAGGATCGCACACCGAAGGACAGTTGGTCGTTGAAGACTGGTAAACGTCAAGAGGACTGTTGCGGAAACTGACATCGTCGTCTACTACGGATGTTTGTGTACCACGTAATGGCTGGGCTGCTGCTGAGGAGGGTCTGGTGACAACGGAGGCAGTGTTGCTGGGGGCTGGAAGCGAGCCGCTACCCTGGCCTTGCGTGTTTGACCACAGAGTGCTATGTTTGGCTACCATGTGGCGGCGCATGCTGGTGGTGGAGAGGTTGTTGATATTTTTCCCCCTGCTCAGTCGGGTCCTGCACACCTTGCAAATCACCATGGTAACATCCTCCCTGCAGTCGTCGAAGAAAGCCCATACTTTTGAGCTCCTGCTTTGCTGGCGAGTTTCTTTCGTGCCCCTTTGGCATCTCACTTCTACGGCTATGCCTGTTGTGTCCGAAATACCCCGCCCCCGCCTACTTTGTGGCACACGGCGAACAGCAGTGGGTTCTGCAGCCGACTCATCCGTACTGCTGCTATCCCGACAGCGAGGTTGTACTCAATAATCCGGGTCTGTGTCCACATCGTCCAAAACCTCCTCTTCCATCTCCTCATCTGTGACTGTGTCTGTGTGCAGTGGACTAAAGCTCCCCAGAACACCCTCTGCGCACCTCACTCCCATGTCTTCAAGATGTTCTTGGTGGACCTCCTGCAATTCCAATTCCTGCGCACATTGCTCAGGGATTTGGGTGTCTTTGTCCTCGCCTTTCATTTCAGTGCGTGGTGCATTTACCTCGCACAATGGTTGTGAATCCGGGTGCAACATTTCTGGCTGTTCCATTGTTTGTGGGGGTAGGAGTGGGAATAGCTCCTCCGAAGAGGCCATTGTGCCCGGAAATAATTGTTCGGACTGGTTATTCGGCCATTGTGTGCATGGTGTAGCTGCTTGTTGTGTCACCGTTGTGCCCACTGGCTCCTTGTAACTGGCAGAGGACCTCGTGCGTGACAACAAGGATGTGCTGGTGCTGCTGCTGCTTAACCCGCTGCTGGACGCTTGAGAGGTCATCCAATTCATTATCCGTTCCTGCTCTTGTGGATCAGTGAGGGTTGTTTGTCTGGCACACATGGGTGGTATTGAGTGGGTTTTCTTAGATGCTCCACTGCGGCCTCTACGTGAACCGTCAGGGGAAACACCTCTTCCCTTGCCCCTCCCTCTTTCACTGGATTTCTTAATTATGGTTGTACTGATCCCAGCAGTACACGCACACTGACTGGCAGTACAGTGGCAATAGACATTGCTATATAGTATGTTATAAACTGGTGATGGACGGAAGTACTACAGATCCCAGCAGTACAGTGGCAATAGAAGACAATGCTATATACTATGTTATACACTAGTGATGGACGGAAGTACTACTGATCCCAGCAGTACAATGGCAATAGAAGACAATGCTATATACTATATTATACACTGGTGATGGACAGAAGTACTACTGATCCCAGCAGTACAAGCTGACTGGCAGTACAGTGGCAATAGACGACAATGCTATATACTATGTTATACACTGGTGATGGACGGAAGAACTACTGATCCCAGCAGTACAGTGGCAATAGAAGACAATGCTATATACTATATTATACACTGGTGATGGACGGAAGTACTACTGATCCCAGCAGTACAAGCTGACTGGCAGTACAGTGGCAATAGAAGACAATGCTATATACTATGTTATACACTGGTGATGGACGGAAGTAATACTCATCCCAGCAGTATAGTGGCAATAGAAGATAGTGCTATATACTATGTTATACACTGGTGATGGACGGAAGTACTACTGATTCCAGCAGTACAGTGGCAATAGAAGACAGTGCTATATACTATGTTATACACTAGTGATGGACGGAAGTACTACTGATCCCAGCAGTACAGTGGCAATAGAAGACAATGCTATATACTATATTATACACTGGTGATGGATGGAAGTACTACTGATCCCAGCAGTACAAGCTGACTGGCAGTACAGTGGCAATAGAAGACAATGCTATATACTATGTTATACACTGGTGATGGACGGAAGTACTACTGATCCCAGCAGTACAGTGGCAATAGAAGACAGTGCTATATGCTATGTTATACACTGGTGATGGACGGAAGTACTACTGATCCCAGCAGTACAGTGGCAATAGAAGACAGTGCTATATGCTATGTTATACACTAGTGATGGACGGAAGTACTACTGATCCCAGCAGTACAGTGGCAATAGAAGACAGTGCTATATGCTATGTTATACACTGGTGATGGACGGAAGTACTACTGATCCCAGCAGTACAGTGGCAATAGAAGACAATGCTATATACTATATTATACACTGGTGATGGACGGAAGTACTACTGATCCCAGCAGTACAAGCTGAATGGCAGTACAGTGGCAATAGAAGACAATGCTATATACTATGTTATACACTGGTGATGGACGGAAGTACTACTGATCCCAGCAGTACAGTGGCAATAGAAGACAGTGCTATATACTATATTATCCACTGGTGATGGACAGATGTACTACTGATCCCAGCAGTACACGCTGACCGGCAGTACAGTGGCAATAGAAGACAATGCTATATACTATGCTATATACTGGTGATGGACGGAAGTACTACTGATCCCAGCAGTAAACGCACGCTGAGCTGACTGGCACTACAGTGCTGTGGCAAATATAGTATAGGAGGCTGGGGGGCCCTGGCTAGCCTAGCTGGTGAGAGAGAGTCTAACCTGCCTGCCTACCCAAAGCTAAACCCAAACGCAAGTGGCGGAGAAATGACGCGGTTCGGGTATTTATTTACCTGAACCACGTGACCCGCTCGGCCAATCGCAGCGCGAGCCGCGTGTTCGTGCCCGAACCACGTGACCCGCTCGGCCAATCACAGCGCGAACCAAACGTTCGGGGAACGTTCGGCCATGCGCTGTCAGGCCGAACATACGTTCGACCGCATGGCCGAACACCACGAGGTGTCCGGCGAAGCCCGAATCGAACTCGAACAGCCCGAAATCCGGGCGAACCCGAACAGTGGCGAACACTGGTCGCCCAACATTAACGTTTACATTACCTATGCTCCCATCAACAAGATTTGCGTGTAGAGCAATACAGGGGATTTCTTGATGCTGTCGCTGCTAAAGCACAAGACCATAACCTCCGCCTTGGACAATTGATCATTCTTCCCTCTACCTTTCAAGGGAGTCCAAGGTACATGCAACAGAACTACCAAGATTCAATGGCAATTGTCCGCAAATGTGGAAAGCCTGACTTATTTCTAACCTTCACCTGCAATCCTACTTGGCAGGAAATCTCCAACGCCACTTCTCCTCATAACTGACCAGAACACAGACCCGACATCGTTGCCCGCGTCTTTCATATCAAACTGCGAGAATTCCTAACAGATATTCTCGACAAGAATATTTTTGGCAATGTTATCGCTTACATATACATCATTTAGTTCCAAAAATGAGGATTGCCTCATTGCCATATGTTACTTACACTTGACTCACAATCCAAAATAAGGACCAAAGATGACATAGACAAGTATGTCTGCGCTGAGCTTCCAAATCCCCAAATACACCGTTGACTTTTCCAAATTGCCACTAAATGCATGGTCCATGGTCCGTGTGGAACGCTCAACGCCAACTCACCTTGCATGAAAGACGGCACGTGTACCAAAAGTTTCCCAAAGGACTTCAATGCTGAGATGCAAGAAAACACACAAGGATACTCCGTATACCACCGAAGACAGCTGTTGGATAGTTCCTTATAATCCCTGGCTTTCTCAGAAATTCAATGTGCATATTAATGTTGAAGTTTGCGCCTCCATTCAATGTATCAAGTACCTGACTGTATAAGTATGTGTACAAAAGACATGACGCTGCATCTATTGCACTTCACAAGGAGCCGGCCAATGGTGTTTTCCAACATGATGAAATACAGACTTTTCTTGACAGTAGGTATGTTAGTGCTCCGGAGGCTATGTGGCGTTTGAACGAATATGGTCTTTCCAAAAAATCTCACGTTACTACACGATTACTGGTTCCTATGCCAGAAAAACAAGTCATCTTCTTTCATGAAGGTCACGAGAAACAAGAGCTACAAACACAAGCTAACAAAAACACTATGCTCTTAGCATGGTTTGAACTGAACAAGACAGATCCCGAAGCTGTGGACTTACATTACACGGATGTTCCACAACATTACACATTCCAACAGTCGTCTGGAAAATGGAAAAAGAGAATCAGAGGAGGCACCAAAGTAATCGGTAGAATGCCTGTTGTTGCTATTAACGACACAGAACGCTATTATCTCAGACTTCTCCTTACCCGTTCCGTAGGCGTCAAAAGTTTTCAGCATCTACAAACTGTCAACGGCGTCCAATGTAACACTTTCAAAGAAGCATGCCAACAATTAGATCTTCTTAAAGATGACAAGATATGGGATGATACTCTTACAGAGGCATCCCAGATACGAATGCCATTCTTCTTCCAACAACTTTTCGTTTTTGTCTGCCTCTTCGGTGAACCGCACAATGTTCCACGCCTTTGGGACACGCACAAACTCTCCCTGTGTGAGGACCTTCTCACAAAATACTCCCCAGCCACCGCTTCCATGTATGCTCTCGTGGAAATTAACGACATGCTCCAACCACATGGCCGGAACCTGCACAAATTACACCTACCAACCACTGACATTCTTCCCCTGTGTCATTCATCTGTCACCATCAACACTCAGGTTGAACAATCGAACGCTATGGAACACTACACTAAACTCAACACAGAACAAAAAAACACTGTTGACTCTGTTTTACACGCTGCATACAGCGATGCCTATCTGCGGCAAACATGCTTTTTCTTAGACAGTCCTGCAGGAACAGGGAAAACCTTTGTCTACAAAACTCTGATTCATACCATCAGAGGAAGGGGAGACGTTCCTACAGCCGTAGTATCTACCGGAATTGCTGCAACCAGGGGCGGCGCTACACTGGGGCTTGCTGGGGCTGAAGCCCCAGCTGACAAACTGTAAGCACCCCCCTGAAAGCCCCCCTATCTGTCAGCGCCGATCAGGCGGCCCGGGTGCAGGCTCACTGGCTGAGCTGAACGCACGGAGAGTGGCCCGCCCCGCAAGGGTACGTGTGCACTGTCACGTGATGACGTCTGGCGGCATCACGTGACATGCAGCGCGCTCTCCTTGGCAGCGCGCTCTCCTTGCCCGGCCGTGCAGCTAGTTGCTGCTGACAGCCGGGACAGGAGAGGAGACAGTCAGATTGCATCACTGACTAATGACTAGTCTCCTCTCTCCAGACTCTCCACCGCACAGCAGCACTGAACTAGTCTACTCTCTACCCAGTCAGTCAGCAGTCACAGTCACACCCAGTGGCAGTAGCCCACCCAGGCACCCGCGGACAGCGCACAGGACTGGAGGCTCCGAGGCTGAACTCCGACAAGGTGGGTGGGGTAGGTGTCCTCCTGTGACTGTCCTGTTCACTCCAGCCAGCCTGGCTAATTGTTGTTGTTTTTTTGCACCAGACAGCCACCTAGGCCTGAGCTGCCCTCCTGAGCCTAGCACCAGCAGGCACCACCAACCACCAGGCCTGACTCTGAGCAACCCCCTGGGGGGCCCCACTCCCCAGCCCACCCACCACCAGCCGGTCCTGAGGCCTTCCCACCACCAGCCAGGCCTGAGCTGCGCTGCGGCCCCCAGCCCACCACCACCAGCCAGGCCTTAGCTGCCCTGGGGCCTCCAGCCTACCACCACCAGCTAGGCCTGAGCTGCCCTGGGGCCCCCAGCCCACCACCTACCAGGCCTGAGCTGCCCTGGGGCCCTCAGCCCACCAAATACCAGCCAGGACTTAGCTGCCCTGGGGCCCCCAGCCTACTACCACCAGCCAGGCCTTAGCTGCGCTGCGGCCCCCAGCCCACCACCACCAGCCAGACTTGAGCTGCCCTGGGGACCCCAGCCCACCACCTACCAGGCCTGAGCTGCCCTGGGGCCCTCAGCCCACCAAATACCAGCCAGGACTTAGCTGCCCTGGGGCCCCCAGCCTACTACCACCAGCCAGGCATTAGCTGCCCTGGGGTCCCCAGCCCACCACCACCTATCAGGCCTGAGCTGCCCTGGGGCCCTCAGCCCACCACCACCAGCCAGGCCTTAGCTGCGCTGCGGCCCCCAGCCCACCACCACCAGCCAGGCTTGAGCTGCCCTGGGGCCCTCAGTGCATTAACTGGTGAAAAGCTTTCTCTTATGTGCATTTACTGGTGAAAAGCTGTCTCTCATGCGCATTTACTGGTAAAAGGCTGTCTGTCATTACATGCATTAACTGATGAAAAGCTGTCTCTTATGTGACTTACTGGTAAAAGGCTGTCTCTCATTACGTGCATTAACTGGTGAAAGGCTGTCTCTTATGTGCATTTACTGGTGAAAGGCTGTCTGTCATTACGTGCATTTACTGGTGAAATTTCATATTTTTTTTATGTAACTACATCAGCTGGTACAACTACATTACAGTTAGCCCCGCCCGCATAATGTCATGACCACGCCCCTTAAATTCTCCCATTAAGCCCCTTCTGCCTGCCCTTGTGCCCCCTTTGAGCCCCCCAAAAATCTGAAGCTGGAGCCGCCTCTGGCTGCAACATTGTTACCGAGTGGATGTACTGCACATTCCGTTTTAAAATACCTTTGAAGCTGACTAATGCTTCCACATGCAACATCAAACCTACCTCACCACACGCTCAACATCTGCTGCAATCGAAATTGATAATATGGGACGAGGCACCAATGATACATGCATACGCATTCCAGGCTGTTGACAGGTTATTATGTGACCTCACGGGTGAGACGCAACCATTTGGAGGGAAAACTATACTATTCAGGGGAGATTTCAGAGAAATACTCCCCATCATTATGCGTGGCTCCCGAGCACTTACTGTTGCCAGTTGCATTAACAAACAACCTTTGTGGCATCACATGCATGTACTTACACTGATGACAAATATGAGAGCACTCCCCCACGAAAAAGATTTTGCAAAATGGCTCCTCGATGTTGGAGACGGAAAAACCGGAACAGCTGTAATATTGCCTACACATTGTTTTCCTCTGACTTCTGATCTCGTTCAAGAACTATATGGTGACATCGACTTCTCAACTGTCACTCCCGAAATACTGAGTACCCGAGCTAAATGAATCGTCACCAACGACGACTCGCTACACCTTAATGAACAAGTACTGAAACGTATCCCTACCCATGAAGTAACTTTCACCAGTGTTGACTCCATCGTCACAGACGATCCCGCAGATCAACTTTCATTCCCAGAAGAATTTCTTAACAGTCTTACGCCCACTGGCATGCCTCCGCATAAACTGAAAATTAACATTGGTGCAGTCATTATGCTTCTCAGAAACCTCAAGCCAGCAAGAGGTCTGTGCAATGGCACTAGACTGACTGTCACGCACATTCACCGCAATGTACTGGAGTGTAAAACTATCGCAGCTGCTACCCCACAAACTGTCTTTATTCCCCGCATTTCCCTCACCCCATCAGATTCAAATTTGCCTTTTACTTTTACACGCAGACAATTTCCTGTTAGATTAGCTTTTGCTATGACAATTAATAAGGCACAGGGGCAAACTTTCATCAAGATATGCCTGTACCTACCAAAACCAGTATTCAGTCACGGACAACTGTATGTTGCTCTGTCCAGAGTTCCATCTTTTCATTCCCTAACAGTGATAACCTCAGACCCCACCCCATCTGCACAACTGTGTCTATCAGGAAGTCTTCACGCATTATTAATGAT
Source organism: Hyperolius riggenbachi (assembly GCF_040937935.1). Classification (NCBI taxonomy): domain Eukaryota; kingdom Metazoa; phylum Chordata; class Amphibia; order Anura; family Hyperoliidae; genus Hyperolius; species Hyperolius riggenbachi. The sequence goes on from NC_090651.1 coordinate 29,581, forward strand.
GTGGCGTATGCTACAACGCGGGTCGGCTAGTGTGTGTTTATTTCATTAACACATTTATGTAGATGTAGTTTTACTACTTTTTTTTTAGTCCTGGAAGCGAACGCTCTCACTTCCAGGAAGCATAAGGAGGACGGGAAACTTTTTTTTTAATCTGAAAGACGGCGGCTTCTGATAAGAGACCGTCGGTTTTTCTACCAGGGGCTTAGATCAGTGAATGGGAACTATGTTCCTATTCATTAATCTCCAGGCTAATGAGGGGCATGCAGCGCAACAGCAACAATTTAACCATTTAAGCCACCTGGACTTAATTGTCACATTTAGGTGGCTTAAACGGTTACATTTTCGAGGTTCTCCAAATCTTCACAGTGAATCACTGTATTCTCTAATTAGTCCAAGACTACAGAGTACTTACAATTTTCTATTTTCCGATGTACCTTGAAGATTCGGAAAATAGGAAATACTCGGTAGTATTGGACTAATCAGAGAATATTGACTGTGAAAATCAGAAAACCTCAGAAATTTGAGGCAAATCAGATGACTGGAAAATGCTCTGCAGTATCCAAGTCTTTTGATTGGCCTATAATTACCGAGGCAATCCGATTTCCATTTAAAAGTCTTTCATTCTCTGATTGGTTGAATGCTTACGAACTCCAAAGTGCTTAGCCAATTAGCTGGTTACAAGTACAGTATATTGTAATGTGAAGTACAGTGACATTTTTTTTAATTTTTTTTTTTTTATGGAATCCGTAATATTTTGTGGGTGTAAAAGTTACTGACCTCCGCTAAATATTATGTATTTCATAAAAACCAAAATGTTTTTGAATTCAGAAATTGCATTACTGACGGTATACCACGGTAATGGAAATCAGCATTTGCAAAAATTGGATTTTCCAACCATTCCTACTGGAGAGAGTCTAGTGGCCTGGTGGATGGTAACCCCTCCAAATCTTATTAAAGAAAGCCTGGTGATCATCAGCGGTGGGCAAAGCTGCTATCTTGCCTAGGGCCCCTTTCATCATCTTAACCCATTTCTGGTTAAATGGATTCCATGACCCTTGTCCAATGTGCAGAAGACTTGAAGAGCGGACTAATATTGGTAATGATGGCCTGGAGAACAGTTCCCGGCAAACTTCTGGCATTCGCCGTTCCCATTTAATGCAAACTTTTGTACATGCTAGAAACACCATTTGCAGGGTTTGTTAAGGTAAACTGTGGGAACAAGAGGAAGAAAAACATTTCAAAAAAGACCTTGCAGTTTTTGAGAATATAAATTTTAAAGTTATGACAAGAAAAATGTATAAGTTTAAAGAGACACTGAAGCGAAAAAAATGATGATATGATGAATTGGTTGTGTAGAAGGGGTAATTACTAGAACGTTAGTAACAAAATACAAAAAAATATTCTCATATTTTTATTTTCAGTTGTACAGCTTTTTTTTTTATAACATTGCATCATTCTCTAATATTTGCAGTTTACACATTACTCAGCATTCTAAACGTTTTTGCAGAACAGGCAGTGAACTTTTGACCTGTCCTGAACTGTTCTCTGTAAAAAGATTAACACAATATAGCTGAGATAACCTAATCAGAAGTAAGAGCTCTCTGTGACTTTCAAAGTGTCAGAGCTCAATGGCTATTTGCATAGATAACAACTGGAGTTTCTTAACTCTTCCTGTACTGGAAACAATATTAGACTTATGTCTCTGCTCCTAATGCTTTATTTCTTAGCTGTACTACACAACCAATTCATTATATCACTAGTAGACCCAAGCCCGTTTAAAAACGGGCTCTAGGTCTTTTTTAAGGACTTCCGAGGCCAAATGAAAAAAAAAGTAAAATATCTGCATCATATTTTATGGCACGGAGGATGCCGTCCACAGCTCTAGGGCCAACCCCCCGATCCACGCTACAGCCGGCCCGGGGGGCTATTGAGCGGCGGGGACCCATCGGAACGGCACGAAGGGCGCGGACGGCGCCTTAAAATATGATGCAGGTATTTTACTTTTTTTTTTAATTTGGCCTCGGAAGTCCTTTACCTCCGCCCCCAGGAGGGAATCCTTCCTCCTCTTGGGAATCCTCCCTCCTCTTGGGAATCCTTCCTCCTCTTGGGAATCCTCCCCCCATCTTAGGATTCCTCCATCTTGGGATTCCTCCATCTTGGGATTCCTCCATCTTGGGAATCCTCCCCCCATCTTGGGAATCCTTTCCCCTCTTGGGAATCCTCCCCCATCTTAGGATTCCTCCATCTTGGGAATCCTCCCCCATCTTGGGAATCCTTTCCCCTCTTGGGAATCCTCCCCCCATCTTAGGATTCCTCCATCTTGGGAATCCTCCCCCATCTTGGGAATCCTCCCCCATCTTGGGAATCCTCCCCCATCTTGGATGCCGCTCCATTAAGAAATTGGTGAGTTTCTGAGTCTTGCTGTTGTGTCCTACTTTATGCGCTGCAGCCAAATCGCTGTTTACACTTCACTGCTTATTAGGGATGGTCAATGAGATGCTAATTCTACAGGGAGTGCAGAATTATTAAGCAAATGAGTATTTTGACCACATCATCCTCTTTATGCATGTTGTCTTACTCCAAGCTGTATAGGCTCGAAAGCCTACTACCAATTAAGCATATTAGGTGATGTGCATCTCTGTAATGAGAAGGGGTGTGGTCTAATGACATCAACACCCTATATCAGGTGTGCATAATTATTAGGCAACTTCCTTTCCTTTGGCAAAATGGGTCAAAAGAAGGACTTGACAGGCTCAGAAAAGTCAAAAATAGTGAGATATCTTGCAGAGGGATGCAGCACTCTTAAAATTGCAAAGCTTCTGAAGCGTGATCATCGAACAATCAAGCGTTTCATTCAATAGTCAACAGGGTCGCAAGAAGCGTGTGGAAAAACCAAGGCGCAAAATAACTGCCCATGAACTGAGAAAAGTCAAGCGTGCAGCGGCCAAGATGCCACTTGCCACCAGTTTGGCCATATTTTAGAGCTGCAACATCACTGGAGTGCCCAAAAGCACAAGGCGTGCAATACTCAGAGACATGACCAAGGTAAGAAAGGCTGAAAGACGACCACCACTGAACAAGACACACAAGCTGAAACGTCAAGACTAGAGTTGGGCCGAACGGTTCGCCGGCGAACGTGGTTCGCGCGAACGTAGGTGGTTCGCGTGCGGGTACCGCACGCGAACCTTTTGCGGAAGAAGTTCGGTTCGCCCCATAATGCACTGAGGGTCAACTTTGACCCTCTACATCACAGTCAGCAGGCCCAGTGTAGCCAATTAGGCTACACTAGCCCCTGGAGCCCCACCCCCCCTTATATAAGGCAGGCAGCGGCGGCCATTACGGCCACTCGTGTGCCTGCATTAGTGAGAGTAGGGCGAGCTGCTGCAGTCTCTCATATAGGGAAAGATTAGTTAGGCTTAACTTCTTCCTGGCTGCATACCTGTTCTGTTCAGTGAGCCCTCAGCCCACTGCATACCTGTACTGTGATCCTGCCACTGCATACCTGTTCAGTGATCCTGCCACTGCATACCTGTTCTGTTCAGTGAGCCCTCAGCCCACTGCATACCTGTACTGTGATCCTGCCACTCCATACCTGTTCAGTGATCCTGCCACTGCATACCTGTTCTGTTCAGTGAGCCCTCAGCCCACTGCATACCTGTACTGTGATCCTGCCACTCCATACCTGTTCAGTGATCCTGCCACTGCATACCTGTTCAGTGATCCTGCCACTGCATACCTGTTCTGTGAACCCGCCACTGTATACCTGTTCTGTTCAGTGGACCCGCCACTGTATACCTGTTTAGTGAACACGCCACTGCATACCTATTGAGTTTGGTGTGTCAGTGTGAAGCAGTACCTTAATTACACTACCTGAATGATGTATACACATGCAAGATGTTTTAAAGCACTTTAGGCCTGTCATTTAGCATTCAATGTGATTTCTGCCCTTAAAACGCTGCTTTGCGTCAAATCCAGATTTTTCCCGGGGACTTTTGGCGTGTATCCCACTCCGCCATGCCCCCCTCCAGGTGTTAGACCCCTTGAAACATCTTTTCCATCACTTTTGTGGCCAGCATAATTATTTTTTTTTTCAAAGTTCGCATCCCCATTGAAGTCTATTGCGGTTCGCGAACTTTAACGCGAACCGAACGTTCCGCGAAAGTTCGCGAACCCGGTTCGCGAACCTAAAATCGGAGGTTCGGCCCAACTCTAGTCAAGACTGGGCCAAGAAATATCTCAAGACTGATTTTTCTAAGGTTTTATGGACTGATGAAATGAGAGTGAGTCTTGATGGGCCAGATGGATGGGCCCGTGGCCGGATTGGTAAAGGGCAGAGAGCTCCAGTCCGACTCAGACGCCAGCAAGGTGGAGGTGGAGTACTGGTTTGGTATCATCAAAGATGAGCTTGAGGGGCCTTTTCGGGTTGAGGATGGAGTCAAGCTCAACTCCCAGTCCTACTGCCAGTTTCTGGAAGACACCTTCTTCAAGCAGTGGTACAGGAAGAAGTCTGCATCCTTCAAGAAAAACATGATTTTCATCCATCTCACGCGTCCAAGTACTCCACAGTGTGGCTGGCAAGAAAGGGTATAAAAGAAGAAAAACTAATGACATGGCCTCCTTGTTCACCTGATCTGAACCCCATTGAGAACCTGTGGTCCATCATAAAATGTGAGAATTACAAGGAGGGAAAACAGTACACCTCTCTGAACAGTGTCTGGGAGGCTGTGGTTGCTGCTGCACGCAATGTTGATGGTGAACAGATCAAAACACTGACAGAATCCATGGATGGCAGGCTTTTGAGTGTCCTTGCAAAGAAAGGTGGCTATATTGGTCACTGATTTGTTTTTGTTTTGTTTTTGAATGTCAGAAATGTATATTTGTGAATGTTGAGATGTTATATTGGTTTCACTGGTAAAAAGAAATAATTGAAATGGGTATATATTTGTTTTTTGTTAAGTTGCCTAATAGTTATGCACAGTAATAGTCACCTGCACACACAGATATCCCCCTAAAATAGCTAAAACTAAAAACAAACTAAAAACTACTTTCAAAAATATTCAGCTTTGATATTAATGAGTTTTTTTGGGTTCATTGAGAACATGGTTGTTGTTCAATAATAACATTATTCCTCAAAAATACAACTTGCCTAAAAATTCTGTACTCCCTGTATTCACATTTATGCAGCCTGGAAATACACTATCTGCATTTGATTGGTCCATTTCCAAAATGTACATTTACATTTATTCAGAATTATTAGCATCTCATTACCGTTTATGTGTTGTTTAGGGTTAGGGTCAGGGTTAGGGTTAGGGTCAGGGTTAGGGTTAGGGTCAGGGTTAGGGGAAATTGCAACCCTTTATGAAAAGTCCTGGAATTAAGATGTTAGGTTAAGGGTCAGGGTTAGGGCCAGGGTCAGGGTTAGGGTCAGGGTTAGGGTCAGGGTTAGGGCCAGGGTTAGGGTCAGGGATAGGGCCAGGGTTAGGGTCAGGGTTAGGGCCAGGGTCAGGGTTAGGGTCAGGGTTAGGGCCAGGGTTAGGGTCAGGGTTAGGGCCAGGGTCAGGGTTAGGGTCAGGGTTAGGGCCAGGGTCAGCGTTAGGGCCAGGGTTAGGGCCAGGGTCAGGGTTAGGGTCAGGGTTAGGGCCAGGTTTAGGGTTAGGGTCAGGGTTAGGTCCAGGGTCAGGGTTAGGGTCAGGGTTAGGGCCAGGGTTAGGGTTAGGGTCAGGGTTAGGGCGAGGGTCAGGGTTAGGGTCAGGGTTAGGGCCAGGGTTAGGGTCAGGGTTAGGGCCAGGGTCAGGGTTAGGGTCAGGGTTAGGGCCAGGGTCAGGGTTAGGGTCAGGGTTAGGGCCAGGGTTAGGGTCAGGGTTAGGGCCAGGGTTAGGGTCAGGGTTAGGGCCAGAGTTAAGGTTAGGGTCAGGGTTAGGGCCAGGGTCAGGGTTAGGGTTAGGGTCAGGGTTAGGGCCAGGGTTAGGATCAGGGTTAGGGCCAGGGTCAGGGTTAGGGTTAGGGTTAGGGCCAGGGTCAGGGTTAGGGTCAGGGTTAGGGCCAGGGTCAGGGTTAGGGTCAGGCTTAGGGCCAGGGTTAGGGTTAGGGCCAGGGTCAGGGTTAGGGTCAAGGTTAGGGCCAGGGTTAGGGTTAGGGTCAGGGTTAGGGCCAGGGTTCAGGGAAATTGCAACCTTTCATGAAATGTACTGGACATAGAATGCTTCTCCATACAAGTGGTAAAAATATCTGAACTCACAGCCAATTATTGTGGAGAGAGATTATTCTGCTGGATGCCTGACTGACGTCTCACTATTGAAATAATTTAGCATAATAAGATATTCAGTGGACATTCCAAGTACTGATCTGACAGAGGAGGAGTTGTGTTCTAAAGCTATTGATAAAACCAACAAAATATACAAAGGTTTATTGTAACAAATGTAATCATTTTATTGATCATGTGTGAGTGTTGATCTGGTCTGATCACATGACTTTAAGGTGGGCGGTACCAGCTTCTGATCTCACTTCCTGCTTCCAGGAGGTTTTATTCTTCTACAAGACACAAGAAAAGGAGGGGTATTTTGAGATTGCCACTATAAGCACTGGCATAACATACACAGGCCTATTAGCAAAGGGGTAGCTAAGGAGTTAGGGGCCCAAGTACAAATTTTACATTGAGCCCCTGAAGCACCCTATACATAACAAATGAAATGGAGCATAAAATCCTGCCAACAGCATGAGATAGGTGTAAGAAGGGGAGGGGGCAGCTGCAGTGTGAGAGATGTGTAAGCAGGGGAGGGGACAGCTGCAGTGTCAGAGAGGTGTAAGCAGAGGAGGGGACAGCTGCAGTGTGAGAGATGTGTAAGCAGGGGAGGGGACAGCTGCAGTGTCAGAGAGGTGTAAGCAGAGGAGGGGACAGCTGCAGTGTCAGAGAGGTGTAAAGCAGAGGAGGGGACAGCTGCAGTGTCAGAGAGGTGTAAGCAGGGGAGGGAACAGCTGCAGTGTCAGAGAGGTGTAAGCAGGGGAGGAGACAGATGCAGTGTCAGAGAGGTGTAAGCAGGGGAGGGGACAGCTGCAGAATAAGAGAGGTGTAAGCAGAGGAGGGGACAGCTGCAGTGTCAGAGAGGTGTAAGCAGGGGAGGAGACAAATGCAGTGTCAGAGAGGTGTAAGCAGGGGAGGAGACAGATGCAGTGTCAGAGAGGTGTAAGCAGGGGAGGGGACAGCTGCAGTGTCAGAGAGGTGTAAGCAGGGGAGGAGACATATGCAGTGTCAGAGAGGTGTATGCAGGGGAGGAGACAGCTGCAGTGTCAGAGAGGTGTAAGCAGAGGAGGGGACAGCTGCAGAATCAGAGAGGTGTAAGCAGGGGAGGGGCCAGCTGCAGTATCAGAGAGGTGTAAGCAGAGGAAGGGACAGCTGCAGTGTCAGAGAGGTGTAAGCAGAGGAGAGGACAGCTGCAGTGTCAGAGAGGTGTAAGCAGGGGAGGGGACAGCTGTAGTGTCAGAGAGGTGTAAGCAGGGGAGGGGGCAGCTGCAATGTCAGAGAGGTGTAAGCAGAGGAGGGGACAAATGCAGTGTGAGAGATGTGTAAGCAGGGGAGGGGACAGCTGCAGTGTCAGAGAGGTGTAAGCCGGGGAGGGGACAGGTGCAGTGTCAGAGAGGTGTAAGCAGGGGAGGGGAAAGCTGCAGTGTCAGAGAGGTGTAAGCATGGGAGGGGACAGCTGCAGCATCAGAGAGGTGTAAGCAGGGGAGGGGACAGCTGCAGCATCAGAGATCTATCAGCAGGGGAGGGGGTAGCTGCAGCGTCAGAGAGGTGTAAGCAGGAGAGGGTACAGCTGCCGCATCAAAGAGGTGTAAGCAGGGGAGGGGACAGATGCAGTGTGAGAGAGGTGTAAGTACACCCCGTGCTGTGTTCCCCTTGTGTACTAACACAGCCACTCTGCTCAGCCATAAAGTACAGCCCGCGCCCCTCTGTGTATGAGCATGGCCACTCTGTGCAACCACAAAGTACAGCCCGCGCCATGCTCCCCTCTGTGTATGAGTGTGGCCACTCTGCATGGCCACAAAGTACACCCTGCTGCATGCTCCCCTCTGTGTATGGGTGTGGCCACTCTGGACAGCCAAAAAGTACAGATTGCACCATGCCCCCCTCTGTGTTTGAGTGCAGCAACTCTTCACAGCCACAAAGTACAGCCCGCTCCATGCTCCCCTCTGTGCATGAGTGCGGCCACTCTGTGTGGCCACAAAGTACAGCCCGCTCCATGCTCCCCTCTAGTGGTGCTCGGATACCTCTTTTTGATATCTGGATTGTTCCGGATCTAGATAGCAAAAAATCTGGATAAATCCAGATATCTGGATACCTGTAACGATCGGTGAAGCACAGAGAGGATCTGATTACCGGTGATCTGCAGTATCACTGGGAATACAGATGTATACCAGATTATAAGTGATCTGCAGTATCACCGATAATCCGATATACCAGCTAACCTCTGTTCACCTGAGTAGAGTGTAGTGTTTGGTGTAACAGTAACACTGAGAGGACTAGGCCTCAGTGCAGTGCACAGATTCCTTCCGAAGACCTGAACTCTCCAAGGCGGGAGGAGTCAGGTCGAGAGTAGGAAGGATTGTCTGAAAGTGACACTCAGGAGGAAGTGTCACTAACAGGACGGGGAACCGCCTCCAATAGTAAGGTCGGTTCTCGAGGTCGGACAAGCCAGGTCGTAAACACACGGACAGATAAAGTACAGATTCAGAAGGCGGAGGCGGAGTCTAGGTACAGGCAGGGTTCGGCAACAGGGTATCAGAAATATCGAGGTACAAGATCAGGAGGCAGAAGCAGAGTCTAAGGACGAGCCGGGGTTCGGCAACAGAGTATCAGAGAATGGCAAGGTACAAGATCAGAGTTCAGGAGGATAGTCAGGCAGGCAAGGGGTCATAACAGATAATCACAATCAAACTTGTACTTTAAGCTATCAACAGAATCTAGCTAAGTGTAGGATTACAGCTCCAGCTGGTCCCGGCACACTTAAGGATCTGACTAAGGGTCTGAGTGCTCCCACGTTGTGTTCGCAACGCCAGACAACCAGCAACTGAACAGCCGGCAGTATATGTACACAGAGATCTCTCCACACCTCCCTAAGTGCTGGACCAATGAGGGAAGGCAGAGTTGTCAGCTGACCAGCCTGGTCAGCTGACCCCTTTCTGGCCACCACATAAGCCCTGTCTCTCCGCACGCATGCGCGTCATTCTGAACCTGGAGGGACTATGAGTCCCAGCTACACCAGCACCGCTCCGCGGTGCAACGGGGCCATGCACGCTAACCGCCACGTCAGACGCGGTGGTTTCTCCGCGTTCCGCCATGCCCTTCACAGCCGCCTCACGTAGAGTAGAGGCAGCTGCTTTTCCGTGCTGTGCCATGTGCTCCACGGAACCAGCCGCCCCACGCTGAGTGGAGGCGGCTGCCTTACCGCGATCTCTCACAATACCTCTTTTTGATATCTGGATTGGTCCGGATCCGGATAGCAAATAAATAAAGTTAACTGGATTCGACCCATTTGGAAATCCGAGTCTATCCAGATATCCGAACCCATTATCCGGATTGAAATCCAGAATCCAGATTGAAATCCGGAAGTGGCCTTTATATTGCTTCCAAAATGTCTTTTATAGTAAATGATGCATGAAGCATCATGTTTTTTTAAAGAAAAACGGCAATTGTTTATGTGGGGAGGTATAATACAAAAAAAAAAGAAAGAAAGAAAGAAAAAAGAAATGGCTGTAAATTAACATCAGGAGGTTCCAGACGGCGGTCGTGCAGCCCACATTGTGTCCAATACACAACTGGGACATCACAGTTTTCAGCCCAGACATCTCAAAAAAATTAAACAGTTTTTTTTCCAACAAAATACAGCTATTGTAGGTGGCGTAATAGCTGGTGGCAGACTGGCAGCAGAAGCTTTGTTCTGTGTGGACTCTGGCGGTGGGTAGAGATCTCTGTTGTAGAGCTGGTGGCGGCCTGCTCTTCCACCATCAGCTCCATCATAGGCTCGGCGTCTTTCTCCTCCAATCTGTGCCGACGACCCTGCTGGAAAATGGCCGCTGCATGCTGCTGCACCTCTGCAGTGTGACTCCCCCTAAGAGCTGGGGGCCCAGTGCATCCACGGCCAGTGGCTAGCGGCGGAATGGACACTGACGCGGCAGAACTGCCGACTGTGGCGGCAATTCTGCTCCCTCTCCTCTTGCCCTTGCTTTTCATGCTGCCCCTCCCCCGGCTGCCAGTGCCAGCAGACATAGTACAACTTTATATGTGTCCAAATGAAGTGGGGTACTTGTACTTTATTCAAATCAGTAGTACTAGTAGATAGTAGCAGTAGTAGAACTTCAACTAATGGAGTGACAGCAGAGTAGCACACACTGACACACTAACTGTCTGTCTATCTGTCACACTGTAACAGCACTGCAATGAAAGTAAGCTAACTCAATGCAAATTAACTATATATAACTGGTAGTAGTAGACTAGTTGTAGTAGTACTAGTAGAACTTCAATTGACGGAGTGACAGGAGCACACACTAACTGTCTATCTGTCACACACTGACTGACTCTAATGCTGGGTACACACGATGAGATTTCCCGCTCGATTTGCGGATCGATTCGATTATTTCAAACATGTTCGATTGGATTTCGATCGTTTTTTCCGTCGATTTTGCATACCTATCATGAAAAAAACGATCAAAATCCAATCGAACATGTTTGAAATAATCGAATCGATCCGTTCGATCCCGGGAATCGAACGGGAAATCTCATCGTGTGTACCCAGGCCAGCATTAAGCCCAATCTACACGATACGATTCTTTATACGATTCGATTACGATTTTATTTACGATCCGATTAAATCCGACATATCCGATCGGGATTTGATTCAATTCGATTTGCCATTATTTTGCAATGGCAAATCAAACTGAATCGAATCAAATCCCGATCGAACATGTCGGATATAATCGGATCATAAATAGAATCATAATCGAATCGTATAAAGAATCGTATCGTGTGGATTGGGCTTAACAGCAGCACTGCAGTAAGTATCTGTAATAAATGAAACTAAAGGTAGCCATACACTGGCTCGATTCCCGGCCGTTTCGACAGCAGATTCGATCCCGGGATCGAATCTGCTGCCAATCGTTCGCGGTAAACGCAGCCGCCGATCCGATTCCCTCCCGGAATCGTATCGGTCCGTCGATCGCGCCGTGCGGGAAATTACCCTTGATCGCCCGCGGGTAAAGTGGGCGTCGCTAGCGGCGGCCGATCCGATCAGGTATACATTACCTGAGGCTGGCTCCCGGGCGTCTTCTCCGCGCTGCACGGCTCTGTTCCGGCTCCATCCATCCCGGCGCTTCCTGTGTCACTGCAGTGACCAGGAAGTTCTAATAGAGGGCGCTCTATTTGAACTTCCTGGTCACGGAGTAACACAGGAAGCGCCGTAATGGATCTGGAACAGAGCCATGCAATGCGGAGAAGATGCCCGGGACCAGGCGTCAGGTAATGTATACGGGGGGGGGGGGGGGGGAGACAGGCGGCAGGAGCAGCTCAGCAGATGGTGAATCGGTTTCAGGCTGAAATCGATTCACAATCTGTTTGCAGTAAAGGCAGCCATACGATCCCTCTCTGATCAGATTCGATCAGATAGGGATCTGTCAGCTGGTCGATCTAATGGCACATCGACCAGTGTATGGCTACCTTAACATAGTAGTAGAGGAGGGAGAGATGAGATGGAGCCAGCACTGCAATTAGGGTAATTTATTGAATGAGTAAAAAACAGGAGCACTTACAGTCAGCGAAGTCGGATGCAAAGCGGGAAGGTGGGCGCCAGGTCTATGTCCCCCTGCGGACGTCCGTTTCGCGCAACAAGCGCTTGTTCACCGCAATGGGGACATCTGCCTATTGCCATACAGCCTGTGCACGCTTTTGGAAGGGGATTACATTGCCACAGTCACATGCAGATTAAAAGTCAAGTCCAGTTCCCTGCTGCAACCTTGAGAGTGCTGAAGTCTCATCTCCTCTACCTATAACTAACACAGTAGTAGTACTCTCTCTAACAACTAACTACACAATAAAATACTGGTGTAGTACAGGTGTTTAGGAGCAATAACGCTAGGTTTAGCACAGCAATACAGCACTTACTTAGCCAACAGCACTGGAGAAGTCTCTCAGTGAGCAGTCACAGCAAGGATGAGATTCTCATAATGGCGCCCGCCTTATACACAGGAGGGGCTGGCCAGGGTTCCCCTCTGTGATTGGTTGCTAGGGCTTTGGCTGGGAGCCCTCTGATTGGCTCAATGACATCATGGATGTCATCTCCATGGGTACGCTATCCAGATCCGGGTACACGAACTAGGTATCTGGACCGATTTCCGGATACCTAATACGTATCTGGATTCGCTCGGATAGTGCATTCCGGATTGATCCAGCTATCTGGAATCCGTATCCGAGTTCGGATACCAGAAAAAAAAGTTCAGATATCTGGATAGTTTGGGTATCTGGAATCTGGATGAGCATCACTGCTCCCCTCTGTGTATAAGCACAGCCACAAAATACAGCCCACGCCAAGCTCCCCTCTGTGTATGAGTGCGGCCACTCTGAACGGTTACAAAGTACAGCCCACGCCAAGCTCCCCTCTGTGTATGAGTACGCCCACTCTGCCCAGCCACAAAGTACAGCCTGTGCCATGCTCCCCTCTGTGTATAAGCACAGCCACAAAATACAGCCCACGCCAAGCTCCCCTCTGTGTATGAGTGCGGCCACTCTGAACGGTCACAAAGTAAAGCCCGCACCATGCTCCCTTCTGTGTATGAGTGCGCCCACTCTGCCCAGCCACAAAGTACAGCCCACTCCATGCTCCCCTCTGTGTATGAGTGCGGCCACTCTGCATGGCCACAAAGTACAGCCCGCTCGATGCTCCCCTCTGTGTATGAGTGCGGCCACTCTGCACGGCCACAAAGTACAGCCTGTGCCATGCTCCCCTCTGTGTATGAGTACGCCCACTCTGCCCAGCCACAAAGTACAGCCCACTCCATGCTCCCCTCTGTGTATGAGTACGCCCACTCTGCCCAGCCACAAAGTACTGCCTGTGCCATGCTCCCCTCTGTGTATGAGTGCGGCCACTCTGCCCAGCCACAAAGTACAGCCCGCTCCATGCTCCCCTCTGTGTATGAGTACGCCCACTCTGCCCAGCCACAAAGTACAGCCCACTCCATGCTCCCCTCTGTGTATGAGTACGCCCACTCTGCCCAGCCACAAAGTACAGCCCGCTCCATGCTCCCCTCTGTGTATGAGTACGCCCACTCTGCCCAGCCACAAAGTACAGCCTGTGCCATGCTCCCCTCTGTGTATGAGTGCGGCCACTCTGCCCAGCCACAAAGTACAGCCCACTCCATGCTCCCCTCTGTGTATGAGTACGCCCACTCTGCCCAGCCACAAAGTACAGCCCGCTCCATGCTCCCCTCTGTGTATGAGTGCGGCCACTCTGAACGGTCACAAAGTACAGCCCACGCCAAGCTCCCCTCTGTGTATGAGTGCGGCCACTCTGAACGGTCACAAAGTACAGCCCACTCCATGCTCCCCTCTGTGTATGAGTACGCCCACTCTGCCCAGCCACAAAGTACAGCCTGTGCCATGCTCCCCTCTGTGTATGAGTGCGGCCACTCTGAACGGTCACAAAGTACAGCCCACTCCATGCTCCCCTCTGTGTATGAGTACGCCCACTCTGCCCAGCCACAAAGTACTGCCTGTGCAATGCTCCCCTCTGTGTATGAGTGCGCCCACTCTGCCCAGCCACAAAGTACAGCCCGCTCCATGCTCCCCTCTGTGTATGAGTGCGGCCACTCTGAACGGTCACAAAGTACAGCCCACGCCAAGCTCCCCTCTGTGTATGAGTGCGGCCACTCTGAACGGTCACAAAGTACAGCCCACTCCATGCTCCCCTCTGTGTATGAGTACGCCCACTCTGCCCAGCCACAAAGTACAGCCTGTGCCATGCTCCCCTCTGTGTATGAGTGCGGCCACTCTGCCCAGCCACAAAGTACAGCCCGCTCCATGCTCCCCTCTGTGTATGAGTACGCCCACTCTGCCCAGCCACAAAGTACAGCCTGTGCCATGCTCCCCTCTGTGTATAAGCACAGCCACAAAATACAGCCCACGCCAAGCTCCCCTCTGTGTATGAGTGCGGCCACTCTGAACGGTCACAAAGTACAGCCCACGCCAAGCTCCCCTCTGTGTATGAGTGCGGCCACTCTGAACGGTCACAAAGTACAGCCCACGCCAAGCTCCCCTCTGTGTATGAGTGCGGCCACTCTGAACGGTCACAAAGTAAAGCCCGCACCATGCTCCCTTCTGTGTATGAGTGCGGCCACTCTGCCCAGCCACAAAGTACAGCCCACTCCATGCTCCCCTCTGTGTATGAGTGCGGCCACTCTGCATGGCCACAAAGTACAGCCCGCTCGATGCTCCCCTCTGTGTATGAGTGCGGCCACTCTGCACGGCCACAAAGTACAGCCTGTGCCATGCTCCCCTCTGTGTATGAGTACGCCCACTCTGCCCAGCCACAAAGTACAGCCCACTCCATGCTCCCCTCTGTGTATGAGTACGCCCACTCTGCCCAGCCACAAAGTACAGCCCGCTCCATGCTTCCCTCTGTGTATGAGTACGCCCACTCTGCCCAGCCACAAAGTACTGCCTGTGCCATGCTCCCCTCTGTGTATGAGTGCGGCCACTCTGCCCAGCCACAAAGTACAGCCCGCTCCATGCTCCCCTCTGTGTATGAGTGCGGCCACTCTGCCCAGCCACAAAGTACAGCCCGCTCCATGCTCCCCTCTGTGTGTGAGTACACCCACTCTGCCCAGCCACAAAGTACAGCCCGCTCCATGCTCCCCTCTGTGTATGAGTGCGGCCACTCTGAACGGTCACAAAGTACAGCCCACGCCAAGCTCCCCTCTGTGTATGAGTGCGGCCACTCTGAACGGTCACAAAGTACAGCCCACTCCATGCTCCCCTCTGTGTATGAGTACGCCCACTCTGCCCAGCCACAAAGTACAGCCTGTGCCATGCTCCCCTCTGTGTATGAGTGCGGCCACTCTGCCCAGCCACAAAGTACAGCCCGCTCCATGCTCCCCTCTGTGTATGAGTACGCCCACTCTGCCCAGCCACAAAGTACAGCCTGTGCCATGCTCCCCTCTGTGTATGAGTGCGGCCACTCTGCAAGGCCAAAAAGTACAGCCCACTCCAAGCTCCCCTCTGTGTATGAGTGCGGCCACTCTGCAAGGCCAAAAAGTACAGCCCACTCCAAGCTCCCCTCTGTGTATGAGTGCGGCCACTCTGCATGGCCACAAAGTACAGCCTGTGCCATGCTCCCCTCTGTGTATGAGTGCGGCCACTCTGCCCAGCCACAAAGTACAGCCCGCTCCATGCTCCCCTCTGTGTATGAGTACGCCCACTCTGCCCAGCCACAAAGTACAGCCTGTGCCATGCTCCCCTCTGTGTATAAGCACAGCCACAAAATACAGCCCACGCCAAGCTCCCCTCTGTGTATGAGTGCGGCCACTCTGAACGGTCACAAAGTACAGCCCACGCCAAGCTCCCCTCTGTGTATGAGTGCGGCCACTCTGAACGGTCACAAAGTAAAGCCCGCACCATGCTCCCTTCTGTGTATGAGTGCGGCCACTCTGCCCAGCCACAAAGTACAGCCCACTCCATGCTCCCCTCTGTGTATGAGTGCGGCCACTCTGCATGGCCACAAAGTACAGCCCGCTCGATGCTCCCCTCTGTGTATGAGTGCGGCCACTCTGCACGGCCACAAAGTACAGCCTGTGCCATGCTCCCCTCTGTGTATGAGTACGCCCACTCTGCCCAGCCACAAAGTACAGCCCACTCCATGCTCCCCTCTGTGTATGAGTACGCCCACTCTGCCCAGCCACAAAGTACAGCCCGCTCCATGCTCCCCTCTGTGTATGAGTACGCCCACTCTGCCCAGCCACAAAGTACTGCCTGTGCCATGCTCCCCTCTGTGTATGAGTGCGGCCACTCTGCCCAGCCACAAAGTACAGCCCGCTCCATGCTCCCCTCTGTGTATGAGTACGCCCACTCTGCCCAGCCACAAAGTACAGCCAACTCCATGCTCCCCTCTGTGTATGAGTATGCCCACTCTGCCCAGCCACAAAGTACAGCCCGCTCCATGCTCCCCTCTGTGTATGAGTACGCCCACTCTGCCCAGCCACAAAGTACAGCCCGCTCCATGCTCCCCTCTGTGTATGAGTACGCCCACTCTGCCCAGCCACAAAGTACAGCCTGTGCCATGCTCCCCTCTGTGTATGAGTGCGGCCACTCTGCCCAGCCACAAAGTACAGCCCACTCCATGCTCCCCTCTGTGTATGAGTACGCCCACTCTGCCCAGCCACAAAGTACAGCCCGCTCCATGCTCCCCTCTGTGTATGAGTGCGGCCACTCTGAACGGTCACAAAGTACAGCCCACGCCAAGCTCCCCTCTGTGTATGAGTGCGGCCACTCTGAACGGTCACAAAGTACAGCCCACTCCATGCTCCCCTCTGTGTATGAGTACGCCCACTCTGCCCAGCCACAAAGTACAGCCTGTGCCATGCTCCCCTCTGTGTATGAGTGCGGCCACTCTGCCCAGCCACAAAGTACAGCCCGCTCCATGCTCCCCTCTGTGTATGAGTACGCCCACTCTGCCCAGCCACAAAGTACAGCCTGTGCCATGCTCCCCTCTGTGTATGAGTGCGGCCACTCTGCAAGGCCAAAAAGTACAGCCCACTCCAAGCTCCCCTCTGTGTATGAGTGCGGCCACTCTGCAAGGCCAAAAAGTACAGCCCACTCCAAGCTCCCCTCTGTGTATGAGTGCGGCCACTCTGCATGGCCACAAAGTACAGCCCGCTCCATGCTCCCCTCTGTGTATGAGTGCGGCTACTCTGAACGGTCACAAAGTACAGCCCACGCCAAGCTCCCCTCTGTGTATGAGTGCGGCCACTCTGCATGGCCACAAAGTACAGCCCACTCGATGCTCCCCTCTGTGTATGAGTGCGGCCACTCTGCCCAGCCACAAAGTACAGCCTGTGCCATGCTCCCCTCTGTGTATGAGTGCGGCCACTCTGCCCAGCCACAAAGTACAGCCCACTCGATGCTCCCCTCTGTGTATGAGTGCGGCCACTCTGCATGGCCACAAAGTACAGCCTGTGTCATGCTCCCCTCTGTGTATGAGTGCGGCCACTCTGCACGGCCACAAAGTACAGCCCGCTCCATGCTCCCCTCTGTGTATGAGTGCGGCCACTCTGCACAGCCACAAAGTACAGCCCGTATCTTGCCCCCCTCCATGTATGAGCGTGGCCACTCTGCACGGCCACAAAGTACAGCCCGTGTCATGCCCCCCTCTGTGTATGAGCGCAGCCACTCTGCATGGCCACAAAGTACAGCCTGTGTCATGCCCCCCTCTGTGTACGAGTGCGGCCACTCTGCACGGCCACAAAGTACAGCCCGTGTCATGCCCCCCTCTGTGTATGAGCACGGCCACTCCGCATGCCTACAAAGTACAGCCCATGTCATGCCCCCCTCTGTGTATGAGCGCGGCCACTCTGCATGCCCACAAAGTACAGCCCACTTCCGTCTCCCCTCTGTGTATGAGCGCGGCCACTCTGCATGCCCACAAAGTACAGCCTGTGCCATGCTCCCCTCTGTGTATGAGTGCGGCCACTCTGCACGCCCACAAAGTACAGCCCACTTCTGTCTCCCCTCTGTGTATGAGCGCGGCCACTCTGCATGCCCACAAAGTACAGCCTGTGCCATGCTCCCCTCTGTGTATGAGTGCGGCCACTCTGCATGCCCACAAAGTACAGCCCACTTCCGTCTCCCCTCTGTGTATGAGTGCGGCCACTCTGCATGCCCACAAAGTACAGCCCACTTCCGTCTCCCCTCTGTGTATGAGCGCGGCCACTCTGCATGCCCACAAAGTACAGCCCACTTCTGTCTCCCCTCTGTGTATGAGTGCGGCCACTCTGCATGCCCACAAAGTACAGCCCACTTCTGTCTCCCCTCTGTGTATGAGTGCGGCCACTCTGCACGCCCACAAAGTACAGCCCACTTCTGTCTCCCCTCTGTGTATGAGTGCGGCCACTCTGCACGCCCACAAAGTACAGCCCACTTCCGTCTCCCCTCTGTGTATGAGCGCGGCCACTCTGCATGCCCACAAAGTACAGCCCATGTCATGCCCCCCTCTGTGTATGAGTGCGGCCACTCTGCATGCCCACAAAGTACAGCCCACTTCTGTCTCCCCTCTGTGTATGAGTGCGGCCACTCTGCATGCCCACAAAGTACAGCCCACTTCCGTCTCCCCTCTGTGTATGAGCGCGGCCCCTCTGCATGCCCACAAAGTACAGCCCACTTCCGTCTCCCCTCTGTGTATGAGCGCGGCCACTCTGCCCAGCCACAAAGTACAGCCCACTTCCGTCTCCCCTCTGTGTATGAGTGCGGCCACTCTGCATGCCCACAAAGTACAGCCCACTTCCGTCTCCCCTCTGTGTATGAGTGCGGCCACTCTGCATGCCCACAAAGTACAGCCCACTTCTGTCTCCCCTCTGTGTATGAGTGCGGCCACTCTGCATGCCCACAAAGTACAGCCCACTTCCATCTCCCCTCTTTGTATGAGCGCGCCCACTCTGTGCGGCTGCAAAGTGCATCCCACACTGGCGCAGTAACAGAAAGTCTCTCATGCATGTGTTATTCCTCTGTGCACAAGCGGCTTCATGCTACTATGCAGACGAGAACCCTACTGGTGCCTGCACAGCGCAGTCACACTTGTACATGGAGGGGAATACAGCCACAAGGAAGAAGAGGAGGAGTCGTGGAGGATCTGAAGCCTCTGGAACATTCTGAGGCTTCTCTCTGCAGTGGAGATTGCTTCACTTTCTTTCTCGTGACCTCAGGTTTTCTGTAACTATGATAATGGCATAAAATGTGACTTACCTATGCAGGTCTTCTTGTCTGTGTGTAGAGCAAAGCCAGGACGGCAGGTGCAGTAATAACCTCCAATGTAGTTGTGGCAGTAATGGTCACAGGTGGCTTCAGCATCCTCATTCTTCTGCTCACATTCATCTATATCTGAACAAAGACAGGCCAGAATGCCTATGAGACAGTCATGCTCTCCCAGTAAACTATGCAGTGATAATGATAAAAAAAACACACAAAAGAGGGTTTAAAAGGAAATAAATATGGCAGCCTCTTTACTCCTCTGACTTCAGTTGTCCTTTAAATGTTTTTTTTTTTTTTTATAAATCTTGAACCAAAGGGAGCCTGTCTTCAGAGAATTCAGTTCTCAGAAATTGTGGATAGCATCCTCCACATCCTAAAACATCTGATGACTGTTCTCCTTCTTCTTCATAAGCTGTGATAAGAAATTAGTTTTCTATTGGACTACAGAGGGAATGGATAGAAAACTAGTGATGCATATTCAGTTAGATATAATCACATTATTTAAGACTTGCTTTCCATATTCCTGCTACTCGCTCAATTAGGAAATAAATGTACAGCAAACTAAGGATTAGGGTTAGGTTTACTGGAATCTGCTCATTTCCCCCTTGCGTTTACTGAGATTAGGATTAGAGTTGGGAGTCTGTTCTTCACTTCTTAAACTCTAAACCCCATTAAATCTGAATTTTTTAGAAGGATTTATAATGTTTATATGACATTTCTATATAAACAGGTTTATCTCCCTAAAGGAGTTATCAAGGCAAATGTAATGAAAATAAGGGCTACTTATCATGTGGACCGGAGCATACTGCGCAGGCGCAGAACTACTGCGCCTGCGCAGTATGCTCCGTTCCACATGGCGGTGATTGACAGCGGTGCTCACGCAGGTCGGTCTGACGTCATCACCACGGACTGGGAGGCAGAGCTTGGGGCTGGAGGAAGTCCCGGGTAAGTATCCCTTATTTTCATTACATTTGCCTGATAACTCCTTTAAGACTTTGCCAATACATTCCCTCCAGAGGCTGTCCACACTCTACACTCTGCACAGAGACACAATCATCTACATCTGGCACTTAACATGCACAGTATATTCCCTCTGAGGGCCAATGGCAGCCTTGAAGCATCCCTTAGAGACTGTTGTTGACTTTAGTGCTCTTCTTTGGTAAGCACAAAACCCCCAACCTCACTTCCCAATCTTAAATATAAATTCACTAAAACATTTTGAAGGGTTACTGAAGGTTCAGATATAATTTTGCAGCAAAAGTCTGAACTTTAATCAAAGCACACCTGTCCCAAGTTCAAGTTAGTTAAGGTAAGCAAAGAGTATGTTCCTGGTGGATCCAAATAGCCACATACCTCTGTGCATTGTCAGTTCCTCTACTTGTCACATCCATAGCCTACCCCCCATCACCACCACCATTACCCTCCACCCCCGTGAACAATCTCCGACAGAAAGAGGCAGGTTAGGGTTAGGGGTTAGGAAGCAATGTTCTCTCCTATCACACGCCCATCCCCTCCTCTTTCCTACCACAGTCACTCCCCTTAGAAGGCAAGGAAGAGTGAAAGGAGGGAACAACATGGGAGGGATCTCAGCTTATTTCTCCTGGGATTACTTCCCTGGAACTTTACCTTCAGCCATGTAGAATGCCTCAAAGCCAGTGAACTCCTTCTCATTAGAGTAATCACTCCGGAAAATCACAGTCATCTTATTGTCCAGGGAGTAAAAGGCTGCTTCTCCAGGAGCTTTTTCTGTGTCTGTGGACTCCTTGCCACAAAAGTGGGCCACCTCCTTCCCCTGTGAAATGAGCTGTGAAGATGTGTTGTTAGTTAGTGTTAGTTGTATAAACACAAAAAAGGATGTAGTCCTGTTTGGAAAAATAGAATAAAATGTGATTGACTTGAGAAGTTGAGACATGCACATCTGATTTGTAACATTTACTGCATTTACTTAATACCATTTATTGCATTACTCTTTACGCCCAACAACAGACAACAGCTTTTCAAAGAAAAACAAGCAGCACAAGCTGCCCAGCTGGTTTCCACTCTTGACTTGCATTCAGATCCCGGCCAGGACACTATTAAAGTGGATTGTTTTGTAAATTTACATATGTTTCCTTGCAAAACTATGAAATATACTGAGGATTATCGGCTTTCCTGGAGATGTTGTGACGGTTGTACTGATTATTTGTCTGGGGCAGAACTGGACATGTGGCAGGATATGACTGGGATGGTTGCAGCATTACCTGAGATGTAGAGCAGTGTCTACATCCACACTCAAGGCCAGGTAGTCGGCTACCTGGCGGTCCAGGCGTTGGTGGAGGGTGGATCCGGAAGGACTATGGCGAGGTGTTGGACTAAAGAACGTCCGCATGTCCGACATCACCCTGAGATCGCTGGAGCGTCCTGTCCTTGCCTGCGTGGACTTGGGAGGAGGAGGGTTACTGCCAGTGGTACCTTTATTGCGTTGTACTGTCACATCACCCTTAAACGCATTGTAAAGCATCATCAACAGCTTGTTCTGCAAGTGCTGCATCCTTTCCGCCTTGTGTGGAGTTGGTAACAGGTCCGCCACTTTGTGCCTGTACCGAGGGTCTAGTAGCGTGGCCACCCAGTACAGGTCATTCGTCTTGAGTTTTTTGATACAGGGGTCCCTCAACAGGCTGGACAACATGAAAGAGGACATCTGCACAAAGCTGGATGCAGACGTACTCTCCATCTCCTCTTGCTCTTCCGCAGTGATGGGATGCAACTCCTCTTTCTCCCCCCAGCCACTAACAATACCACGGGAACGTGGAGCAGCAGAAGCCCCCTGTGACGGCTGCCGCTGTTGTTCTTCTTCCACCGCCTCTTCCTCCTCCACAGAAACACCTTCCTCATCATCACCATCATCAGAGTCTGACTCCTCTCCTTCCCCACACGACTCCTCTTCTTCCTCCTCCTCCCCCTTCTGTGCTGCCGCAGGTGTTGTGGGAACATCGGGTTCGGGTGTAAATGGCTCCCACGACTCCTGCTGCCGTAACTCTTCTCGTTCACGCTCCTCCACAGCTGTATCCAACACTCTACGCACGGCACGCTCCAGGAAGTAGGCGTAGGGGATCAAGTCGCTGATGGTGCCCTCATCGCGACTCACCAGTTTGGTCACCTCCTCAAAGGGCTCGATGACCCTGCATGCATTTTGCATCAGTGTCCAGTTGTTGGGCCACAACATCCCCATCCTCCCAGATTGTGTCCTTGTACTGTAATGATACAGGTACTGGGTGACGGCTTTCTCCTGGTCTAGCAGGCGAGAGAACATCAGCAGGGTGGAATTCCAGCGAGTCAGGCTATCGCAAATCAGGCATCTCACCGGCAAGTTGTTTCTACACTGAATGTCCGCAAAGCGTGCCATGGCCTTGTAAGAGCGCCTGAAATGCCCACACAACTTTCTGGCCTGCTTCAGGACGTCCTCTAAGCCTGGGTACTTGGACACAAATCTTTGCCTGACCAGATTCAGCGCATGTGCCATGCAGGGTATGTGTGTCAGCTTTCCCAAATTCAACGCAGAAATGAGATTGCTGCCGTTGTCACACACCACGTTGCCGATCTCAAGCTTGTGCGGGGTCAGCCATTGCTCCACCTGTTTGTTAAGAGCAGCCAGGAGAGCTGCTCCCGTGTGAC
The DNA here is from genome assembly GCF_040937935.1 of Hyperolius riggenbachi. Taxonomy (NCBI): domain Eukaryota; kingdom Metazoa; phylum Chordata; class Amphibia; order Anura; family Hyperoliidae; genus Hyperolius; species Hyperolius riggenbachi. Next base: position 52,235 of record NC_090651.1, read on the forward strand.
TCTCCGCTTTCAGGCAAGACATGTCTAACACTGCGTGACTGGGGCTGTGTAGCTGGAGAGGAGATCGCGGCACCAGCGAAGGAGAAGGAGGACGACAGCGAAGAGGTGGTAGCAGGTGGAGAGGAGGTGGCTGGAGGCCTGCCTGCAAGCCGTGGAGGTGTGACAAGTCGGTGCGCTGCGCAGCCACGTACTCCCTGCTTGCTGCCATCGGTCACCAGGTTGACCCAATGGGCTGTGTATGTAATGTAGTGGCCTTGCCCGTGCTTGGCAGACCAGGCATCCGTGGTCAGGTGGACCCTTGACCCAACGCTCTTTGCAATAGATGACACCACTTGCCTCTCAACTGCACGGTACAGTTTGGGTATGGCCTTTTGTGAAAAATAATTGCAGCCTGGTATCTTCCTCTGCGGTGTACCAATGGCCACAAACTTACGGAAAGCCTCCGACTCCACCAGCTTGTATGGTAATAGCTGGCGAGCTAATAGTTCCGCCACGCCATCTGTCAGACGTCGGGCAAGAGGGTGACTGGCAGACATTTGCTTCTTATGCTCAAATACTTCCTTCACGGACAGCTGGGTACTGCTGTGGGCAGAGGAGAAAGGAACCGCTGAAGGGAAGAGGCGGTGTGGAGGAGGGTGGCTGTGACGGTGCAAGGGAGAAAGCGGATGAAGACAATGCACCTGAAGTAGGAAGAGGAGAAGGAGGGTGGCTTGTCTTTTGTGTGCTGCTTTTCCTCAGGTGTTTTTGCCATAGCTGTTTGTGCCTTTTCTCCAGGTGCCTTCGTAAGGCACTTGTCCCTACGTGAGAGTTGGCCTTTCCACGGCTCAATTTTTGCTGGCAGAGACAACAGATGGCTTTGCTCCGATCTGAGACACACATGTTAAAAAATTTCCAAACCGCTGAGCCCCCCTGGGGTGATGGCGCTACGGTGGCATCAGCAGCTGACGGTGACGGGCATGTTGGCTGGCTGTCCGTAGCTGGCGATACATGGCGCCCGACACTGCCCCCAGCTGTTTCTGAGGATGAGCTACATCTGCTTCTATCATGGAGTCGTCTCCTCCTACTCCTCTCTGACTCCCCCGATGAACTGTCCCCCTGGTCATCTCCTCTACCGGGAACATACGTGGTATCTGTATAATCGTCATCATAATCCTCCTGCCCAGCTTCGCTTTCCTCAGACACCTCCTCAACTGCACCAACTTCAGGTGGTTCACCATCCCCCTCCTCACACGTTACGTCCATACTATCGCCACCTAACTCAGACGTATGAGGTGGTGTACTTGCACCTTCTTCTTGTTAATGCAGTAGTGGCTGTGAATCAGTTATTTCACCACCACCACCAAATAACTCCTGCGAAGTGTCAAATGCAGCGGATGTGGTGCTTGTTGTAGCGCTGGTGGCTGCGGCAGATGAGGTGTTCTGTGTTAAATACTCAATCGCGTCCTGATCTTGGGAAGTGATGGCACGAGCCTTCTTCTGAGCACTGTATTTTGGGCCAGGTCCGCATGAAATCACAGCAACACCACCTCGCACAGACCTGCCGGTGCCTGGTGGCCTACCTCTGGGTCTGCCTCTACCTCTTCCTCTACCTGGTTTGTCCATTTTGTCCATCTCGGGGGGATGCTAGGTATATGCAGTGAGGTGGGTTCACTCGACACAACAGGTAGTTAGATGCAGTGAGCTGGGTTCACTAAACAGTAAAGGTACTTAGATGCAGTGAGCTGGGTTCACTGAACACAACAGGTAGTAAGATGCAGTGAGCTGGGTTCACTGAACACAACAGGTAGTAAGATGCAGTGAGCTGGGTTCACTGAACAGTAAAGGTACTTAGATGCAGTGAGCTGGGTTCACTGAACAGTAAAGGTACTTAGATGCAGTGAGGTGGGTTCACTCAACACAACAGGTAGTTGGATGCAGTGAGCTGGGTTCACTGAACAGTAAAGGTACTTAGATGCAGTGAACTGGGTTCACTGAACACAACAGGTAGTAAGATGCAGTGAGCTGGGTTCACTAAACAGTAAATGTACTTAGATGCAGTGAGGTGGGTTCACTCAACACAACAGGTAGTTAGATGCAGTGAGCTTGGTTCACTGAACAGTAAAGGTACTTAGATGCAGTGAGTAGTGTTGGGCGAACAGTGTTCACCACTGTTCGGGTTCTGCAGAACATCACCCTGTTCGGGTGATGTTCGAGTTCGGCCGAACACCTGACGGTGCTCGGCCAAACCGTTCGGCCGTACGGCCGAACTAAGAGCGCATGGCCGAACGTTCCCCGAACGTTCGGCTAGCGCTGTGATTGGCCGAACGGGTCACGTGGTTCGGGCCCGAACGCGCTCTGATTGGCCGAACGGGTCACATGGTTCGGGCCGAACGCGCTCTGATTGGCCGAACGGTCACGTGGTTCGGGTAAATAAATACCCGAACCACGTCATATCTCCGCCATTTCTCTGTGGGTTTAGCTTTGGGTAGGCAGGCAGGGTAGTTCACTCTCCAGCCACGCTAGCCAGGGTCCCCCCCAGTCATTGTGTGTCGCTGCTGGGAACAGTAGTACACCGCTCGCTCAGCCACACTATATATAGCATTGTTTACTGCCACTGTGTACCTCGCTCAGCCACGCTATATATAGCATTGTGTTTACTGCCACTCTGTGTACACGGCTCAGCCAGACTATATAGCATTGTGTGTACTGCCACTGTGTACCTCGCTCAGCCACGCTATATATAGCATTGTTTACTGACACTCTGTGTACACGGCTCAGCCAGACTATATAGCATTGTGTGTACTGCCACTCTGTGTACACGGCTCAGCCAGACTATATAGCATTGTGTGTACTGCCACTGTGTACCTCGCTCAGCCACACTATATATAGCATTGTGTGTACTGCCACTCTGTGTACACGGCTCAGCCAGACTATATAGCATTGTGTGTACTGCCACTCTGTGTACACGGCTCAGCCAGACTATATAGCATTGTGTGTACTGCCACTGTGTACCTCGCTCAGCCACGCTATATATAGCATTGTTTACTGACACTCTGTGTACACGGCTCAGCCAGACTATATAGCATTGTTTACTGACAATCTGTGTGCACCACTCAGCCAGACTATATAGCATTGTTTACTGACACTCTGTGTACACGGCTCAGCCAGACTATATAGCATTGTTTACTGACACTCTGTGTACACGGCTCAGCCACACTATATAGCATTGTATACTGCCACTCTGTGTACACCGCTCAGCCAGACTATATAGCATTGTTTACTGACACTCTGTGTACACCGTTTAGCCAGACTATATAGCATTGTTTACTGCCACTCTGTGTACACGGCTCAGCCACACTATATAGCATTGTGTTTACTGCCACTCTGATTCTGCTGGGAACAGTAGTACACCGCTCGCTCAGCCAGACTATATATCATTGTGTGTACTGCCACTCTGTGTACACCGCTCAGCCAGACTATATAGCATTGTTTACTGACACTCTGTGTACACCGCTCAGCCAGACTATATAGCATTGTTTACTGCCACTCTGTGTACACGGCTCAGCCACACTATATAGCATTGTGTTTACTGCCACTCTGATTCTGCTGGGAACAGTAGTACACCGCTCGCTCAGCCAGACTATATAGCATTGTGTTTACTGCCACTCTGTGTACACCGCTCAGCCACACTATATAGCATTGCGTACTCTGCCAGTCAGTGTGTATATTGCTGGGATCAGTAATACTCCACTCACCGTCAACCACTATATGAGCTCACCATGAGTTCCCCAGAGACCTCCGCTGTGAGCAGCACTCCCAACAACAGCAACAGCCAACGCCCCACGCAAGCTATAACATCCACCCCAGCAGCTAGTGGTCAGCAGCAGCCCTCCCCGGAGAAGAACGTTGTGTCCATCGGTCCGTCGCCAGAGCGATTAATGAGGGCTGCCATTGAGGAGATGATGGGGCCTGATGTGGAGGAGGAGGTCTGGCTCAGGCCAGCATCCCAAGTTAATGTTGAGGACGATGAGGGGTCTGTGTCTGGGGATGTTGGGGTGGCAGAGGTGGTGGGTGGGTCAGACTCAGGAGAAGAGTTGTATGATAAGGATGATGATCGGGACCATCTGTATGTGCCTCAGAGTCCGACCCCGGAAAACATGTTGTATCGTGTGTTTAGGTACTAAAATCTGCGTTCCCAGTAGTGTTGGGCGAACAGTGTTTGCCACTGTTCGGGTTCTGCAGAACATCACCCCGTTCGGGGTGACTATATAGCAGACTATATAGCATTGTGTTTAATGCCACTCTGTGTACACGGCTCAGCCACACTATATAGCATTGTGTTTACTGCCACTCTGTGTCTGCTGGTAACAGTAGTACACCGCTCACCCGCCACTGTATAGCATTGTGCTCTGTGTCGCTGCTGGCAATAGTGGTACACCGCTCACCCACCACTGTATAGCATTTCTGTACTGCCACTGTACTGCTGCCAGTCAGCGTGTACTTTAAGGATAAGTGAAATGAGGAAGAGATCCGGTGAAAGAGGGAGGGGCAAGGGAAGAGGTGTTTCCCCTGACGGTTCACGTACAGGCCACAGGGGAGCACCCAAGAAAACCCACTCAATACCGCCCATGTTGTCCAGGACAACCACCCTCACAGATCCAAAATAACAGGACCAGATAATTACTTGGATGACCTCTCAAGCGTCCAGCAGTGGGTTAAGCAGCACCAGCACATCACGCACGAGGTCCGAGTCCTCAGCCAGTTACAAGGAGCCAGTGGGCACAAAGCTGACACAACCGGCAGCGACACCACGCACACAACTGCCAGATAACCAGACGACGTTGGAGTGAGCTGCGCAGAGGTTGTTCTGGGGAGCTCTACTCCACGGCGGCGGCCCCACACAATGACATATGACGAGTTTGAGGAGATGGAAGAGGAGGGTATGGACAATGTGGACATAGACCCAGATTTTGTTTGTGAACGAGAACATCGCCGTCGTAGCAGCAGCAAAGATGAGTCTGTTGAAGAACCCACTTCTGCACGAGTTCGCCTTGTGCCACAATTTCAGGCACCACAAGCGTGGAAGTTCAAGTGAGAGGCAAAAGAGGCGCAAACAGAAATCGCCAGCAAGGCAGGTGCTCCAAAGTCTGGGCTTTCTTTGAAGACTGCACTGAGGATGTTACCATGGCGATTTGCAAGGTGTGCAAGACCCGCCTGAGCAGGGGGAAAAGTATTAACAACCTCTCCACCACCAGCATGAGCCGCCACATGCTATCCAAACATCCCACTCTGTGGGCAAACCCTGCAGGACAGGGTACCAGGAACACTGCCTCCCTTGGGTTCACCAGACTCACCACCAGACCCGCCTCAGCAGCAGCAGTAGCCCAGCCATTGCGTGGTTCACAACATTCACAAACATCAGACGACGCTGACACTGTCACTTTCCGGACTAGTGCTCTTGAGGTCTCCCAGTGTTCATGAAACACAACAACCAACAACCCTTCGGTGTGCAGCCCTACGGTTCAGTTGTCTGTCTCGGAGATGTTTGAGCGCAAGAGGAAATTGCCAGCAAATGACCCCCGGGCCGTGGCAGTAACAGCCAGCATAGCCAAGCTTCTGGCCTGCGAAATGCTGCCATATGGAGTGGTGGAGACAAACAGCTTCAAGGGCATGATGTCAGTGGCCATCCCACGTTACGTGGTTCCCAGCCGCTACCACTTTGCGCGCTCTGCAGTGCCTGAGTTGCATGAGCACGTGGTCAGCAAAATAACCCGAAGCTTGAAGAATGCCGTTGCCTGCAAGGTTCACCTCACCACTGACACCTGGACGAGTGCGTTCGGACAGGGTCGATACATCTCCCTTACCGCGCACTGGGTGAACCTTGTGGAGCCTGGCAGCGATTCCTCACCTGCTACGGCGCGGGTGTTGCCCACGCCGCAAACAGCTGCACCGCCGTCCCTCCCACTGGATAACAACAGCAGCACCTACCTCTCTGACTCCTTCTCCTCCAACGCATCTCAAAGCTGTACCTCATCCGGAAACGCTAACCCAGCACCAGCAGCAGTAGGATCGTGGAAGCAGTGCAGCACAGCTGTTGGCATGCGTCAGCAAGCGTTGCTGAAGCTGATCTGCCTTGGGGATAAGCAGCACACAGGGGAGGAAATTTGGAGGGGAATAAAGGAACAGACGGATTTGTGGCTGGCACCGCTGGACCTGAAACCGGGCATGAAGCTAGACACCTGGCACGAACTGGCAATGTACGCAATAGAGGTGCTGGCTTGCCCGGCAGCCAGCGTTATGTCGGAACGCTGTTTCAGTGCTGCCGGAGGCATCGTCACAGATCGGCGTATCCGCCTCTCCATAGAAAATGCAGACCGTCTGACTCAAATTAAAATGAATCAATCCTGGATTGGAAACGACTACGCAACACTCCAGGACCCCAACCAAGTAACATGACCAATGAACATCTGGGATGGTTTAGCGTTTCCGGTCCCTGTTTATTGAACCTCTCATCTGTATTACATTTATGACTGCATGGCGGCATAAAGCATTGCTGCTATATCCGCACGCTTTTTGTCCTCATGCAAGGCCTGTGTTGTTGTGTCTCAAAAAGCATGGCCTTCTCCTCCTGCGCCTGCTCCTGTTCCATCACATGTGCTGCTGCTGCTGCTGGGTTAGCGTTGCCGGTCCCTGTTTATGGAACCTCTTATCTTTATTACATTTATGACTGCATGGCGGTACAAAGCATGCTATCCGCACGCTTTTTGTCCTCATGCAAGGCCTGGGTTGTTGTGTCTCACAAAGCGTGGCCTTCTCCTCCTGTGCCTCCTCCTGTTCCATCACGTGTGCTGCTGCTGCTGCTGGGTTAGCGTTGCCGGTCCCTGTTTATGGAACCTCTTATCTTTATTACATTTATGACTGCATGGCGGCAAAAAGCATTGCTGCTATATCCGCACGCTTTTTGTCCTCATGCAAGGCCTGGGTTGTTGTGTCTCAAAAAGCATGGCCTTCTTCTCCTCCTGCGCCTGCTCCTGTTCCATCACGTGTGCTGCTGCTGCTGGGTTAGCGTTGCCGGTCCCTGTTTATGGAACCTCTTATCTTTATTACATTTATGACTGCATGGCGGTACAAAGCATGCTATCCGCACGCTTCTTGTCCTCATGCAAGGCCTGGGTTGTTGTGTCTCACAAAGCGTGGCCTTCTCCTCCTGCGCCTCCTCCTGTTCCATCACGTGTGCTGCTGCTGGTGCTGGGTTAGCGTTACCGGTCCCTTTTCCTGGAACCTCTTCTCTGTATTACACTTATGACTGCATGGCGACAAAAAGCATGTTACCTGTGCAAAGAAACATGACATTCTCCACATTTAAAAGACAGTTTTTCCTTTGAAACTTTACAATCAATTTTCTCAAAAACTATAAGCTCTTTTTCAAATATTTTTTCCCCCTTGTACCCACTCCCAAGGTGCACATACCCTGCTAATTTGGGGTATGTAGCATGTAAGAAAGCTTTACAAAGCACGAAAGTTCGGGTCCCCATTGACTTCCATTATGTTCGGAGTTCGGCGCGAACACCCGAACATCGCGGCGATGTTCGGCGAACGTTCGCGAACCCGAACATCTAGGTGTTCGCCCAACACTAGCAGTGAACTGGGTTCACTGAACACAACAGGTAGTAAGATGCAGTGAGCTGGGTTCACTGAACACAACAGGTAGTAAGATGCAGTGAGCTGGGTTCACTGAACAGTAAAGGTACGTAGATGCAGTGAGGTGAGTTTACTCAACACAACAGGTAGTTGGTTGCAGTGAGCTGGGTTCACTGAACAGTAAAGGTACTTAGATGCAGTGAGGTGGGTTTACTCAACACAACAGGTAGTTGGTTGCAGTGAGCTGGGTTCACTGAACAGTAAAGGTACTTAGATGCAGTGAGGTGGGTTCACTCTACACAACAGGTATTTAGATGCAGTGAGGTGGGTTCACTGAACAGTAAAGGTACTTAGATGCAGTGAGGTGGGTTCACTCAACACAACAGGTAGTTGGATGCAGTGAGCTGGGTTCACTGAACAGTAAAGGTACTTAGATGCAGTTAGGTGGGTTCACTGAACACAACAGGTAGTTAGATGCAGCGAGTTGGGTTCACTGAACAGTAAAGGTACTTAGATGCAGTGAGGTGGGTTCACTCAACACAACAGGTAGTTAGATGCAGTGAGCTGGGTTCACTCAACACAAAGCTAGGTATATGCAGTGATGAGGTGGGTTAAGTAAACACAACAGGTACTGGGTATATGCAGTACTGGGTAGTACAATGTGCAGCTCCCTGTCACACACACAGGTAGTCACTGAATGTGCTGGGCTGCTGGCAGTGGCACACACACTATCAATTAGCAAGGCTGTGCATGCACCAAAAGTGTCAGTTTGACACACAGAAAAAAAAAGTACAGGATGAGCTCTGAAAAGAGCTGTTGAGGGGTGCTATAAAAGCAATAATAATCAGCCAGAAGCAAGCTAAGCACTCAAGAACCTAACTAATCTGTCCCTAGAAGAACAAGTCTGCAGCAGCTGTCCCTAGTCTGTCTCTAGCAGGCACACGAGTGAGGCTAATGGCCGCCGCAGCCTGCCTTATATAAGGGGGGGTGGGGCTCCAAGGCTTAGTGTAGCCTGAATGGCTACAATGTGCCTGCTGACTGTGATGCAGAGGGTCAAAGTTGACCCTCATAGTGCATTATGGGGCAAATCGAACTTCCGCAAAAGTTCGCCTGGTGCAGGCGAGCGCGAACCCCCAAAGTTCACCTGGAACCGTTCGCAGGTGAACCGTTTGTGACATCTCTACTGAGATGTGGTGACTAGTGATGGCTGAACATCCCAATTTCACTTTCACAAAAGCGTCCGCGAACATTTGTGAACCAATTGTTCACAGCGAACCCCATTGACTTTAATGGAAAATGAACTCATGAAACCTTCAGGACATCTCTGCAGCCACAATTTCTTTAAAAAGGTTAAGGCAGGGTTCACATTTGCGTTAGCAGTCCGGATTTTCCGGACTGGATCCGGAACGTATACTGTACAAATGGAACGGACGTCTAACGATTGGTGTAGCAAACAGACGTCTGGTTATTGTGTGATCTGCAGTATCACCAATAAATCAGACACTATACCTGATTATGTGGTGATCTGCAGAATCACCAATAATGCAAGTATAGCTTAACAAGGTAATTGCACGTGTATAGTGCTTGGTGCAACAGTAGTACTGACAGATAGCAATACCTCACCTGAGGAGCTGGTGGGTACTGACAGTAAAGAGCCCCTCACCAGAGTCAGGGCCATCTGGTGAGAGTAGAGTGGTCAGACTGATCAGGTTCGGTAACAGGCGGGCAGATACAGTACAAAATCGGCAGGCAAGAGAGTAGTGAGATATTAGGCAAAGGTCAGCAACAGAGTCAGATGGGCAGAAGTACAGAATCGGTAAGCAAGAGCAGGGTCAGAGGATAGGCAGAGTCATACACAGAATATTAAATAAACAATAATACAATAATCCTAGTCTTGTGTGAAATCCCTGGTTTCCTTCCAGATCAAAGCACACTGGATACTATCTAAGGTCTGAGCGCTAGCACATAGTATTCGCAACAGCAGACAGCGAGCCACTGACAGCTTGCTGCCTTTAGGCTGGCAGAGGACTCCAGAGCATGCCCCTGCCAGCCGGACCAATCGGGAGCGAGGAGCACTCCTCGTGACGTCAGCCAACCCGTAGGTCAGCTGACGCGTCTCCGAGACGCGTAAAGGTCTCGCCGCTGGCCATAGCCCTGACGCTATGCACCGGCGAGAGGCCAGTGCGCGGCAGACCGGGCTGAGCGGTGGGAACGGCAGAGATCGTATCCCCGCCGCTCATTACAGTACCCCCCCCCCTTGAGGCGTGGACTCTGGACACGTCCTGCATGGCTTCTCAGGATGCAACTCATGGAATTTTCTCTTAAATTCCTCCGCATGCATGCGGCTACTTGGTACCCAAGACCTCTCCTCGGGCCCATACCCTTTCCAATGAACAAGGTACTGCACCGAGTTACGCACCTGACGAAAATCCAAAATCTGTTCAATTTCATATTCAGGTTCACCCTCAATCATCACAGGGGGAAGGGGAGGAATCTACATGCACAGCTGGTTTCAATCGCGGCACGTGGAATGATTTTACCCCTTTCATACTGGGTGGCAGAGAAATGACATAAGAGACATTATTAATCTTTTTAGAAACAGGGTAGGGCCCTATAAACCTGGGGCCCAGCTCCGCTGAAGGCTGTTTAAGGGCCAGATGTCGGGTTGATACCCACACCATGTCTCCTGGCGCGAATTCCCATTCCACTGATCGCTTCCTGTCTGCCTGTTTCTTTTGTTTCAGAAAAGCCTTTTCCAAATTCCTCTTAACCATAGGCCAAATTTCCTTCAAAGTTCCCTGCCAGTCCTCCAAAGCCGGAAAAGTTGAAGACACCACTGGCAAAGGAGAAAACTTGGGAGATCTCCCCGTTACCACCTGAAAGGGAGAGAAGCCCGAGGAAGTACTTTTCAGGTTGTTATGCGAAAACTCTGCGAATGGCAAAAATTTCGCCCATTCCAGTTGCGCATCAGCCACATAACATCTGAGAAACTGCTCTAATGACTGGTTAACCCTTTCAGTTTGTCCATTAGTTTGTGGGTGATAGCCAGAGGAAAATGACAGGTCCATCCCAAGATGATGACAGAACGCTCTCCAGGATCTGGACACGAACTGAACTCCCCTATCTGACACCACATTCTCCGGAATTCCATGCAACCGGAAAATGTGCTGAATGAAGAGATCTGCCAGCTCTTGGGCAGAGGGGAGTCCGTTCAGGGGAATGAAATGAGCCATTTTACTGAACCTGTCAACTACCACCCAAATGACTGTTTTACCCTCGGACCTGGGGAGTTCTCCCACAAAGTCCATGGACAAATGGGTCCATGGTTCCTTAGGCACTGGCAATGACTGCAACATGCCCCCAGGAGCCTGATGAGACGGTTTGTTCCTGGCACAAATGGAACAATCCTTCACAAATTCTCTACAATCTAGAGCCAGAGAAGGCCACCAGACACATCTGGAAAGCAGATCCTGTGTCCGAGCAACTCCAGGGTGTCCTGCATTCTTATGTGTGTGAAACAACTGTAAGATCTGCAGGCGAAAAGGAAGTGGTACAAATAGAACCCCATCAGGTTTCCCTTCAGGAACATCTTGTTGATAGGGGCCTAAAGTGATGGGCCAATCTTCCCAAGTCTCAGTGGCTGCCGAGACTATTGTTTCCGGCAGGATATTCTCCGGGGCTGGTGGCTGTACTGTCTCAGGCTCAAAACATCTAGACAGAGCGTATGCCTTGACGTTTTTACTTCCTGGTTTGTAAGTAATGACAAACCTGAACCTTGCGAAGAACAAGGACCAATGGGCTTGTCGGGTACTAAGCCTCTTGGCCCCCTCAATATATTCGAAGTTCTTATGGTCTGTATAGACCGTGATCGTATGCTCTGCCCCTTCGAGCCAATGGCGCCATTCCTCAAACGCGAGTTTGACCGCCAAGAGCTTGCGGTTCCCAATATCGTAATTTCTCTTGGCAGGAGAGAATTTCCGAGAAAAAAAATCACACGGATGCAATCTGCCCTGAAGACCTGAGTGTTGAGACAGCACAGCCCCAACCCCAACTTCAGATGCATCCACCTCTACGATAAAGGGAAGACTGATATTAACATGCCACAAAATGGGAGCAGAACAAAACAATTCCTTCAATGTTGCAAAAGCAGCATGTGCTTCCGCCGACCAATTATAAGTGTCTGCTCCCTTTTTGGTAAGTTCTGTGAGGGGTGACACCACAGAGGAAAATCCTTTAATAAACTTCCTATAGTAGTTGGCAAATACAAGGAACCTCTGGAGTGCCTTCAACCCCAAAGGTTGTGGCCACTCCAGTACAGCAGATACTTTACTGGGGTCCATGGTGAGACCAGCAGTAGAGATGACATAACCCAAAAAAGGGACTTCGGAGACTTCGAAGAGGCATTTCTCTAGTTTTGCATATAGAGAGTTCTGTCTCAGTTTTCTCAACACATACTTCACATGTTCCCTGTGTTCAGCTAAATTGGGTGAGAAAATGAGTATGTCGTCCAAGTAAACGAGGACAAACCGCCCTAAAACCTCCCGGAAAACTTAATTGATCAATTCTTGGAAGACGGTGGGAGCGTTACATAACCCGAAGGGCATAACCAAATATTCGTAGTGCCCGTCGGGCGTGTTGAACGCCGTCTTCCATTCGTCACCCTCCCTTATGTGGACCAGGTTGTATGCCCCTCTGAGATCAAGTTTAGAGAAGATACTGGCATTAGTAACCTGGGAAAACAAATCATCTATCAAAGGGAGTGGATAACGATTTTTTACAGTAATTTTGTTTAACCCACTGTAATCAATACATGGCCATAGGCCACCATCCTTCTTTTGCACAAAAAAGAAACCTGCTCCGGCCGGAGACTGTGAAGGATAGATGAACCCTTTCGCCAAATTTTCTTTAATGTACTCCTGCGTAGCAAGTTTCTAAGGGCCAGACAGGTTATACAAATGGCCTCTAGGGGGCATACAACCTGACCTTAATTCAATAGCACAGTCAAAACTTTTATGTGGCGGAAGTTTATCTGCGGCTTTGGGACAAAAGACGTCAAGGAAATCATTATAATGTGCGGGCAACCTCTCCATCTGAACCTTGGTGGCACACATAGCAACTTTCTCCAGACAATGATGATGACAGTGAGATGATCAGCTTAATAGTTGACCAGAACTCAAGTCAATCTGAGGAGAATGTTGTTGTAGCCATGGCATACCAAGAATCACTGTAGAAGTAGCCATTTTGAGCACAAAGAACTGTAACTTTTCCCTATGCAATACCCCTATATGACATAACAATTTAGGAGTCTGACAAAGAGGTCGTTTACTTTGCAGAGGGGAATCATCTACTGCTGTGACAAAAATCTGTCTATCCAACGGGATTATAGGAATCCCTAATTTCTTAACAAAATCATAGTCAATAAAATTGACTGCAGAGCCTGAGTCCACGAAAGCCTGAGTGGATGCCACTTGTTCTTCCCAGGTTATAGAACAGGGAAGGAGTAAAAGATTATCGGTTAGAGGTAACACAGGCTCGCCTAGGGTAGTACCTCTAACTACACCATTGGGGCAATTCTGCACAACATGACCCCCTTCTGCACAGTACAGACAAAGTTTCTCTGACCGTCTTTGGTTCTTCTCCACCTCTGATAATTTTGAATGTCTGATCTGCATCGGTTCATCCAGAGGAGGAGAAGGTGAAGGAGATGCATCAGAAAACGATCTCACTGAATATTTTCCCCGAGTCTGTCTATGATAACGACTGCGGCTGTCAACCTTTACCGCCAATGCAATCGCTTCATCTATTGTCTTAGGTTCTGGGTGACCTAGCAGCATATCAGAGACCGGGTCTGATAATCCTGTTAGAAAACAATCTAACAAGGCAAACTGTCCCCATCTAGCCAACACAGCCCACCTTCTAAATTCTGCGGCATAAGTCTCTACTGTGTTGCGTCCCTGCCTAAGGGTCTTAAAGATTTCAAAGGTGGGAGAGTGGCGGATGTGCTGTCGAAGGGCATTCCAGAGGAGGGGTGAGGCATGTGAGAAGTCTTGTCCGTTTTCACTAATGTGAACAGGGCCACGGATGAGCCATCCGGATCCGGTGAAGCGGTCCACTCACCGGATTCATTTGGCTCAAAACGCAGATGTGAACCGGGCCTTACTGTACCATCACTGACCCTGTATGTGCCAAAAACAATAATTTCCTGGTACAACTCTCGTTGTACTTGGCGAAATAAAGTGATTCTGATTCCAATTCTGATTCTAAACTGTTATGTTTTGTTTTTAAATACATTTATTTTTGGTTGTAAATTGTTTGACTGGAGGTAATGTTGGGTGTGGGCACACAGAGCATGCCTGTCTGAGCCGCAGGCAAGCAGTCGTGTGCCTGCCGCCGAAACACACGTAGTTGGTAGGGATGGTCGCTGGATTCCGCGAAATTAGGAAATTCCGTGATTCCGGACGGAATTTTACATAGTTACATAGTTACATAGTTATTTTGGTTGAAAAAAGACATACGTCCATCGAGTTCAACCAGTACAAAGTACAACACCAGCCTGCTCCCTCACATATCCCTGTTGATCCAGAGGAAGGCGAAAAAACCCTTACAAGGCATGGTCCAATTAGCCCCTAAAGGGAAAAATTCCTTCCCGACTCCAGATGGCAATCAGATAAAATCCCTGGATCAACATCATTAGGCATTACCTAGTAATTGTAGCCATGGATGTCTTTCAACGCAAGGAAAGCATCTAAGCCCCCTTTAAATGCAGGTATAGAGTTTGCCATAACGACTTCCTGTGGCAATGCATTCCACATCTTAATCACTCTTACTGTAAAGAACCCTTTCCTAAATAAATGGCTAAAACGTTTTTCCTCCATGCGCAGATCATGTCCTCTAGTCCTTTGAGAAGGCCTAGGGACAAAAAGCTCATCCGCCAAGGTATTATATTGCCCTCTGATGTATTTATACATGTTAATTAGATCCCCTCTAAGGCGTCTTTTCTCTAGACTAAATAAACCCAGTTTATCTAACCTTTCTTGATAAGTGAGACCTTCCATCCCACGCATCAATTTTGTTGCTCATCTCTGCACCTGCTCTAAAACTGCAATATCTTTTTTGTAATGTGGTGCCCAGAACTGAATTCCATATTCCAGATGTGGCCTTACTAGAGAGTTAAACAGGGGCAATATTATGCTAGCATCTCGAGTTTTTATTTCCCTTTTAATGCATCCCAAAATTTTGTTAGCTTTAGCTGCAGCTGCTTGGCATTGAGTACGATTATTTAACTTGTTGTCAATGAGTACTCCTAAGTCCTTCTCCAAGTTTGATGTCCCCAACTGTATCCCATTTATTTTGTATGGTGCTAGACCATTCGTACGTCCAAAATGCATGACCTTACATTTGTCAACATTGAATTTCATCTGCCATGTATGTGCCCATATAGCCATCCTATCCAGATCCTGTTGCAATATGACACTATCTTCCTGAGAGTTAATGATTCTGCACAATTTTGTATCATCTGCAAAAATAGCAACATTGCTCACTACTGCATCTACTAGGTCATTAATAAATAAATTGAAGAGCACTGGACCCAGAACAGACCCCTGTGGGACCCCACTGCTAACAGTCTCCCATTTTGAGTATGATCCATTGACCACAACTCTTTGTTTTCTGTCCATTAGCCAGTTCCCTATCCATGAACACAGACTCTTCCCCAGTCCTTGCATTCTCAACTTTTGCACCAGACTTTTGTGGGGAACAGTGTCGAAGGCCTTTGCAAAGTCCAAGTATATCACATCTACAGCATTCCCAATATCCATATTAGCATTCACTACCTCATAAAAGCTGAGCATGTTAGTCAAACAGGACCTGTCTTTAGTAAACCCATGTTGATGCTGAGAAATAATATTATTTTCTACTATGAAGTCATGTATAGTATCTCTTAGTAACCCCTCAAATAGTTTGCATACAACTGATGTTAAACTTACAGGTCTATAATTTCCTGGATCAGATTTTTTGCCCTTCTTAAATAATGGGAAAACGTGGGCTGTACGCCAATCCACTGGGACTCTGCCAGTTGCAAGAGAGTCACAAAAGATAAGATAAAGGGGTTTATCTATAACTGAACTTAATTCCCTTAGGACCCGAGGATGCATGCCATCCGGGCCAGGTGCCTTGTCTATTTTTAATTTATTTAGTCTTGCCTTCACTTCTTCCTGCGTTAAGTATTTAATATTACAGTTAGAAGATTGAGACTCTTCCGCCTCTGTAGTTTGCAACAGTGCTGTTTCTTTTGTGAAGACAGAAGCAAAGAAAGCATTTAATAACTCTGCCTTACCTTGGTCATCCACCATTGAGTTCCCATCCTCATCCTTTAGGAGTCCTATACAGTCAACCTTTCTTTTTTTAGAGTTAATGTACTTGTAAAACTTTTTTGGGTTAGATTTGATATCCTTAGCGATTTGTTTTTCAGCTTCAATCTTTGCCTGCCTAATTTCTTTTTTACAATTTTTATTGCACTCCTTATAATTGCTTAGTGCAGCCTCGGTCCCCTCCTGTTTTAAGACCTTATAGGCATTCTTTTTCCTCTTCATTTTATCTTTAACCTTTCTATTCATCCATAGAGGCCTTTTTTTATTCCTAGACATTTTGTTTCCATATGGGATATACATACTACAGTATTGATTGAGTATAAGTTTAAAAGCTTGCCATTTCCCTTCAGTGTCTTCCCCTTGTAGTACATTATCCCAGTTCACCAAACTTAGTGCCTGCCTAATTTGAGTGAACTTTGCTTTTCTAAAGTTCATAGTTTTAGTGGTCCCGCTGCCCCTTGGCCTATCAGTCACCAGCTCAAACGTTATCATGTTGTGATCACTATTTCCCAAATGTTCTTGAACCTGCACATTTGATACATTATCTGGTCTATTAGAAATGATCAGATCCAGTAACGCATTCCCCCTAGTTGGTTCAGTTACCATTTGAGTCAAGTAATTGTCCTGTAGTGCTGCCAGAAATCTGCTGCTTTTACCAGAATGGGTAGCCTCAATACTCCAGTCAATGTCTGGAAAGTTGAAGTCGCCCATAATTATGACCTCATTTTTACCTGCAGCTTTTTCAATCTGCTGTAGTAATCGCAGTTCTGCAGCTTCATTAATAAGAGGTGGCCTGTAGCATACCCCAATAAGCAATTGGCAACTTTTATTTCCACCATGAATATTTACCCAAACGGACTCCACATCTTCGCAATCTTCCTCCATCTCATCGTTGAGGACAGCTGTAAGAGAATTCTTAACAAAGAGACAAACCCCTCCACCTTTTTTCCCTGTTCTATCCCTCCTAAACACATTGTATCCTGGTGATTACGTTCTGTTATGACGGAACGGAATTGCTATATCACTATAGCGGAATTTCCGCAGAAAAATATGTAATTCCATGGAATTTTACAGAATGCAAATTTTTTTTCCCAACGAACTGATTTTTGCCTAATATGAAGAATTTCTGCTCGACAGACTTCCTTATTTCCTCCCTTCCTCCTCCGGAGGAGGAGGGTCTTGTCTTCCAGGAAATTGTAGGATTTCAAAAGCCAGCTTACATACATTGGCTGGAAATCGACCCCAGGTCTAGTGCTTGGTAGGCTGCTCTCCTCACCACTATACCACCACCAACACTGGCCAATATATGTGAGTTGGCTTTTGACACCCTACAAATCCCTACATTTTTCTCTTGGATATATCACAATGGTACATGCTAGGCTGGCTTCAGCATGTAGCATTGTAGTGTGTTGTGTTGGTGATATAATGGTTAGGATAACAGCCTACCAAGCGGTAGGCCTGTGTTCGATTCCTGGCCAATTTATGTAAGTTGGCTTTTGACATCCAACAAATCCCTAAGCAAGCTCATTTTTCTCTTGGATATATCACAATGGTACATGCTAGGCTGGCTTCAGCATGTAGTGTTGGTGGTGGTATAGTGGTGAGGATAGCAGCCTACCAAGCACTAGACCTGGGTTTGATTCCCGGCCAATGTATGTAAGCTGGCTTTTGAAATCCTACAATTCCCTGGAAGACAAGACCCTCCTGAGGAGGGGGAGGAAGGAGAAAAAGAAGTAAGGGAACAGTCAATAGGTTCTATGGGCTACCATTTAGCATAAACAAGGTTCCATTTGCGATTACTTTAATTTTTCCGCCGGAATCCGGAATTCCATGGAATTTCGCAAAAATCTGACAGATTTTCATAGCGAAGGAATTAAGTGCTGGCGGAATCCGTGAATTCCGGCGGAACGGAATTTGCTCTTTCCGATCATCCCTAGTAGTTGGGAGAGGGGTAGTGGGTGGGACAAGGCTTGCATGCTACATATTCACTATGAAACCACCCACCACTCCAAGAAATCAAAACACAGATGCAATACCTGACACCTCCCCCCCCCAAATCAATTGTCAACATACCTTAAGTAGTTATCTACTTCCGATTCAGTTGATTGAATTCCTCCACATACACCTTGCAGATGTCCTCCCACAACTTCCTGCACTTCCGGATGTCGCTGTGGTCTGGGTGCCCCTTGTCCCAAAGGGCAGGTTGCCGCTGCACTTGGACAACCAGGTTTTTGATGCTGTATGGCCTGATTTCTTCCATATCTTCCAAAAACTCAAGCACAACCCGGGATAAATCCCACTCTTGCAGCACCGCTGGGCACATGTGCCAAACAAGCCAAGATAGGTGTCAATTCACCAGAGGTTACCAACCTATTTATCTCTTGGAAGGTAATTTACCTCCTGTGATATCTCCAAATAGCAATTCTCCAGAAGTATAGGGGAAAATATCGACAGAGAGAAATGCAAGAGATAAATGTGAGATAAGTATGAGATAAATAAGTGATAGTTAGTAGTTAGTTTTTCTCCAAATCACAATTCACCAGGGAAGAAAGGGGGTGTGGCCATTCGTTATTTTTTCATCTCTTTATCTCCTGAATGAACCTGGAGATATCGTGGTTTTCACACAGCAGCTGCTGCTGTGGTAGATGGAGCCTTTTGAGCTTACTCTGTTAGGCCTGGTGCACACCAAAAACCGCTAGTAGATCCGCAAAATGCTAGCAGATTTTGAAACGCTTTTTCTTATTTTTCTGTAGCGTTTCAGCTAGCATTTTGTGGTTTTGTGAAGCGTTTTTGGTGTAATAGATTTCATGTATTGTTACAGTAAAGCTGGTACTAAACAGCTACTGTAACGAAAAACCGCCTGGCAAACCGCTCTGAAGTGCCGTTTTTCAGAGCGGTTTGCGTTTTTCCTATACTTAACATTGAGGCAGAAACGCATCCGAAATCCAAAATCTGCAGCAGCCCGGGAGTATGCGTTTCTGCAAAACACCTCCCGCTCTGGTGTGCACCAGCCCATTGAAATACATTGCCCAAGCGTATCCGCAGCCACAAGCGGATCACAAAACGCAGCCGAACCGCTCTGGTGTGCACTAGGCCTTAGAGCTTGCTTCTATTATGAGGAGACGAAGGCGCAGGAGGAGGGTCTGTTTACTCGCCCCTCGTATTTTTCGTGAGAGAACAGTTCTTGATAATTTTACTGAGACAGAGGTGGTGAAGTTCAGACTCACTCGTGATATGATTTATGATATGATCCGGCAGTAAAAGGCGGGAATACTCTGGTCACATAGTGGTAAAACTCCGCCTCCTACCCACAATGCTTCACTTTCAAGCTTAAAGAGAGGAAAAGTATCCCATGTAAATCATTAATACCGATTACCTAACTCTCTGCTTTCTCACACTTTCCTCATGCATATCTCTCCATTATCCCCTGCTATCCAACACTTTTCTCTCTGTCCTCTCACACTGGTGAATTGACTCCAGAGTGTTAAAATACCTCATGAGATAAACTACCTACCTTTTTTCTCTTAGCAAATCCTCTCTGGTGAATTGACCCCATAGTCACTGTACCATAGAGAGTACACAGGAAGTGGCTAGAAAGGTCAGGTTTTATAGCCAGTGTGTTGTAAACTTCAGTTTTCTATTGGTTCCTATTGCTCTGCAAAACCTTCCGTTTCAGTTCAACAACAAAGGTCTTGAAAATGAGGGCATGCAGCATTATTTTTGGTCCCGCCATCGGAACGTAAGCAGCATATCCGTACAAACTGACGCATTAACTTTGGATCCGTTTGCATCTGTTCCATTTGTACAGTATACGTTCCACTTCAGGTCCGCAAAAACACGCTAATGTGAACTGGGCCTTAGCAGTACAAGTAGAGGTTTGAGTGCTCTCCTATTCGCTAAAGTTATTGGGGAGATACTTGGAAATATCTAGATGCATCCCTCATTAACCATTGTTGTATCTTGATCTTTGGCTAGTGGCCACCCCCATTACATTTTCCTTAAGTTGAAATGAAGAGAGGTAACAGACAATGTCCCTGGGGGATACTCCCTATCAGGGGCGTTTCGACCACAAGGCAAGTAAAGGCAGTCGCCTGGGGTGCCGGGGGAGGGGAGGCAAAACACAGGGGGGGAGGCGCTTGCCGTGGCCGCTACTACTGTGTGCTTGTTTTTTGGAATCCATTCCCATTCATGGGCTCCCCTATGGCCACGGCTCTATGCACGCAGTGCCGCCTGCCAGACCGCCCCTCTCTGTCGGAGCGAGCAACCACACGGGTACTTTGTGTACCTCATGTGGCGCTGCCTCTAACTCCACTCCCACCTGTCAAACATGCATGTGACGCACCAGGCCTTCGAGTGCCATCGCTGGCTACAAACAGGAAGCTGTGCGTGCCTCCCTGCTGTGCCCCCTGGCTGGCCCTGGTTTTGTGTGGCAGAGCAGAGACCCAGACACAGGCAGCAGCTGAGCAGCTAATCCAGGATGGAGGAATAAGGTGAGCCCAGGGCCTGGCGAATCCATCCAGAAGTATTAGGTAGTAGGCATTGCTCATTGCTGCCGCCTGCCTTCATTATTAATGTGTATGTGTAGTGTTATAATTTAAGTAGGCCTCAGTTATCAAAACCGAGTTACCGGTAGTTAAAAAGGCTTGTTGCGCAGAATGGCCCTTGAAGGCGATTTTCTCTTAGAAGAAATGATGGCAGGCAGCTACCAGGAATACGGTTCTGGTTGTTCCTGATAGAAGGCCATTGGTATACGATGCCCGACCGGGAGGCGGCAGAAAGGTAAACATAGCCCATGTTTATTAAAATAGTAGATTCCTTGTATGTAGGTTATAGACCGAGCGGAATATTAATTAAGTAGGTGTGTATCATGACATCACAAGGGGTCTGAGCCAATAGTAGGTTTGGGAGGATGGCTCAGATGATGTCACATTTAACTCTCTGGTGACCGGTATTAAAAGGGGTCACAGGCTGAGGAGAGACACTCTTTGCTTCTCTCTCCTGGGTTTCTCCAACCCTTGACTTCTATCCAATGATGTTGTGTCATATTCTATAACGTATGCTGTATATACTTAGTTTAGATGTAACTTAGTATAGAAAGAAGATAACCTGATTAACATGCATTAGGAAGGTAATCAAGAAGAAGCTGTAACGCAACGGACTTACTACAGAAGAATCTGCTTTGCTAAGATGTAACTGACTGTATCTGTATATCTGTTTACTGAAATAAACACTTTGGAACTTGGAAGACACCTAAAGAAGTTCTATCTTCTATGCTGGTTTGCTGTGTGATGAGAGTCGTGTTTGCAGCTCTTACTAATGATGCCGGAATAAAGGTGTGTTGTCCAGAGAAACATATATAGTTTCTTACAGGGACGACACTTGAGCTGTCACTAGACAGGAAAGCTTTGCTTGGCAGAGTGTGAGGCAGAGTTTAGTGACGCAGCTGCAGCACCACTGATGATATATTAGCAGGCAGCAAGCAATCCTGCTGTCTGAGGTGATGCTGCTGCTGCTGAATCTTAGCTTCAGTCTGTTACAGTGTCTCTGATTTTAAAGGATACTTTAGTTTTTAATGAATTCTATAATCGACACCCTGTGTATGTGGAGGTGTGCATAGGCTTACTGCACCTCCCATGGCCTGTCTGTTGTTCATCTGTAAAAGGTCCCCTTCCAAAGCAGTGGTTGGCGCAGCATGTCTGCACGCATTCTCGCAGGAAGGCGTGGCCGGCGCATGTGCGCTGGACTACAGGTCGGCAGGGAGCATGGTCACAGGTGCTCAAGCTGACATATTGTGCATGCACACAGTATCTCTGATTCACAGGGTACATGTGACTGCTACACCTTCTCGCAGGAAAACGTGCGGACTTACTGCGCCTACACCGAACCCTTCTTAGGAACGTGACCTTTTATAGGTGAATGGAAACACTCCGATTGTGATTTCCCTAGAGGTAGGACAAGAGTAATGTAAGTCTCACATCCCATTGTTGTAAGTGGAGAATGATCACTGTTAAATTTAAAAAAAAAAAATAACAGGCACAGATTGGCTCAGGAAACACTTGTTACCTTTCACCAATCAGTGATACCTTTGGAGCTGCCTGGAGCATTGGCTCAATCGTTTGGAGCAGCCAGGCAACTACAGGGATGTGAGACTCAAATCCAAGTGGCCCTGGAGGTAGTAAAACAGGACATGAGTCAAGTGGTTAAGCGGTACCTTCACATAGTCATATTCACACAAATAGGACAGCTCCAGGAGGAAGTGGGTGAAGTAGATCTTGACTAGATGTCCTTCTGGGACTTGGATATTCCAGGTCAGGGTCTGGTCATTTGGGTAGGGCTTTGGGTAGCCAGGAGAGGCAATCCTGCCAAACAGTCCAGTGAGATCTGTGCAGTCACCATGTGCAAGGATTAAGGTTGTGATGATTAGGAGACAGTAGATCCTACAGAACAAAGATAATTCATGTCAGTTTATTTCATACAGGTGAAGAACTGAAAGCATATCTATGGTCCGAGGGATGGACAAAGCAACCAGTGATGAAAACTAAAGCCAGTATAACGTATTTCTATTGCCTTCAATGCAAGAACAAGTTGTCCAGCTTCTTATTTTCACCCATGCAAAGTGTATAAATGAAAACTCAAATAAACATACTGTACAGTGCAGCACCGACCAGAACTCCTGGTAAGAAGACTTACCTCAGCTGCTCCAAATACTGACCCTACAGTCTCTACATTGTCCCCAGAGAGGGAGGCATAGGGCCACTATAGCTAAAGAACTGACAGAGATGCCACTGGGGAGGTTGGCAGTGAGGAGTGGGCCTGGAACTGGGGGATGCACAAGGGGGAGGTGAGTATAAGTTTTATAATTTATACATACTTTCAATAAAAAACCGCTTACAAAGCTAGGTTTTGTGTTTTATGTATTTTATGTGCAACTTAATCTGCCCCAACGTTTTCTGCTGCAAAGCTTTCTATTGGTGAGCCTGGTGCATTTAGTTCAGAACAAAACTGAGCAAGATTTTACGGTTTTAAAGCGTAATAATAAATGGCGGGAAAAAAAATCCTGTGAAAATTCAGCTTTGTATGCAAGTTTATGGCATGCAGAGTATCTCCCGATCTCATGTGGAGTGGTGGTGCTCACACACTGGCATACTCCTAAATCTCCAGAGCATAGATTTAGGAGTATTACCATTTTACACTACAGCAGTGATCACGTCGCAGGGGAGCCAGTCACCTCTCTGTACCACGATCTGCTGTTTACACTAACTGCATTGACTCGCATTACTGCATGATCTGTGCAGCAGGCATGCTTAATGCGCAAACGCACTGCAGGCTTTGCAAGGATATTGCATAGAAAGTAATACTTCCATCTCACCGCATCACAACTCAGTGACATGAAAGACTCCGAAAGACATTCATCTCCCTTTCCATGAGCTGCAGAGGTTCAGAGTACTGCACTGTGACGCACCATGCGCAGTGTAAGAGGGCCGCAGTGATAGTGTGCTGTCACATCCAGCTACAATGTATGACACTGCACACTGTGACGCACCATGCGCAGTGTAAGAGGGCCGCAGTGATAGTGTGTGCTGTCACATCCAGCTACAATGTCTGACACTGCACACTGTGACGCACCATGCGCAGTGTAAGAGGGCCGCAGTGATAGTGTGCTGCCTGTCACATGCAGCTACAATGTCTGACACTGCACTGTGACGCACCATGCGCAGTGTAAGAGGGCCGCAGTGATAGTGTGTCCTGTCACATGCAGCTACAATGTCTGACACTGCACTGTGACGCACCATGCGCAGTGTAAGAGGGCCGCAGTGATAGTGTGTCCTGTCACATGCAGCTACAATGTCTGACACTGCACACTGTGACGCACCATGCGCAGTGTAAGAGGGGCCGCAGTGATAGTGTGCTGTCACATCCAGCTACAATGTCTGACACTGCACACTGTGACGCACCATGCGCAGTGTAAGAGGGGCCGCAGTGATAGTGTGCTGTCACATGCAGCTACACTGTCTGACACTGCACACTGTGACGCACCATGCGCACTGTAAGAGGGGCCGCAGTGACAGTGCGCTGTCACATCCAGCTACAATGTCTGACACTGCACACTGTGACGCACCATGCGCAGTGTAAGAGGGCCGCAGTGATAGTGTGCTGTCACATCCAGCTACAATGTCTGACACTGCACACTGTGATGCACCATGCACAGTGTAAGAGGGCCGCAGTGATAGTGTGCTGTCACATGTAGCTACAATGTCTGACACTGCACACTGTGACGCACCAGACGCAGTGTAAGAGGGGCCGCAGTGATAGTGTGTCCTGTCACATGCAGCTACAATGTCTGACACTGCACACTGTGACGCACCATGCGCAGTGTAAGAGGGGCCGTAGTGATAGTGTGCTGTCACATGCAGCTACAATGTCTGACACTGCACACTGTGACGCACCATGCGCAGTGTAAGAGGGGCCGCAGTGATAGTGTGCTGTCACATCCAGCTACAATGTCTGACACTACACACTGTGACGCACCATGCGCAGTGTAAGAGGGCCGCAGTGATAGTGTGTGCTGTCACATGCAGCTACAATGTCTGACACTGCACACTGTGAAGCACCATGCGCAGTGTAAGAGGGCCGCAGTGATAGTGTGTGCTGTCACATCCAGCTACAATGTCTGACACTGCACACTGTGACGCACCATGCGCAGTGTAAGAGGGGCCGTAGTGATAGTGTGCTGTCACATGCAGCTACAATGTCTGACACTGCACACTGTGACGCACCATGCGCAGTGTAAGAGGGCCGCAGTGATAGTGTGTCCTGTCACATGCAGCTACAATGTCTGACACTGCACACTGTGACGCACCATGCGCAGTGTAAGAGGGCCGCAGTGATAGTGTGTGCTGTCACATGCAGCTACAATGTCTGACACTGCACACTGTGAAGCACCATGCGCAGTGTAAGAGGGCCGCAGTGATAGTGTGTGCTGTCACATGCAGCTACAATGTCTGACACTGCACACTGTGAAGCACCATGCGCAGTGTACGAGGGCCGCAGTGATAGTGTGCTGTCACATCCAGCTACAATGTCTGACACTGCACACTGTGACGCACCATGCGCAGTGTAAGAGGGCCGCAGTGATAGTGTGTGCTGTCACATGCAGCTACAATGTCTGACACTGCACACTGTGACGCACCATGCGCAGTGTAAGAGGGGCCGTAGTGATAGTGTGCTGTCACATGCAGCTACAATGTCTGACACTGCACACTGTGACGCACCATGCGCAGTGTAAGAGGGGCCGCAGTGATAGTGTGCTGTCACATCCAGCTACAATGTCTGACACTACACACTGTGACGCACCATGCGCAGTGTAAGAGGGCCGCAGTGATAGTGTGTGCTGTCACATGCAGCTACAATGTCTGACACTGCACACTGTGAAGCACCATGCGCAGTGTAAGAGGGCCGCAGTGATAGTGTGTGCTGTCACATCCAGCTACAATGTCTGACACTGCACACTGTGACGCACCATGCGCAGTGTAAGAGGGGCCGTAGTGATAGTGTGCTGTCACATGCAGCTACAATGTCTGACACTGCACACTGTGACGCACCATGCGCAGTGTAAGAGGGCCGCAGTGATAGTGTGTCCTGTCACATGCAGCTACAATGTCTGACACTGCACACTGTGACGCACCATGCGCAGTGTAAGAGGGCCGCAGTGATAGTGTGTGCTGTCACATGCAGCTACAATGTCTGACACTGCACACTGTGAAGCACCATGCGCAGTGTAAGAGGGCCGCAGTGATAGTGTGTGCTGTCACATGCAGCTACAATGTCTGACACTGCACACTGTGAAGCACCATGCGCAGTGTACGAGGGCCGCAGTGATAGTGTGCTGTCACATCCAGCTACAATGTCTGACACTGCACACTGTGACGCACCATGCGCAGTGTAAGAGGGCCGCAGTGATAGTGTGTGCTGTCACATGCAGCTACAATGTCTGACACTGCACACTGTGACGCTCCATGCGCACTGTAAGAGGGGCCGCAGTGATAGTGTGCTGTCACATGCAGCTACAATGTCTGACACTGCACACTGTGAAGCACCATGCGCAGTGTAAGAGGGCCGCAGTGATAGTGTGTGCTGTCACATCCAGCTACAATGTCTGACACTGCACACTGTGACGCACCATGCGCACTGTAAGAGGGCCGCAGTGATAGTGTGCTGTCACACGCAGCTACAATGTCTGACACTGCACACTGTGACGCACCATGCGCAGTGTAAGAGGGGCCGCAGTGATAGTGTGCTGTCAC
Organism: Hyperolius riggenbachi; assembly: GCF_040937935.1. Taxonomy (NCBI): domain Eukaryota; kingdom Metazoa; phylum Chordata; class Amphibia; order Anura; family Hyperoliidae; genus Hyperolius; species Hyperolius riggenbachi. Next base: position 78,528 of record NC_090651.1, read on the forward strand.
ATCCAGCTACAATGTCTGACACTGCACACTGTGACGCACCATGCACAGTGTAAGAGGGGCCGCAGTGATAGTGTGCTGTCACATCCAGCTACAATGTCTGACACTGCACACTGTGACGCACCATGCACAGTGTAAGAGGGCCGCAGTGATAGTGTGCTGTCACATCCAGCTACACTGTCTGACACTGCACACTGTGACGCACCATGCGCAGTGTAAGAGGGCCGCAGTGATAGTGTGCTGTCACATGCAGCTACAATGTCTGACACTGCACACTGTGACGCACCATGCGCAGTGTAAGAGGGCCGCAGTGATAGTGTGCTGTCACATGCAGCTACACTGTCTGACACTGCACACTGTGACGCACCATGCGCACTGTAAGAGGGGCCGCAGTGATAGTGTGCTGTCACATCCAGCTACACTGTCTGACACTACACACTGTGACGCACCATGCGCAGTGTAAGAGGGGCCGCAGTGATAGTGTGCTGTCACATGTAGCTACACTGTCTGACACTGCACACTGTGACGCACCATGCGCAGTGTAAGAGGGCCGCAATGATAGTGTGTGCTGTCACATGCAGCTACAATGTCTGACACTGCACACTGTGACGCACCATGCGCAGTGTAAGAGGGCCGCAGTGATAGTGTGCTGTCACATGCAGCTACAATGTCTGACACTGCACACTGTGACGCACCATGCGCAGTGTAAGAGGGCCGCAGTGATAGTGTGTGCTGTCACATGCAGCTACAATGTCTGACACTGCACACTGTGACGTACCATGCGCAGTGTAAGAGGGCCGCAGTGATAGTGTGCTGTCACATGCAGCTATAATGTGTGACACTGCACACTGTGACGCACCATGCGCAGTGTAAGAGGGGCCGCAGTGATAGTGTGCTGTCACATGCAGCTATAATGTGTGACACTGCACACTGTGACGCACCATGCGCAGTGTAAGAGGGGCCGCAGTGATAGTGTGCTGTCACATGCAGCTACAATGTCTGACACTGCACACTGTGATGCACCATGCGCAGTGTAAGAGGGGCCGCAGTGATAGTGTGCTGTCACATGCAGCTACAATGTCTGACACTGCACACTGTGACGCACCATGCGCAGTGTAAGAGGGCCGCAGTGATAGTGTGCTGTCACATCCAGCTACACTGTCTGACACTGCACACTGTGACGCACCATGCGCAGTGTAAGAGGGCCGCAGTGATAGTGTGTTCTGTCACATGCAGCTACAATGTCTGACACTGCACACTGTGACGCACCATGCGCAGTGTAAGAGGGCCGCAGTAATAGTGTGCTGTCACATCCAGCTACAATGTCTGACACTGCACACTGTGACGCACCATGCACAGTGTAAGAGGGGCCGCAGTGATAGTGTGCTGTCACATCCAGCTACACTGTCTGACACTGCACACTGTGACGCACCATGCGCAGTGTAAGAGGGCCGCAGTAATAGTGTGCTGTCACATCCAGCTACAATGTCTGACACTGCACACTGTGACGCACCATGCACAGTGTAAGAGGGCCGCAATGATAGTGTGCTGCCTGTCACATGTAGCTACACTGTCTGACACTGCACACTGTGACGCACCATGCGCACTGTAAGAGGGCCGCAGTGATAGTGTGTGCTGTCACATGCAGCTACAATGTCTGACACTACACACTGTGACGCACCATGCGCAGTGTAAGAGGGCCGCAGTAATAGTGTGCTGTCACATGCAGCTACAATGTCTGACACTACACACTGTGACGCACCATGCGCAGTGTAAGAGGGCCGCAGTGATAGTGTGCTGTCACATGCAGCTACAATGTCTGACACTGCACACTGTGACGCACCATGCGCAGTGTAAGAGGGCCGCAGTAATAGTGTGCTGTCACATCCAGCTACAATGTCTGACACTGCACACTGTGACGCACCATGCACAGTGTAAGAGGGGCCGCAGTGATAGTGTGCTGTCACATCCAGCTACACTGTCTGACACTGCACACTGTGACGCACCATGCGCAGTGTAAGAGGGGCCGCAGTGATAGTGTGTGCTGTCACATCCAGCTACAATGTCTGACACTGCACACTGTGACGCACCATGCGCAGTGTAAGAGGGGCCGCAGTGATAGTGTGCTGTCACATCCAGCTACACTGTCTGACACTGCACACTGTGACGTACCGTGTGCAGTGTAAGAGGGCCGCAGTAATAGTGTGCTGTCACATGCAGCTACAATGTCTGACACTACACACTGTGACGCACCATGCGCAGTGTAAGAGGGCCGCAGTAATAGTGTGCTGTCACATCCAGCTACAATGTCTGACACTGCACACTGTGACGCACCATGCACAGTGTAAGAGGGGCCGCAGTGATAGTGTGCTGTCACATCCAGCTACACTGTCTGACACTGCACACTGTGACGCACCATGCGCAGTGTAAGAGGGCTGCAGTGATAGTGTGCTGTCACATCCAGCTACAATGTCTGACACTGCACACTGTGACGCACCATGCACAGTGTAACAGGGGCCGCAGTGATAGTGTGCTGTCACATCCAGCTATAATGTCTGACACTGCACACTGTGACGCACCATGTGCAGTGTAAGAGGGCCGCAGTGATAGTGTGCTGTCACATGCAGCTACAATGTCTGACACTGCACACTGTGACGCTCCATGAGCAGTGTAAGAGGGCCGCAGTGATAGTGTGCTGTCACATGCAGCTACAATGTCTGACACTGCACACTGTGACGCACCATGCGCAGTGTAAGAGGGCCGCAGTGATAGTGTGCTGTCACATCCAGCTACAATGTCTGACACTGCACACTGTGACGCACCATGCGCAGTGTAAGAGGGCCGCAGTGATAGTGTGCTGTCACATCCAGCTACAATGTCTGACACTGCACACTGTGACGCACCATAAGCAGTGTAAGAGGGCCGCAGTGATAGTGTGCTGTCACATGCAGCTACAATGTCTGACACTGCACACTGTGACGTACCATGCGCAGTGTAAGAGGGCCGCAGTGATAGTGTGCTGTCACATGCAGCTACAATGTCTGACACTGCACACTGTGACGCACCATGCGCAGTGTAAGAGGGCCGCAGTGATAGTGTGTGCTGTCACATGCAGCTACAATGTCTGACACTGCACACTGTGACGCACCATGCGCAGTGTAAGAGGGGCCGCAGTGATAGTGTGTGCTGTCACATCCAGCTACAATGTCTGACACTGCACACTGTGACGCACCATGCGCAGTGTAAGAGGGCCGCAGTGATAGTGGCTGTCACATGCAGCTACAATGTCTGACACTGCACACTGTGACGCACCATGCGCAGTGTAAGAGGGCCGCAGTGATAGTGTGTGCTGTCTCATGCAGCTACAATGTCTGACACTGCACACTGTGACGCACCATGCTCACTGTAAGAGGGGCCGCAGTCAGGGCCGGTCCTGTACTTTCTGCTGCCTGAGGCAAAGATCGTAAAGGCGCCCCCCCCCCCCCCAATATTTGTACATAACATGAGCGGTGGCCGGCGGCAGCCAGCCAGCCTTATCATCATCATCGTCACGTCGGCGGCGCTCGCTGCTCAGTGACTGACCGTGACAATCAGCCGCAGCCAGGGCAGCAGAGCGGGCGGCAGCCGCCGCCATCAAATCAGCAGGCTTAGGCACTAGGCAGCGTCACCAGCATGCAGCCTTGGAGGAGACGGGAGAGGCCGCAGAGCTCAGAGTCATCGGACTCGGAGGCCGGCGGCAACAGTGCAGTTTCTAGGCTAAAATGCACCCAGGGCGAGGGTGTAAAAATTGCGCCCCCCCCGGTATAGGTAACCAGCTATAGGTCCCCCCCGAGTATAGGTGGCTAGGCATGGGTGAGCCAGTAAAGTTGCCCCCAGTATAGGTTAGCCAGGTAGTTGCCTCCAGTATAGGTAGCCAGTATAGTTGCCCCCAGTATGTTAGATAGGCAGGCACCCCCCGCCCGGTATAAGTTAGATAAGTAGGTGCCCCCAGTACAGGTTAGCTAGGTAGGTGCCTCCAATATAGGTAGCCAGTATAGTTGCCCCCAGCATAGGTTAGATAGGTAGGTACCCCCAGTATAGGTTAGTTAGGTAGGTGCCCCCAGTATAGGTAGCCAGTATAGTTGCCACCTGTATAGGCTAGCTAGGTAGGTAGGTGCCCCCAATACAGGTTAGATAAGTGCCCCCAGTATAGGTTAGATAGGTAGCTTCCCCCCAGTATAGGTTAGATTAGGTCGCTGCCCTTCAGTATAGGTTAGATTAGGTAGGTGCCCCCAGTACAGGTTAGATTAGGTAGCTGCCCCCAGCATAGGTTAGACAGGTAGCTGCCCCCCAGCATAGGTTAGATAGGTAGCTGCCCCCCCAGTATAGGTTAGATAGGTAGCTGCCCCCCAGTACAGGTTAGATTAGGTAGGTGCCCCCCAGTATAGGATAGATAGGTAGCTGCCCCCAGTACAGGTTAGATTAGGTAGGTGCCCCCCAGTAGAGGATAGACAGGTAGCTGCCCCCAGTATAGGTTAGATAGGTAGCTGCCCCCCAGTATAGGTTAGATAGGTAGCTGCCCCCCAGTACAGGTTAGATTAGGTAGGTGCCCCCCAGTATAGGATAGATAGGTAGCTGCCCCCAGTACAGGTTAGATTAGGTAGGTGCCCCCCAGTATAGGATAGATAGGTAGCTGCCCCCAGTATAGGTTAGATAGGTAACTGCCCCCAGTATAGGTTAGATAGGTAACTGCCCCCCAGTGTAGGTTAGATAGGTAGCTGCCCCCCAGTATAGGATAGATAGGTAGCTGCCCCCCAGTATAGGATAGATAGGTAGCTGCCCCCCAGTATAGGTTAGATAGGTAGCTGCCCCCCAGTATAGGTTAGATAGGTAGCTGCCCCCCAGTATAGGATAGATAGGTAGCTGGCCCCCAGTATAGGTTAGATTAGGTAGGTGCCCCCCAGTATAGGATAGATAGGTAGCTGCCCCTAGTACAGGTTAGATTAGGTAGGTGCCCCCCAGTATAGGATAGATAGGTAGCTGCCCCAAAAACAGGTTAGATTAGGTAGGTGCCCCCCAGTATAGGATAACAACAACAACAACAACAAATAACATTTGTAAAGCGCTTTTCTCCCGTGGGACTCAAAGCGCATAAGCATGGCTCAGACCATCGTGGTACAGAGGAAGAAATTTTATAAATCTGGAAATGCCAGGCTAAACAGGTGGCTTTTCAGTCTGGATTTGAATAGCTCCAGGGATGGTGCTGTCTTTACTGGGTGTGGTAGGGAGTTCCAGAGAGTAGGGGCAGCATGGCAGAAGGCTCTATCTCCAGATTTTTTGAGGTGCACTCTGGGAGTGACCAAGTTTATAGAACTTGCTGATCTGAGGTTGTGAGAGGTGTGGTGCAGCTTCAGCAAGTCCTTCATGTATCCAGGGCCTAGACTGTGCAGGGATTTGAATGTCAGCAGTCCAATCTTGAAGAGTATTCTCCATTCTACTGGTAGCCAGTGCAGTGAGCGAAGGATCGGTGTAATATGACAGTGGCGAGGCTGGTTTGTTAGCAATCTGGCAGCAGAATTCTGCACTAATTGCAGGCGGCGCAGGTCCTTTTTGGGGAGGCCAACATAAAGGGCATTGCAGTAGTCCAGACGTGATGTGATGAAGGCGTGGACTAGGGTTGGAAGATCCTCTGGGGGAATCAGATGTTTAATCTTTGCAATGTTCTTCAGATGAAAGAAGGAGGATTTAACTACAGATGAAATTTGGTTTCTGAAATTCAATTCCCCATCGATTAGTACACCAAGGCTGCGCACAAAGTTGGAGCTGTTTATGTCTGAATTCCCAATCCTGATTGGTGTTGCTTTAGGATAGAGCTGTTTTGATGGCGGGCACTGGCTTTGGACAAACAGGACCTCAGTTTTGTCAGCATTCAGTTTCAACCAGTTATCATTCATCCATGCCTGTAGCTCAGCTAAGCAAGAGTTTATTTTTGGGGTAGGGTCTGTTCCACCAGGTTTGAAGGACAGGTATAGCTGTGTGTCATCGGCGTAGCAGTGGTACGTCAGGCCATGTCGTTGGATAAGTGTGCCGAGTGGCAACATGTAGATTGCAAACAGCAGAGGGGATAGGATTGATCCTTGTGGCACTCCGAATTGTAGAGGTGCAGGTTTGGACATTATGGGTCCTAGGGATACTCTCTGTGTTCTGTCAGTCAGGAATGATCTGAACCACTGGAGGACTGATCCACTGATGCCACAGTACTCCTGCAGTCTGTTAAGCAGGATTTCATGGTCAACTGTATCAAAAGCCGCTGAGAGATCCAACAGGATTAGGATGGAGCATTCCCCTCTGTCCCTTGCCATGAGCAGATCGTTGCAGACTTGGATGAGGGCTGTTTCACAGCTGTGGTGTTTCTTAAAGCCAGATTGTAGAGGGTCCAGGATGTTGTTTACTGACAGCCAGGTTTCAAGTTGCAGATAGACAGCCTTTTCAATAACTTTACCTAAGAAGGGGAGGTTGGAGACAGGTCTGTAGTTGCTCATAGCATCTGGATCCATGGAAGGTTTTTTAAGAAGGGGCTTGATGATTCCTTCTTTTAGAGAGGTAGGAAACCTCCCTGCTTGTAGAGAGCAATTTACTATTTTGTGAAATGCTGGACCAAGCAGGTCAGGGCATTTCAGCATATGTTTAGTTGGTCCAGGGTCCAGGTCGCAGGTTGTCTGGCGGAGGCGACGGAGGATGTCTGAGATCTCTTCCTCACTAATACTTTTGAAGTCAGTCCAGGGTGTTAGGTTGTTTTTGCAGCTATTTCCAGGAGTTGCATGAGTCTTGGGTGCTGTGGATTGAATGAGAGACCGAATGGAGGATACTTTGTCAGCAAAGTAGCACGCAAATTTCTCACATAGCTCCTTTGAGGGAGTTATAGTAGGTTTTAGACAGGATGGGTTACATAGTCTATCAACTGTGCGGAATAGTTGGGCTGGTCTGTTGGCGGCCTTTGCGATCTCCTGTGATAGGTAGAAGGATTTTTTCTTGGTGATCGCATTTTGGTAGTTTTCCAGGTGAGAGACAAGGGTGTGTTTATCTTTTGAATTCTGGGATTTTCGCCACTTCCTTTCTAGTCTGCGCACTTCTTTCTTCATGTCCTTTAGTGAGCTGTCAAACCACCGTGCATGGTGAAGTGGTGTAGACTGTTTAATGCGAACTGGAGCAAGGGCGTCATAGGCAGATGACACTGCATGGTTGTACATCAGGACCATGGAGTCTGGGTCTGCGCAATGATTGGTTAATGCGTCAAAGTTGAGGGTATTCTGAACGTGCTGGGGTGAGACATCTTTCAGTGGACGGTATTTTATGAGTTCTTTCCCTCTGTGTTTTATCGCTGGTGCTGTCAGAGAGAAGTGGATGGTGTGGTGGTCTGACCATACCACTGGGTTTATATCTATGTGTGATATTAAAAGTCCGGAATGAAATATAAGATCCAGGGTGTGCCCTTTCGTGTGGGTGGGGAGGTTGACAGCCTGAGAGAGACCCAGTTCATTCATTATGAGAAGTAGTTCACTTCCTAGGTGGGAGTCGTGATCATCCACCCATGCATTGAAGTCTCCCAGGATGATCCATCTAGGGTGTTCCACTGTTAGGCAGGATAAGAGTTCAGATATTTCCTTAAGAAAGACTGGACCATTTTTTTGGGGGGGGCGGTATATGAGCAATATGTTGATGTTTACTTCTGCTGACAGTTGGGCTGCAATACATTCAAAGGTTTCAGTGGGGCCTATGGGCAGGGGCCTTATGTTCAAAGAGGATCTGAAGCATATGGCAACCCCCCCACCCTTGCCGACTTGTCTCTCACAGTGCAAAACTGAATAATTGGTCGGCACGGTTGCTTCAAGAGTTGGGCCTGCATGCTTCCCAAGCCAGGTCTCTGTCAAAAAGGTCAAATCAGAGAGCTCTATTAGGTCATGTATAGTTGCAGTCTTATTATTTATCGATCTGGCATTGCAGAGTGTGGCTGTGATTGAGCTTTGCTGGGGATGTTTTTTAGGCTTCACTGTCAAAGTTGTTATCCTTTGCCTGGTGCCTGGATAGATAGGTAGCTGCCCCCAAAACAGGTTAGATTAGGTAGGTGCCCCCCAGTATAGGATAGATAGGTAGCTGCCCCCAAAACAGGTTAGATTAGGTAGGTGCCCCCCAGTATAGGATAGATAGGTAGCTGCCCCCAAAACAGGTTAGATTAGGTAGGTGCCCTCCAGTATAGGATAGATAGGTAGCTGCCCCCAAAACAGGTTAGATTAGGTAGGTGCATCCCAGTATAGGATAGATAGGTAGCTTGCCCAGGTAGGTGCCCCCTCATAATGGCGGAGGGGGGAGCCGGAGCCGCGGGGAGGGCAACCCGACCTCTCCCTCCCTCTCCCCGGGCCGCCCTCCATGCTCCCCCCTCGGACTTTAGGCAGCAGAGTTAGCGCGCAGGGAAGCGCTGCTGTACACAGCCTGTTACTCACCTCCCTGGATCCGATCGCCGCTCCCGCCCTGCTGGTCTCCTCTCTGCCTAGCCGCTGCGCTGATACACACGCGGCTGCTTCCTGTGTAAACAGGAAGCAGCGTGTGTAATGTATCAGCGGCTACATTGCAGAGAGGAGACCAGCAGGGCGGGAGCGGCGATCGGATCCAGGGAGGTGAGTAACAGGCTGTGTTCAGCAGCGCTTCCCTGCGCACTAACTCTGCTGCAGTCCGAGGGGGGAGCATGGAGAGCGGCCCGGGGAGAGGGAGGGAGAGGTCGGGCTGCCCTCACCGCGGCTCTGGCTCCCCCCGCTCAGTCACAGCCATTTCATCTGGTGCCGCCCCTCCACTTCCTGCCGCCTGAGGAACCCGCCTCACCCCGCCTCATGGGCGGGCCGGCCCTGGCCGCAGTGATAGTGTGCTGTCACATGTAGCTACAATGTCTGACACTGCACACTGTGACGCACCATGCGCAGTGTAAGAGGGCCACAGTGATAGTGTGTGCTGTCACATGCAGCTACAATGTCTGACACTGCACACTGTGACGCACCATGCGCAGTGTAAGAGGGCCACAGTGATAGTGTGTGCTGTCACATGCAGCTACAATGTCTGACACTGCACACTGTGACGCACCATGCGCAGTGTGAGAGGGACCGCAGTGATAGTGTGCTGTCACATGCAGCTATAATGTGTGACACTGCACACTGTGACGCACCATGCGCAGTGTAAGAGGGCCGCAGTGATAGTGTGCTGTCACATGCAGCTATAATGTCTGACACTGCACACTGTGACGCACCATGCGCAGTGTAAGAGGGCCGCAGTGATAGTGTGCTGTCACATGCAGCTACAATGTCTGACACTGCACACTGTGACGCACCATGCGCAGTGTGAGAGGGACCGCAGTGATAGTGTGCTGTCACATGCAGCTATAATGTGTGACACTGCACACTGTGACGCACCATGCGCAGTGTAAGAGGGCCGCAGTGATAGTGTGCTGTCACATGCAGCTACAATGTCTGACACTGCACTGACACTTCCCACTGTGACGCACCATTAACAGTGTAAGAGGGCCGCAGTGATAGTGTGCTGTCACATACAGCTACAATGTCTGACACTGCACACTGTGACGCACCATGCGCAGTGTAAGAGGGGCCGCAGTGATAGTGTGTGCTGTCACATGGAGCTACAATGTCTGACACTGCACACTGTGACGCACCATGTGCAGTGTAAGAGGGCCGCAGTGATAGTGTGCTGTCACATCCAGCTACACTGTCTGACACTGCACACTGTGACGCACCATGCGCACTGTAAGAGGGGCCGCAGTGATAGTGTGCTGTCACATGCAGCTACAATGTCTGACACTACACACTGTGACGCACCATGCGCAGTGTAAGAGGGACCGCAGTGATAGTGTGCTGTCACATCCAGCTACAATGTCCGACACTGCACACTGTGACGCACCATGCGCAGTGTAAGAGGGCCGCAGTGATAGTGTGCTGTCACATGCAGCTACAATGTCTGACACTGCACACTGTGACGCACCATGCGCAGTGTAAGAGGGCCGCAGTGATAGTGTGTCCTGTCACATCCAGCTACACTGTCTGACACTACACACTGTGACGCACCATGTGCAGTGTAAGAGGGGCCGCAGTGATAGTGTGCTGTCACATGCAGCTACAATGTCTGACACTGCACACTGTGACGCTCCATGCGCAGTGTAAGAGGGGCCGCAGTGATAGTGTGCTGTCACATGCAGCTACAATGTCTGACACTGCACACTGTGACGCACCATGCGCAGTGTAAGAGGGCCGCAGTGATAGTGTGCTGTCACATCCAGCTACAATGTCTGACACTGCACACTGTGACGCACCATGCGCTGTGTAAGAGGGGCCGCAGTGATAGTGTGTGCTGTCACATCCAGCTACAATGTCCGACACTGCACACTGTGACGCACCATGCGCAGTGTAAGAGGGCCGCAGTGATAGTGTGTGCTGTCACATGTAGCTACAATGTCTGACACTGCACACTGTGACGTACCATGCGCAGTGTAAGAGGGGCCGCAGTGATAGTGTGTGCTGTCACATGCAGCTACAATGTCTGACACTGCACACTGTGACGCACCATGCGCAGTGTAAGAGGGGCCACAGTGATAGTGTGTGCTGTCACATCCAGCTACAATGTCTGACACTGCACACTGTGACGCACCATGCGCAGTGTAAGAGGGCCGCAGTGATAGTGTGTGCTGTCACATGCAGCTACAATGTCTGACACTGCACACTGTGACGTACCATGCGCAGTGTAAGAGGGACACAGTGATAGTGTGCTGTCACATGCAGCTACAATGTCTGACACTGCACACTGTGACGCACCATGTGCAGTGTAAGAGGGGCCGCAGTGATAGTGTGCTGTCACATGCAGCTACAATGTCTGACACTGCACACTGTGACGCACCATGCACAGTGTAAGAGGGCCGCAGTGATAGTGTGCTGTCACATGCAGCTACAATGTCTGACACTGCACACTGTGACGCACCATGCGCACTGTAAGAGGGGCCGCAGTGATAGTGTGCTGTCACATCCAGCTACAATGTCTGACACTGCACACTGTGACGCACCATGCGCAGCGTAAGAGGGGCCGCAGTGATAGTGTGCTGTCACATGCAGCTACAATGTCTGACACTACACACTGTGACGCACCATGCGCACTGTAAGAGGGGCCGCAGTGATAGTGTGCTGTCACACGCAGCTACAATGTCTGACACTGCACACTGTGACGCACCATGCGTAGTGTAAGAGGGGCCGTAGTGATAGTGTGCTGTCACACGCAGCTACAATGTCTGACACTGCACACTGTGACGCACCATGCGCAGTGTAAGAGGGCCACAGTGATAGTGTGCTGTCACATGCAGCTACAATGTCTGACACTGCACACTGTGACGCACCATGCGTAGTGTAAGAGGGGCCGTAGTGATAGTGTGCTGTCACACGCAGCTACAATGTCTGACACTGCACACTGTGACGCACCATGCGCAGTGTAAGAGGGCCGCAGTGATAGTGTGTCCTGTCACATGCAGCTACAATGTCTGACACTGCACAATGTGACGTACCGTGCGCAGTGTAAGAGGGCCGCAGTGATAGTGTGCTGTCACATGCAGCTATAATGTCTGACACTGCACACTGTGACGCACCATGCGCAGTGTAAGAGGGACCGCAGTGATAGTGTGCTGTCACATCCAGCTACAATGTCTGACACTGCACACTGTGACGCACCATGCGCAGTGTAAGAGGGCCGCAGTGATAGTGGCTGTCACATGCAGCTACAATGTCTGACACTGCACTGACACTTCCCACTGTGACGCACCATTAACAGTGTAAGAGGGCCGCAGTGATAGTGTGTGCTGTCACATCCAGCTACAATGTCTGACACTGCACACTGTGACGCACCATGCGCAGTGTAAGAGGGCCACAGTGATAGTGTGTGCTGTCTCATGCATCTACAATGTCTGACACTGCACACTGTGACGCACCATGCGCAGTGTAAGAGGGCCGCAGTGATAGTGTGCTGTCACATCCAGCTACAATGTCTGACACTGCACACTGTGACGCACCATGCGCAGTGTAAGAGGGCCGCAGTGATAGTGTGCTGTCACATCCAGCTACAATGTCTGACACTGCACTCTGTGATGCACCATGCGCAGTGTAAGAGGGCCGCAGTGATAGTGTGCTGTCACATCCAGCTACAATGTCTGACACTGCACTCTGTGATGCACCATGCGCAGTGTAAGAGGGCCGCAGTGATAGTGTGCTGTCACATGCAGCTACAATGTCTGACACTGCACACTGTGACGCACCATGCGCAGTGTAAGAGGGGCCGCAGTGATAGTGTGCTGTCACATCCAGCTACAATGTCTGACACTGCACACTGTGACGCACCATGCGCAGTGTAAGAGGGCCGCAGTGATAGTGTGCTGTCACATCCAGCTACAATGTCTGACACTGCACTCTGTGATGCACCATGCGCAGCGTAAGAGGGCCGCAGTGATAGTGTGTGCTGTCACATGCAGCTACAATGTCTGACACTGCACACTGTGACGCACCATGCGCAGTGTAAGAGGGGCCGCAGTGATAGTGTGCTGTCACATGTAGCTACACTGTCTGACACTGCACACTGTGACGTACCATGCGCAGTGTAAGAGGGGCCGCAGTGATAGTGTGTGCTGTCACATCCAGCTACAATGTCTGACACTGCACACTGTGACGCACCATGCGCAGTGTAAGAGGGGCCGCAGTGATAGTGTGCTGTCACATCCAGCTACAATGTCTGACACTGCACACTGTGACGCTCCATGCGCAGTGTAAGAGGGGCCGCAGTGACAGTGCGCTGTCACATCCAGCTACAATGTCTGACACTGCACACTGTGACGCACCATGTGCAGTGTAAGAGGGCCGCAGTGATAGTGTGCTGTCACATCCAGCTACACTGTCTGACACTGCACACTGTGACGCACCATGCGCAGTGTAAGAGGGCCGCAGTGATAGTGTGCTGTCACATCCAGCTACAATGTCTGACACTACACACTGTGACGCACCATGTGCAGTGTAAGAGGGCCGCAGTGATAGTGTGTGCTGTCACATGCAGCTACAATGTCTGACACTACACACTGTGACGCACCATGCGCAGTGTAAGAGGGACCGCAGTGATAGTGTGCTGTCACATGCAGCTACAATGTCCGACACTGCACACTGTGACGTACCATGCGCAGTGTAAGAGGGGCCGCAGTGATAGTGTGTCCTGTCACATGCAGCTACAATGTCTGACACTGCACACTGTGACGCTCCATGCGCAGTGTAAGAGGGGCCGCAGTGATAGTGTGCTGTCACATGCAGCTACAATGTCCGACACTGCACACTGTGACGCACCATGCACAGTGTAAGAGGGCCGCAGTGATAGTGTGCTGTCACATCCAGCTACAATGTCTGACACTGCACACTGTGACGTACCATGCGCAGTGTAAGAGGGCCACAGTGATAGTGTGTGCTGTCACATGCAGCTACAATGTCTGACACTGCACACTGTGATGCACCATGCGCAGTGTAAGAGGGCCGCAGTGATAGTGTGCTGTCACATGCAGCTACAATGTCTGACACTACACACTGTGACGCACCATGTGCAGTGTAAGAGGGCCGCAGTGATAGTGTGCTGTCACATCCAGCTACACTGTCTGACACTGCACACTGTGACGTACCATGCGCAGTGTAAGAGGGCCACAGTGATAGTGTGTGCTGTCACATGCAGCTACAATGTCTGACACTGCACACTGTGATGCACCATGCGCAGTGTAAGAGGGGCCGCAGTGATAGTGTGCTGTCACATGCAGCTACAATGTCTGACACTACACACTGTGACGCACCATGCGCAGTGTAAGAGGGCCGCAGTGATAGTGTGTGCTGTCACATGCAGCTACAATGTCTGACACTACACACTGTGATGCACCATGCGCACTGTAAGAGGGGCCGCAGTGATAGTGTGCTGTCACATCCAGCTACAATGTCTGACACTGCACACTGTGACGCACCATGCGCAGTGTAAGAGGGCCGCAGTGATAGTGTGCTGTCACATCCAGCTACAATGTCTGACACTGCACACTGTGACGCACCATGCGCAGTGTAAGAGGGCCGCAGTGATAGTGTGCTGTCACATGCAGCTACAATGTCTGACACTGCACACTGTGACGCACCATGCGCAGCGTAAGAGGGCCGCAGTGATAGTGTGTGCTGTCACATGCAGCTACAATGTCTGACACTGCACACTGTGACGCACCATGCGCAGTGTAAGAGGGGCCGCAGTGATAGTGTGCTGTCACATGTAGCTACACTGTCTGACACTGCACACTGTGACGTACCATGCGCAGTGTAAGAGGGGCCGCAGTGATAGTGTGTGCTGTCACATCCAGCTACAATGTCTGACACTGCACACTGTGATGCACCATGCGCAGTGTAAGAGGGCCGCAGTGATAGTGTGCTGTCACATCCAGCTACAATGTCTGACACTGCACACTGTGACGCTCCATGCGCAGTGTAAGAGGGGCCGCAGTGACAGTGCGCTGTCACATCCAGCTACAATGTCTGACACTGCACACTGTGACGCACCATGTGCAGTGTAAGAGGGCCGCAGTGATAGTGTGCTGTCACATCCAGCTACACTGTCTGACACTGCACACTGTGACGCACCATGCGCAGTGTAAGAGGGCCGCAGTGATAGTGTGCTGTCACATCCAGCTACAATGTCTGACACTACACACTGTGACGCACCATGTGCAGTGTAAGAGGGCCGCAGTGATAGTGTGCTGTCACATCCAGCTACAATGTCTGACACTGCACACTGTGACGCACCATGCGCACTGTAAGAGGGGCCGCAGTGATAGTGTGCTGTCACATGCAGCTACAATGTCTGACACTACACACTGTGACGCACCATGCGTAGTGTAAGAGGGGCCGTAGTGATAGTGTGCTGTCACACGCAGCTACAATGTCAGACACTGCACACTGTGATGCACCATGCGCAGTGTAAGTGGGGCTGCAGTGATAGTGTGCTGTCACATCCAGCTACAATGTCTGACACTGCACTCTGTGATGCACCATGCGCAGTGTAAGAGGGGCCGCAGTGATAGTATGCTGTCACATCCAGCTACAATGTCTGACACTGCATACTTTGACGCACCATGCGCAGTGTAAGAGGGCCGCAGTGACAGTGTGTGCTGTCACATCCAGCTACAATGTCTGACACCGCACACTGTGACGCACCATGCGCAGTGTAAGAGGGGCCGCAGTGATAGTGTGCTGTCAAATGTAGCTACAATGTCTGACACTGCACACTGTGACGCACCATGCGCAGTGTAAGAGGGACTGCAGTGATAGCGTGTGCTGTCACATCCAGCTACAATGTCTGACACTGCACACTGTGATGCACCATGCGTCGTGTAAGAGGGCCGCAGTGATAGTGTACTGTCACATGCAGCTACAATGTCCGACACTGCACACTGTGACGCACCATGCGCAGTGTAAGAGGGCCGCAGTGATAGTTTGCTGTCACATCCAGCTACAATGTCTGACACTGCACACTGTGATGCACCATGCGCAGTGTAAGAGGGCCGCAGTGATAGTGTGCTGTCACATGCAGCTACAATGTCTGACACTGCACACTGTGACGCACCATGCGCAGTGTAAGAGGGCCGCAGTGATAGTGTGTGCTGTCACATCCAGCTACAATGTCTGACACTGCACACTGTGACGCACCATGTGCCGTGTAAGAGGGCCGCAATGATAGTGTGTGCTGTCACATGCAGCTACAATGTCTGACACTGCACACTGTGATGCACCATGTGCAGTGTAAGAGGGCCGCAGTGATAGTGTGCTGTCACATCCAGCTACAATGTATGACACTGCACAATGTGACGCACCATGCGCAGTGTAAGAGGGGCCGCAGTGATAGTGTGCTGTCACATGTAGCTACACTGTCTGACACTGCACACTGTGACGCACCATGTGCCGTGTAAGAGGGCCGCAGTGATAGTGTGTGCTGTCACATGCAGCTACAATGTATGACACTGCACAATGTGACGCACCATGCGCAGTGTAAGAGGGCCGCAGTGATAGTGTGTGCTGTCACATCCAGCTACACTGTCTGACACTGCACACTGTGACGCACCATGCGCAGTGTAAGAGGGGCCGCAATGATAGTGTGTGCTGTCACATGGAGCTACAATGTCTGACACTGCACACTGTGACGCACCATGCACAGTGTAAGAGGGCCGCAGTGATAGTGTGCTGTCACATCCAGCTACAATGTCTGACACTGCACACTGTGACGCACCATGCGTAGTGTAAGAGGGCCGCAGTGATAGTGTGTTCTGTCACATGCAGCTACAATGTCTGACACTGCACACTGTGACGCACCATGCACAGTGTAAGAGGGCCGCAGTGATAGTGTGCTGTCACATGCAGCTACAATGTCTGACACTGCACACTGTGACGTACCATGCGCACTGTAAGAGGGCCGCAGTGATAGTGTGCTGTCACATCCAGCTACAATGTCTGACACTGCACACTGTGACGCACCATGCGCAGTGTAAGAGGGCCGCAGTAATAGTGTGCTGTCACATGCAGCTACAATGTCTGACACTGCACACTGTGACGCACCATGCGCAGTGTAAGAGGGCCGCAGTGATAGTGTGCTGTCACATGCAGCTATAATGTGTGACACTGCACACTGTGACGCACCATGCGCAGTGTAAGAGGGGCCGCAGTGATAGTGTGCTGTCACATGCAGCTATAATGTGTGACACTGCACACTGTGACGCACCATGCGCAGTGTAAGAGGGGCCGCAGTGATAGTGTGCTGTCACATGCAGCTACAATGTCTGACACTGCACACTGTGACGCACCATGCGCAGTGTAAGAGGGCCGCAGTGATAGTGTTCTGTCACATGCAGCTACAATGTCTGACACTGCACACTGTGACGCACCATGCGCACTGTAAGAGGGGCCGCAGTGATAGTGTGCTGTCACATGCAGCTACAATGTCTGACACTGCACACTGTGACACACCATGCATAGTGTAAGAGGGCCGCAGTGATAGTGTGTGCTGTCACATGCAGCTACAATGTCTGACACTGCACTGTGACGCACCATGCGCACTGTAAGAGGGGCCGCAGTGATAGTGTGCTGTCACATGCAGCTACAATGTCTGACACTGCACACTGTGACGCACCATGTGCAGTGTAAGAGGGGCTGCAGTGATAGTGTGGTGTCACATCCACCTACAATGTCTGACACTGCACACTGTGACGCACCATGCGCAGTGTAAGAGGGCCGCAGTGATAGTGTGTGCTCTCACATGCAGCTACAATGTCTGACACTGCACACTGTGACGCACCATGTGCAGTGTAAGAGGGCCACAGTGATAGTGTGTGCTGTCACATGCAGCTACACTGTCTGACACTACACACTGTGACGCACCATGCGCAGTGTAAGAGGGGCCGCAGTGATAGTGTGCTGTCACATCCAGCTACAATGTCTGACACTGCACACTGTGACGCACCATGCGCAGTGTAAGAGGGCCCCAGTGATAGTGTGCTGTCACATCCAGCTACAATGTCTGACACTGCACACTGTGACGCACCATGCGCAGTGTAAGAGGGCCGCAGTGATAGTGTGTGCTGTCACATCCAGCTACAATGTCTGACACTGCACACTGTGACGCACCATTAACAGTGTAAGAGGGCCGCAGTGATAGTGTGTGCTGTCACATGCAGCTACAATGTCTGACACTGCACACTGTGACGCACCATGCACAGTGTAAGAGGGCCGCAGTGATAGTGTGCTGTCACATGCAGCTACAATGTCTGACACTGCACACTGTGACGCACCATGCGCCGTGTAAGAGGGCCGCAGTGACAGTGCGCTGTCACATCCAGCTACAATGTCTGACATTGCAACGCACCATGCGCAGTGTAAGAGGGCCGCAGTGATAGTGTGCTGTCACATGCAGCTACAATGTCTGACACTGCACACTGTGACGCACCAGACGCAGTGTAAGAGGGCCGCAGTGATAGTGTGTTCTGTCACATGCAGCTACAATGTCTGACACTGCACACTGTGACGCACCATGTGCCGTGTAAGAGGGGCCGCAATGATAGTGTGTGCTGTCACATGCAGCTACAATGTCTGACACTGCACACTGTGACGCACCATGCGCCGTGTAAGAGGGCCGCAGTGATAGTGTGCTGTCACATGTAGCTACACTGTCTGACACTGCACACTGTGACGCACCATGCGCCGTGTAAGAGGGCCGCAGTGATAGTGTGTGCTGTCACATGTAGCTACACTGTCTGACACTGCACACTGTGACGCACCATGCGCCGTGTAAGAGGGGCCGCAGTTATAGTGTGTGCTGTCACATGCAGCTACAATGTCTGACACTGCACACTGTGACGCACCATGCGCAGTGTAAGAGGGCCGCAGTGATAGTGTGTGCTGTCACATGCAGCTACAATGTCTGACACTGCACACTGTGACGCACCATGCGCCGTGTAAGAGGGCCGCAGTGATAGTGTGCTGTCACATGCAGCTACAATGTCTGACACTGCACACTGTGACGCACCATGCGCAGTGTAAGAGGGCCGCAGTGATAGTGTGCTGTCACATCCAGCTACAATGTCTGACACTGCACACTGTGACGCACCATGCACAGTGTAAGAGGGCCGCAGTGATAGTGTGCTGTCACATGTAGCTACACTGTCTGACACTGCACACTGTGACGCACCATGTGCACTGTAAGAGGGGCCGCAGTGATAGTGTGCTGTCACATGCAGCTACAATGTCTGACACTGCACACTGTGACGCACCATGTGCAGTGTAAGAGGGCCGCAGTGATAGTGTGCTGTCACATCCAGCTACAATGTCTGACACTGCACACTGTGACGCACCATGCGCCGTGTAAGAGGGCCGCAGTGATAGTGTGCTGTCACACGCAGCTACACTGTCTGACACTGCACACTGTGATGCACCATGCGCAGTGTAAGAGGGCCGCAGTGATAGTGTGCTGTCACACGCAGCTACACTGTCTGACACTGCACACTGTGACGCACCATGCGCACTGTAAGAGGGGCCGCAGTGATAGTGTGCTGTCACATCCAGCTACACTGTCTGACACTGCACACTGTGACGCACCATGCGCCGTGTAAGAGGGGCCGCAGTGATAGTGTGCTGTCACATGTAGCTACACTGTCTGACACTGCACACTGTGACGCACCATGCGCACTGTAAGAGGGGCCGCAGTGATAGTGTGCTGTCACATCCAGCTACACTGTCTGACACTGCACACTGTGACGTACCATGCGCAGTGTAAGAGGGGCCGCAGTGATAGTGTGCTGTCACATCCAGCTACAATGTCTGACACTACACACTGTGACGTACCATGCGCAGTGTAAGAGGGCCGCAGTGATAGTGTGTGCTGTCACATCCAGCTACAATGTCTGACACTACACACTGTGACGCACCATGCGCAGTGTAAGAGGGGCCGCAGTGATAGTGTGCTGTCACATCCAGCTACAATGTCTGACACTACACACTGTGACGTACCATGCGCAGTGTAAGAGGGCCACAGTGATAGTGTGTGCTGTCACATGCAGCTACAATGTCTGACACTGCACACTGTGACGCACCATGCGCAGTGTAAGAGGGGCTGCAGTGATAGTGTGCTGTCACATGTAGCTACACTGTCTGACACTGCATACTGTGACGCTTCATGCGCAGTGTAAGAGGGGCCGCAGTGATAGTGTGCTGTCACATGCAGCTACAATGTCTGACACTGCACACTGTGACGCACCATGCGCAGTGTAAGAGGGCCGCAGTGATAGTGTGCTGTCACATCCAGCTACAATGTCTGACACTGCACTCTGTGACGCACCATGCGCAGTGTAAGAGGGCCGCAGTGATAGTGTGCTGTCACATGCAGCTACAATGTCTGACACTGCACACTGTGATGCACCATGCGCAGTGTAAGAGGGGCCGCAGTGATAGTGTGCTGTCACATCCAGCTACACTGTCTGACACTGCACACTGTGACGCACCATGCGCAGTGTAAGAGGGGCCGCAGTGATAGTGTGCTGTCACATGCAGCTACAATGTCTGACACTGCACACTGTGACGCACCATGCGCAGTGTAAGAGGGCCCGCAGTGATAGTGTGCTGTCACATGCAGCTACAATGTCTGACACTGCACACTGTGACGCACCATGCGCAGTGTAAGAGGGCCGCAGTGATAGTGTGCTGTCACACGCAGCTACAATGTCTGACACTGCACACTGTGACGCTCCATGCGCAGTGTAAGAGGGCCGCAGTGATAGTGTGCTGTCACATGCAGCTACAATGTCTGACACTGCACACTGTGACGCACCATGCACAGTGTAAGAGGGCCGCAGTGATAGTGTGTGCTGTCACATGCAGCTACAATGTCTGACACTGCACACTGTGACGCACCATGCACAGTGTAAGAGGGCCGCAGTGATAGTGTGTGCTGTCACATGCAGCTACAATGTCTGACACTGCACACTGTGACGCACCATGCGCAGTGTAAGAGGGGCCGCAATGATAGTGTGCTGTCACATGCAGCTACAATGTCTGACACTGCACACTGTGACGCACCATGCACAGTGTAAGAGGGGCCGCAGTGATAGTGTGTGCTGTCACATCCAGCTACACTGTCTGACATTGCACACTGTGACGCACCATGCGCAGTGTAAGAGGGGCCGCAATGATAGTGTGCTGTCACATGCAGCTACAATGTCTGACACTGCACTGTGACGCACCATGCGCAGTGTAAGAGGGCCGCAGTGATAGTGTGCTGTCACATCCAGCTACAATGTCTGACACTGCACACTGTGACGCACCATGCGCAGTGTAAGAGGGCCGCAGTGATAGTGTGCTGTCACATCCAGCTACAATGTCTGACACTGCACACTGTGACGCACCATGCGCAGTGTAAGAGGGCCGCAGTGATAGTGTGCTGTCACATCCAGCTACAATGTCTGACACTGCACACTGTGACGCACCATGCGCCGTGTAAGAGGGGCCGCAGTGATAGTGTGCTGTCACATGCAGCTATAATGTGTGACACTGCACACTGTGACGCTCCATGCGCAGTGTAAGAGGGCCGCAGTGATAGTGTGCTGTCACATCCAGCTACAATGTCTGACACTGCACACTGTGACGCTCCATGCACAGTGTAAGAGGGCCGCAGTGATAGTGTGCTGTCACATCCAGCTACAATGTCTGACACTGCACACTGTGACGCTCCATGCGCAGTGTAAGAGGGCCGCAGTGATAGTGTGTGCTGTCACATGCAGCTACAATGTCTGACACTGCACACTGTGACGCACCATGCGCAGTGTAAGAGGGGCCGCAGTGATAGTGTGTGCTGTCACATCCAGCTACAATGTCTGACACTGCACACTGTGACGTACCATGCGCAGTGTAAGAGGGGCCGCAGTGATAGTGTGTGCTGTCACATCCAGCTACAATGTCTGACACTGCACACTGTGACGCACCATGCGCAGTGTAAGAGGGGCCGCAGTGATAGTGTGCTGTCACATGCAGCTACAATGTCTGACACTGCACACTGTGACGCACCATGCGCAGTGTAAGAGGGCCGCAGTGATAATAAGTCTGTTCTGCACTAGAGTTTCTCTGGCAAAATCTTTAAGCTTGTGTTCTTAAAAACGACAAGGTTCCCACTAGTGATATATGTAGTAAATGTGATTATTGCAGCAGCTTTGCGGGCTCTCAAATATTAAAGTCAGAAGTGAAATAGAAAACTGGCCTTTTAAAGTGTGTGGAACAGAAGTGTGAAGCTTCTGACCTCCTGCCTGTTCCAGGCAATTATTGTGTTTATGATTAAGGGGGTAACTTGTTGTTCATATTCTTTCTTTATGTTTTATAGGCAAGCTTATGGGGAATGCATTGAACTCTTCTTCACAAGATGAAATACAATATGTCTTTTTCCCTTGTTGTCTTCTTTCCTGAATAGCTGAGGGAGTGAATGAGGCAACCTCTAGACCTCACTATAATAAGATTTATATAAACTTCCCAATCCCGGCCTTATAAGGCCTCTTTCACATCTAGAGCCCTTTTTCTGCGTTTCAACGCAAAGTCAAAACTTTGCATTAACTAAGTCCATAGACTTTCATTTTACCTTTCACACCCGACGCTGCGCTTCGATGCATTGCGGTTCAACGCACCTGGGAGCTCTTTATCGCCAGGAGCCGGCGTTTTCACATCGGGTTATTTAATTACTATCACCGCTAATCAGTGTTGCACTGCAGCATCCCAACAACACGCCGCAGGCTATTCAACGCATGCAGGAAACAGCTCCTGCACACGTTCTCTAATGTGGAAGAGCCCTAAGCCAAATGCTGCAATCTACACTGGAGTCTCCAGGATTTCAGGAAAGAGTGTAAGAAAACATTTCCCTTATCACGTCACACAGCAATAATGCAGCCCTCTTTTCTGTACGTACCTCATGTTGCTCGCTCTCTGGATCTCTCCTGAGTGTTGCTGCTGGCCGTGTACAATCACTCTACCTTTGGTCAGTTTCACAACCTCAGCAGGACAATGACCTGGGTGTTCAGAAGAGGGCTCAGTGTGTTTACCTGAATTCACTGCTGTCACATCCCAGAAATGTGTTTAGCAACCTTCTAACGCCTCTTAACCACTTCACCGCTGAGGGATTTACCCCTTATGGACCAGAGCAATTTTCACCTGTCAGTGCTCCTCCCATTCATTTGCTAATAACTTTATCACTACTTATCATAACAAAATGATCTACATCTTGTTTTTTCACCACCAATTAGGTTTTGTTTGGGTGGTAAATTTTTCTAAGAATTATTTTATTCTAAATGAATTTTAATGGGAAAAATAAGAACAAAAATTGAACAAATTCATTATTTCTCAGTTTTTGGCCATTTTTTGTTTTAAAATAAAACGTGATACTGTGGATAAAACGCACACATTGTATTTGCCTATATGTCTCGGTTATTACAACAATTAAAATATGTCCCTAGTACAATGTATGGCAACAATATTGTATTTGGAAATAATGGTGTATTTTTTTCATTTTGCATCTATCACTAACTACAAGCCCTATTTGCAAAAATAACAGTAATATACCCTCATGACATACATATTAAAAAAGTGGAGTCCTTAAAGGACTTACGAGGCCTGTTTGGAAAAAAATAAATAAAAAAAGTTAGATACCAGTGTCTGTTTGTAAGGCACGGAGGACGCCGTCCGCGCCCTCCGTGCCGGTCCGCCGGGTCCCCGCTGTTCAATATCCCCCCGAACGTCCCCCGACCGCACGGCCCGGGTCGGGCTCTCCAGGCTTCACAAAGATGGCCGCCGGAGCTGGCCGCGGCTGCGCAGTCCGCATAGCCGCGAGTGCGGCTGCGCAGCTCTAAGGCCAACCCCCCGATCCACGCTACTGTTACGTTTTAACCGTTTTTATTCGCAGGACCAGTCAGTCAGTAAATCGGGTCCACTGGCCCATACCAGTGGTGGTGGCAGATCCCCTGGAATCGTGTGTACGTTGTAATTACCCATATCTCACAGGCTCCCTTCTGGTTTGTCTGCGGCTAATTCTTAGCGGTTCCTGCGCATTGACTGCGACCAGAGTTCGCACGATCTGTGCGCTGGCACCGTTTAGAAGGCCAATTGCGGTCAGCCACCAGGGCTCCTGTGACAGTGTTGGCAGCGGTTGGGACCTGTGTTGTGCTGAAAGTATCTACGATAGCGCTAGCGCTATCGAGAAACGAACAAATTCGTTGGTGTAGCTGGAAGGCAACATATTTTTTATATATACAGAGAGACTGTGTAGCCAGTACCCCTCCCCAAAAGTTTTATTTTATTTGGCATGGAAATGTCCGGGAACTACCAGCAAATGTGCCTGGCGGACCTGCAAACTATTTTCCAAGCGAGAGGCATTGAAGTTGGCCGCAAGAAACAACAGGACCTGGTAACGGAATTATTTCAATGGGATATCCAGCAACTGCGGGAGCTGGATTTGTCTGCTGAGGTAGACGCTGCCCCATCTGACTCAGGGCCAGGGGAACCAGAGGCTGAAGATCCTAGGCGTACAGAGGTTGAGCATCCTGCGGGCCCTGTTGCAACAGATACGCCAGAGACTGTCAGTATGGACCCCAATCCCAGAGTCTCTGACAGTACTCGCTGTGACGAATATTACGAAAGTCGTGCGCGTAAACGCCAACGATTTTCGCATAGTCGTGCACAGTTCTGTCAGTCTTGGGTAAAAGGCACAATAGATGTCAATTTCCCTCTATCTTACTGAGAGAGGGCAGCCCTTCCCCCTCCCCACATCCTGTTCAGGTCAGGAAAGAATTCACAAGTGGCCAGACCACCTGGGCAGCAGGCATTTGGTCACATAGCTCATGTTCCACCAAACCAGCTCAAACTGGTTGAGACTCACATTTCCCTCCAAGCTCATAGCTTCACACAATGAGAACCTTTACTTTATTAATAATTCAAGATGGGTTTGGCACAGAAAGACAACAAACACATTTCCTGATACCCAGAAATCAGTTCTATCACTCACATGATTTATAATTTTCTGGCTATCAGGAATCAATAGAGAGACCCCTTTATCCGGCCTGCGTAGAGAAAATTCGTTAGACTAGGCGTGTATAGTCTCGTTTAATACAGAGTCGCATGCTGCTTATGAATATGGTCTCGGATTTGCGTTGCACCCATCTGGGGCGGAATTACACAAATTATTAATAATTGGTACATTCCTTGCTCCAAGTCTGTGGGTGGTAACCTGACTGCCAGGAGGTAACCCTGCCTCAAACACACCTACTTTCCAGGTAGTGACCGCCCCAAAACTCTGGTCAGTAAAAAGCGTTTGCAAGGAACCCCACCCAGTTCTTCAATTTCCATCTATGAGGGAAGTCCAGACATGTGCTCACGGAGAACCGGGCACATGTTGTGTACAAAGGACTTTTAAGCTGATTGCCTTCTTTTAAACTGGACTATTTTCTTCATGCTTCAAATGGACTGCTCAGCTAACTAAGTAAGAACTTTCTGATTTTATCCCTTTTATTTTTAAGCTCTGTGTTTTATATGTTAATAGGTGTATATAACTGTATGTAATGCATTTGGGTTATTAAACGTTTAAAAATCGTTTAGCGGTTAGGACCTGTTGCTGAACATACACAATCGTACCTATTCTCCTGAACTCGCTACCCTGTGTTTAATAGAAGTATACATTTATAACCCGTATGCGAGAACCCGGCCCAGACATAACGATCTGACCCAGATTCTTGCATACTGCTAAGGGTTACTAAAGTGTTCTCGAAGTCCTAGTAAAATTACAGTAGCGGGCTGTGTAACTCGCTTGGTGGCAGATCTTTGAATTGTATATGTGTGTGGAGTGATTCGGTTGGTATCAGAACGCTCCCTTCGCGAGTCAGTTCATCAAATTGCGAACGCGGGTTACCCTTCGTGATGAACAAATGACCGTGTAAGAGGATTTCTGACGCTGATCGATTTACCCCACCCGCAGACCGGCTCGCGGTCTGTGGCATTTGTTTGGCAGCTTTTTGGGATTTGTGTATGTTCAGAACATCAACGGCAACGTTATTTGATTAACCTGCCAGAACAGATCAAAAATCTGTGGTCGATAACCGGTGCATTACCATTTATATAGACTAAACGTGTAGCACAGAGTTCCCCCCCAATTTCTTTTCCGATCCTATCTTTTTTTTGGCAAAAATGGCTGCAGCAAGATACAAGAAAATGGCAGTGGTAGACCTAGTGAACTTGTGTGAAGAAAAAGGCATTATGACATATAGAAAAAAGAAATCGCAATTGATCGAGGACTTGTTGCGACTGAATACCCAGCCGGAGCAGATGCTGGGAGAGCACACTCCTGGTTCAGACGGTGCTGTAACTGGGGCAGAGGAAAATGAGCGGTTGGAGCAAAGCAACCCACTTCCAGACCCAGAGGAAAACGGTACCGCGTCTGAACCGGTCGCTGTAACTGCTGAGGAGCATGGTGGCCGGCAGGAGCCCGCCCATGCAAACCCTTTCTGTGTTCCTGATGCTGGAATGCAACCTGGATTACAAAGGCTGTTGGAGACAAATCCTGAGCTGTACATGCAGATTGTCAGAGAAAATGCTGACCGTGCAGAACGCCAGCGCCAGGCGGAAATGGAAGCCTCAGAACGCCGGGAGCAGGCAGAACGGGAAGCCTCCGAGCGCCGGTGGTTTGCTGAGAGAGAAGCGGAAAGAGAGGAGAGAGCAGCCGCACGCAGACATGACCTTGAAATGGCCAACCTGCGAACGCAAGGCCAAAATCCCTCACAAAGTGCTCCGGAACTCCGGCCCACAGCAGGCCCGTTTGGGACTCCAAAGTTTAAATTCCCAGAAATGGAGAAGGGAACCGACCCGGACACTTATTTACACTCATTTGAAAAGACTTGTCGTCAGCATCATCTGCCCCAGGAGCAGTGGGCGAGATATTTGACCCCCAACTTGCGGGACAAAGCACTCGAGGCGTTTGTGGACTTACCCGCTGAGAAAGACAATGACTATGAGGCGATAAAAGCTGCAATTATCGCCAAATACCAGCTGACCCCAGAGGTCTATCGCAAAAAGTTTCGCTCCCTGCAGAAAGGCCACACCGACTCTTACACCGACCTGGAGAGTCGCCTGCTGACTGTGTTCAGGCAGTGGTCACGGGGCCTCAAAAAAGACTCTCACCAAGGTCTGGAGGACCTCATCGTGCAGGAGCAGTTGCTGAACTGCTGCACTCCAGATGTCCGGCAATTTGTCTTGGAGCGGAAGCCTGAATCCGCCAAAGCTGCCGCAGAACTTGCAGACACTTTTGTGGCCACCCGTGTGCCGGACAGCCGCAAACCTCCAGTCCCGAGCTGGAGAGGGGGGAGACCTATGCAACCCAGCTCTCCTCCCCCTGCGAACCGTGGGAACCGGGTCCCACAGCCACAGAGGCCGGGAGCTGCACCTGCTGCTCATTCGTCAGATGCGACCTATGTTCCCAAGTGCTACCAGTGTGGGGATCGAGGACACCTCAAGTCCGCCTGTCCAAAGGCAAAGATGACAGCGCCAGGGCCCAGTCAGAGGCTGCCTAGCAACCCCTTTTCCTCCCCATCGGCTCTGGTTGTCGGCCAGGAGGGCACCCATCGCAGCTCCGATAACCATCAGCTTGTACGGGTGAACGACCAGATTGTCACTGGCCTCCGAGATACCGGCGCCGACATCACCTTGATTCGTTCCCACCTTGTTGCGGAAAAGGACATTATCCCTGACAAGCACCTCACCCTCACAGGAGTGGGGGGCACCCTTTCCCACATTGCCCAGGCTCGTGTGGAGATTGATTGGGGTGTAGGCCCCCAAGAGAAAGTAGTCGGCATCTGGGATAATATCCCTGTTCCCGTGTTGCTGGGAACTGACCTGGGCAGGTTAGTGTCGTATTATGAGCCTGCCGCCAGCCAACGGGAAACCCCTGCCAACCCTCAGGTACTGTGCACCCTTGGGACTGAACAGGAGAGGGGAGGGGATGTGGTAGTACCTTCTACAGAGGTACTGGGTTTGAATGTACAGCCATCCAATCCTGGCTTTTCTACTACAGAACTTGACAATGATGCTCTCAATATATGTGTAACTAATGTAAATGATGACAATGATGGTGATATTGATGTTATACCTGTGTTAGCAGTGACTCGCAGCAGCACTGCTAAGCGCCTGAGCTCGGAGCAAGCAGGAGGCGCTGCAGCCCCCCCTCCTTGCTCCAACCCCAGGGATAGCACCCCTCAACAGCTGGTCACCTATACCACAGGCCAGCTGGCTGAGACTAACGGTTTTGTTCAGGCACTGAGGGACGATCCCAGTCTGGAGTCGCTCAGAAGGCAGGCCTCTGAGCCACTCGCAGACGGTGCCAGTTTTAAAGTGTACTGGGAAGAAGGGAAGCTGTATAGTGAACCGATACAGCCCACCAGAGAGGAGACAGGCCTGGATGCCAAGTGGCTTGTGGTACCAAGGGCCTACCGAGGGCATGTGCTGAAAGCTGCACATGACATTCCCCTGGCAGGACACTTAGGGATCCACAAAACATTTGATCGCATTCAACGGCATTTCTACTGGCCTGGAGTTCGGTCAGATGTGACTAATTATTGCCGGTCATGTGCGGTGTGCCAGAAGGTTAAGAAGGGAAGAACCTGCAGGGCTCCTCTTTGTCCGCTGCCAGTCATTGGTGAACCCTTCCAGAGGGTGGCAGTTGACATAATAGGACCCCTGCCCATTCCAAGCAGCTCTGGGAAAAAATACATCTTGACGGTGGTGGATTATGCCACCCGCTACCCAGAGGCTGCCGCACTCTCCTCCCTAAGGGCAGACAAAGTGGCAGATGCGCTACTCGGCATTTTTTCACGAGTAGGCTTCCCTGCTGAGATGCTCTCAGACCAGGGACCACAATTCATGTCTGACCTTATGGGGGCCCTCTGTACGAAAATCCAGATGACGCACATCGTCTCCAGCCCCTACCATCCGCAGACCAACGGCCTCTGCGAGCGATTCAACGGGACGCTGAAGCAGATGCTTTCAACGTTCGTCGAGTCGCAAGGGGGGGACTGGCAGCGATATTTGCCTCACCTGTTATTTGCGTACCGAGAGGTGCCACAGGAGTCCACAGGGTTCTCACCCTTTGAACTCCTGTACGGAAGGAATGTCAGAGGTCCCTTGAAGCTGATCCGGGAGACGTGGGAAGGAAAAGGTGACCCCACCGACTCGTCCGTGATTGATTATGTCCTTAAATTCAGGGACAAAATGGAATCACTCATGGAGGTGGTAACTGAAAACATGGCCCGGGCACAGGCCAATCAAAAAATGTGGTATGACCGCAATGCCAGAGACCGAGCATATGAGGTAAATGACAAAGTGTATGCGTTACTCCCGGTAAAGCATAATAAGCTGCACGCCGCATGGGAGGGACCGTACACTGTAGTGAAGCGGGTGACCCCTGTTACATATCTAGTGAACATGGGAGGTAGAAGGCAAAAAAGCTTCCACGTGAACATGTTGAAGGCCCACAGAGACAGAACGCAGTATGCTTTGCCAGTGTGTAGCCAGCTGGAACCAGGAGAGACAGATCCCCTTTTAGATTTACTGGCCGACACACGGGGGTTCGAAGGTGGGGTCAATGTCAACCCCCAACTCACCCCCTCACAGGAAGCGCAGCTGCAAGAGGTGTTAGGAAGGCATGGCCAGACGTTCACCAGTACCCCCGGGCGAACCAATCTCGCTGTTCACAGAGTAGACACAGGAGCCCATTCGCCCCTCCGGCAATCTGCCTATCGCATCTCTCCTGAGGTACAGGCAGATATGAAGAGAGAGATAGAGGAGATGTTAGAGTTAGGGGTGATTCAGAAATCCTGCAGTGCATGGGCCGCCCCAGTGGTCCTTGTCCCCAAAAAGGACAAGACCACTCGGTTCTGCGTGGATTACCGGAGGCTAAATGCCATCACCACCACTGACGCCTACCCCATGCCTCGCATCGATGAATTGTTGGATAAGCTGGCTGCCGCAAGCTATCTAACAATCATGGACCTGAGCCGGGGGTATTGGCAAATTCCTCTTGCACCCGAAGCGCGAGAAAAATCGGCATTTGTCACGCCATTCGGCCTCTTCGAGTTCACGGTGATGCCGTTTGGCATGAAAAATGCGCCTGCCACGTTTCAGCGGGCTGTAAACGACCTGCTGGCAGGGATGCAAGACTTTGCCGTAGCCTACCTGGACGATATTGCCGTGTTCAGTACCACCTGGGATGAACATCTCAATCACTTGTCGCAGGTTCTAGAGAGGCTGTCCTCTGCCAATTTGACAGTTAAACCAAGTAAGTGCCAAGTTGGCATGACAGAGGTACAGTATTTAGGACACCGGGTGGGAGGCAACACCCTGAGACCTGACATTGGGAAGGTTGACGCCATCCTAGCATGGCCTCGACCTATCACCAAGAAGCAGGTCCAGGCCTTTCTAGGCACAGCAGGCTACTATAGGAAGTTTGTCCCAGCCTATAGTACCCTGGCCAAGCCCCTGACCGATGCCACTAGTAAAAAGCACCCCAAGATAGTCAGTTGGACCCCGGAGTGTGAGGCCGCTTTTCAGGCCTTGAAGCAGGCGCTAGTCAGCGCTCCTGTGCTTCAAGCCCCGGACTTCAGACGTCGGTTCCTGGTGCAAACCGACGCCTCTGACTACGGACTCGGGGCAGTTCTCAGCCAGGTAGACGAGAAGGGCGGGGAACACCCTATCCTCTACCTGAGCAGGAAGCTGCTTCCCCGAGAGGTAGCGTATTCAACCACCGAGAAAGAATGCTTGGCGATTGTATGGGCCCTACAAAAACTACAATCGTACCTGTACGGTCGCTCTTTCACGATCATCACGGATCACAACCCCCTTACCTGGCTGAATCGTGTTGCTGGAACCAATGGCAAACTCATGCGTTGGAGTCTGTCCCTGCAGCAGTATGACTTCACAATCCAGCATAAGGCGGGGAGTCGGCACCAGAATGCCGACGGTCTGTCGCGCTGCGGAGAACCCGTTCAGTAGCTAAGCGCCGCGTAGAGCGGGTCATGCAGACTCACTCTGTGCGTCCGTCTGGTAGGGGAGAGATGTGACGAATATTACGAAAGTCGTGCGCGTAAACGCCAACGATTTTCGCATAGTCGTGCACAGTTCTGTCAGTCTTGGGTAAAAGGCACAATAGATGTCAATTTCCCTCTATCTTACTGAGAGAGGGCAGCCCTTCCCCCTCCCCACATCCTGTTCAGGTCAGGAAAGAATTCACAAGTGGCCAGACCACCTGGGCAGCAGGCATTTGGTCACATAGCTCATGTTCCACCAAACCAGCTCAAACTGGTTGAGACTCACATTTCCCTCCAAGCTCATAGCTTCACACAATGGGAACATTTACTTTATTAATAATTCAAGATGGGTTTGGCACAGAAAGACAACAAACACATTTCCTGATACCCAGAAATCAGTTCTATCACTCACATGATTTATAATTTTCTGGCTATCAGGAATCAATAGAGAGACCCCTTTATCCGGCCTGCGTAGAGAAAATTCGTTAGACTAGGCGTGTATAGTCTCGTTTAATACAGAGTCGCATGCTGCTTATGAATATGGTCTCGGATTTGCGATGCACCCATCTGGGGCGGAATTACACAAATTATTAATAATTGGTACATTCCTTGCTCCAAGTCTGTGGGTGGTAACCTGACTGCCAGGAGGTAACCCTGCCTCAAACACACCTACTTTCCAGGTAGTGACCGCCCCAAAACTCTGGTCAGTAAAAAGCGTTTGCAAGGAACCCCACCCAGTTCTTCAATTTCCATCTATGAGGGAAGTCCAGACATGTGCTCACGGAGAACCGGGCACATGTTGTGTACAAAGGACTTTTAAGCTGATTGCCTTCTTTTAAACTGGACTATTTTCTTCATGCTTCAAATGGACTGCTCAGCTAACTAAGTAAGAACTTTCTGATTTTATCCCTTTTATTTTTAAGCTCTGTGTTTTATATGTTAATAGGTGTATATAACTGTATGTAATGCATTTGGGTTATTAAACGTTTAAAAATCGTTTAGCGGTTAGGACCTGTTGCTGAACATACACAATCGTACCTATTCTCCTGAACTCGCTACCCTGTGTTTAATAGAAGTATACATTTATAACCCGTATGCGAGAACCCGGCCCAGACATAACGATCTGACCCAGATTCTTGCATACTGCTAAGGGTTACTAAAGTGTTCTCGAAGTCCTAGTAAAATTACAGTAGCGGGCTGTGTAACTCGCTTGGTGGCAGATCTTTGAATTGTATATGTGTGTGGAGTGATTCGGTTGGTATCAGAACGCTCCCTTCGCGAGTCAGTTCATCAAATTGCGAACGCGGGTTACCCTTCGTGATGAACAAATGACCGTGTAAGAGGATTTCTGACGCTGATCGATTTACCCCACCCGCAGACCGGCTCGCGGTCTGTGACACTCGCCTGGAACCGGCCAGTACTGGACTGTCCATGGGTGCTGACCCGGTAATGCAGCAGGCATTACGAAAGCTGATGGAGACTGACCTGGACAAGTACCTGCAGTACATGCGTGAGGAGCGCCAATCTGCAGAACGCAAGGCGGCTGAGGAACGCCAATCTGCAGAACGCAAGGCTGCTGCTGCTGCAGAACGCCACGCGGAGAGGGATGCCGCTGAGCGAGAACGGGAGCGCCAACGACAGCATGAGCTAAACATGGCAAAAGTGCAACAGGCCAGCCAGGATTCACCGCCCAGCCTTCCTGCTGAAGGAGCTGCAGCACCCGTAAGTGCAAAATTTAAATTTGCTAATATTGAGAAAGACACAGACATTGACTTGTTTTTGCGATCTTTTGAGAAAGCATGCCGTCAGTATCGTCTGTCCCAAGACCAGTGGGCCAGACATCTGACACCTTTGCTGCGCTACAAAGCGCTTGATGCCTTCGCAGAATTGCCTGCGGAGAAGGATAATGATTATGCTGCTATAAAAGACGCTATCATTACTAAGTACCAGCTGACGCCAGAAGCCTATCGGAAAAAGTTCAGGGCCTGGCAGAAAAAAATCTTCTGATTCGTACCGAGATGTGGTCAGCAGCTTGCTCACCACACTCCGCCAGTGGACTCTAGGCCTCACCAAAGGGTCTTATGATGTCCTGGAGGACTTGATAGTCCTAGAACAATTTCTGAACATTTGCACTGCGGATGTACGACAGTTTGTGCTAGAGCGCAAGCCGGCATCAGCAACTGTCGCTGCAGACCTCGCTGAGACTTTTGCGACTACCCGGGTGCCTGATGCACGCAGAACCGCACCATCCAGCTGGAGAGGAGGTCAGCCCAATGCCCAGGCAGACTCTCCTGCCCCTGTGAGCCGTCAGCCACAGAGGCCACCCAGCACAGCTTCTGCACCCAGGCCTGCAGCCCCTGGAGAGGTCACCTGTCACTACTGCCACAAGATGGGACACATGAAGTTCACCTGTCCGGAGCGGAGGCAGACCACCCCAGCACCGGGACCACCTGCACCTCGCCCGCGGCAGACACCACCCGCCAGTGTACCCCAACCAGGAGCCGCATCCAACATGATGTTTGCCACGGGGGCAGAGAACTCCCCCATCACAAGCAATCACCAGCTGGTTACTGTGAATGACCAGCTTGTCACTGGTTTCCGTGACACCGGAGCAGATGTCACTCTGGTGCGTGCACACCTTGTCCCCGCAGAGGTCATCATTCCTGACCAGTACCTCACCCTCACTGGAGTGGGGGGCACTCTTTCGCACATTCCCCAAGCCCGGGTGTTCATCGACTGGGGGGTGGGAGTTCAAGAGAAGGTTGTTGGGATCCTGGACCAACTGCCGGTCCCTGTTTTGCTGGGGACCGACTTGGGCACGCTGGTGTCGTACTATGAACCTGCACCAAGCCCTGTGGAATGCCAGGACGGAGACGGACTCTCTGCCCACACCCAGGTACTTTGCACCCAGGGGCAAGAACAGGGGGGAGGAGGGTTGAACGTGCCCAGTTCAAGGAAACCGGGTTTCATAGTACCTGTGTCACAGGTACCTGTGTTTGATGTACAAACTGTCTGTGATGAAAATGTTCCTGCTACTGTTATTAATGCTTGTAACAATGATGTAGGTGATGCCAATATGTGCCATTCTGAAGGTATACCTGTGCTAGCGGTAACCCGCAGCTGTACTGCTCAGAACCTGAGCTCAGAACAGATGGAGGAGGTTCCGGCCTCCCCCCCCCCTCCTCTGACCACAGGGATGGTACCCTTCAGCCACTAACCTCATATGCCACGGGCCAGCTGGCTGAGAGTGAGAGTGCTGCATTTGTGCAAGCACTCCAGACTGACCCTAGCCTCGAGGCCCTCAGAAAACAGGCTTCTGAGCCCCTCACAGACGAGGCTACATTCAAGGTATACTGGGAAGGTGGGAAGTTGTACAGTGAGCCTGTACACCCCACCGAAGGTGAAATGGGGATGGGTACCAAGTTGCTTGTGGTACCTAGTGCCTTCCGGGGGCATGTGCTGAAGTCCGCACATGACATTCCCCTGGCCGGGCACTTGGGGATCCACAGGACACTTGATCGTATCCGGGGACATTTCTACTGGCCTCAAATGCGGATAGATGTGACGAACTACTGCCGCTCATGTACCATTTGCCAAAAGGTAAAAAGGGCTGGGAATCCCCGCAAAGCTCCCTTGTGTCCACTGCCAATCATAGGTGAGCCCTTTCACAGAGTGGCAGTCGACATAATTGGACCGTTGCCCACTCCCAGCAGCAGTGGCAAAAAGTACATCCTGACGGTGGTGGATTACGCCACCCGCTATCCTGAGGCCATGGCACTTTCCTCCCTGAGGGCGGACAAGGTAGCCGACGCGCTACTTAACATTTTCTCCCGAGTCGGGTTCCCTGCGGAGATGCTCTCTGATCAGGGAACCCAGTTTATGTCCGGACTCATGGAGGCCCTGTGCAAAAAGATACAGATGACGCACATTGTCTCCAGTCCCTACCACCCGCAGACCAATGGACTATGTGAAAGTTCCAACGGGTCGCTGAAGCAACTGCTGACCACGTTTTGTTGAGTCGCAAAGTGGGGACTGGGAACGATACCTGCCTCATCTGTTGTTTGCATACCGGGAGGTGCCGCAGGAATCTACCGGGTTCTCCCCGTTCGAGCTCCTGTATGGTAGGAATGTCCGAGGACCCCTACAATTGATGCGGGAAACGTGGGAGGGCAAGGGGGACCCCACAGATGTCTCTGTAGTTGATTATGTTCTCAGGTTCAGGGACAAGATGGAGTCCCTCACAGAAATGGTAACGGAAAACATGGCCCAGGCTCAGGCCAAACAAAAACTCTGGTATGACCGCACTGCTAGAGAGGGGATTTGAAGTAGGTGACAAAGTGTATGCCCTTCTTCCAGTGAGGCAGAACAAGCTGCAAGCGGCCTGGGAGGGACCCTACACTATAGTGCAACGGTTAACCCCTCTGAC
Source organism: Hyperolius riggenbachi (assembly GCF_040937935.1). Lineage (NCBI taxonomy): Eukaryota > Metazoa > Chordata > Amphibia > Anura > Hyperoliidae > Hyperolius > Hyperolius riggenbachi. Next base: position 113,654 of record NC_090651.1, read on the forward strand.
ATATCTGGTGAACATGGGAGGCAGGAAACAGAAAAGCTTTCATGTCAACATGCTGAAGGCCCACCATGACAGGACCAAGTATGTGCTGCCAGTGTGCAGCCGGTTTGAGCAAGGAGAGGCAGACCCCCTGTTAGACCTGCTGGCTGACATACGAGATGTGGACAGCGACCTAAGCGTCAACCCACAACTCTCCTCGTCCCAGCAAGAGCAGTTGCAGGAGGTGCTGGGTCCGTACCAGCACACCTTCTCCGGTGTCCCGGGGCGGACCAGTCTGGCAGTGCATAGGGTAGACACGGGCACCCATCCCCCCATCAGGCAATCCGCTTACCGCATCTCCCCAGAGGTGCAAGCGGACATGCAGAAAGAGGTGAGGGAGATGCTGGAGCTAGGGGTGGTTCAAAAGTCCTGTAGTGCCTGGGCAGCCCCTGTTGTCCTGGTCCCCAAGAAGGACCAGACAACTCGGTTCTGCGTGGACTACAGGAAGTTGAACGCCATCACCACTACAGACGCCTACCCCATGCCTCGCATCGATGAGTTGTTGGATACGCTGGCGTCCGCCAGGTACCTATCAATCATGGATCTGAGCCGGGGGTACTGGCAGATACCACTTGCACCTGACGCGAGGCCTCTTCGAGTTCACGATGATGCCCTTTGGGATGAAGAACGCTCCTGCCACGTTTCAGCGGGCCGTAAACGACCTGCTGGAGGGACTGCAAGGGTTCACTGTAGCGTACTTGGATGACATTGCGGTGTTCAGCCCCACCTGGGAGGAACACCTCAAACACCTGTCCCAGGTACTAGAGAGGCTGGCCGCAGCCAATCTGACAGTTAAGCCGAGTAAGTGTCAGATTGGTATGACCGAGGTGCAGTACTTAGGTCACCGGGTGGGGGGTAACACCCTGAAACCTGACACGGGAAAGGTTGACGCCATCCTGGCATGGCCTCGGCCTATCACGAAAAAGCAGGCCCAGGCGTTCCTGGGAACCGCCGGCTACTATAGGAAATTTGTTCCAGCCTATAGTACCCTGGCGAAGCCCCTGACCGATGCCACTAGCAAGAAACACCCCAAGGTTGTTAGCTGGACCCCCGCTTGCAAGAACGCCTTCCAGCCCCGTTTCTAGGGGCGTGCCACGGCACTGAGCGCTGTGAGGGACGTGGGGGCGCAGCCAGTCAGGGCTGAATATCAAACAGGAGTTCCGAAGTTGTGGGCGTGGCCTAGGGCAACAACTATAATCAGCGCAATATGGGCGGCTGGCTAGCACTTGCTAGCGATAGTGCTATTTCTGATGCCAGCCCTACAGCAGCGGCGCCCCCAGGTCCTTCTAGCCTCTTTCCCCCAGGCAGACTTCTCCGACATGACAGGACTGCACAGTAACTCCTATCTGTGCAGCTGTCACTAGAGAGCAATCTGCTACTATCAGCAGCGGCAGCCATGTTTTTGTAGCCCAGCTTTATATGTATTGTCTATGGTAAGGAGACCACAGCCTCCTTGCACTGAGGACACTTTTTGGGAGGCTGTCTTGCTCTGACAGCCTCCATCACACAGTCATGTGACTCGCCTTCCCTCCTCCCCGGGCTTTCTGAATCCGCAGCAGCCAGCATTGCCTGTGTGTCCCCTTCAGCTGGAAGAGAGACCTGTGTGCAGCCAGCCTTCATCAAACACAGCAGCAGCCAAAATGCCTGCATTATCCTGTCTGTGTAAGTGTGCCAAGGGGGGAGAAGTCTGGAGGAATGTGTGTCTTTCTGTGTTGTTTACATATATTGCTGAGTGTAGTGCTGTATTGTGTGTTTGTGTAGGTTTATGCAAGTGTGTGTGTGTTGTATTGCTGGCTGGCTCTGTGTGTGTGTGTGTGTTGTATTGCTGGCTGGCTCTGTGTGTGTGTGTGTGTGTGTGTGTACAGTGTGTGTGTGTGTGTACAGTGTGTGTGTGTGTGTGTGTGTGTGTGTGTGTGTGTGTGTACAGTGTGTGTGTGTGTGTGTGTGTGTGTGATGTATTGCTGGCACAGTGTGTGTGTGAGTGATGTATTGCTGGCAGTGTGTGTGTGTGTGAGTGTGTGTGTGAGTGTGTGTGTGTGTGTGTTGTATTGGTGGCAGATTGTGTTGGCTGCACCTATACCTAGCTTACCTATATTGTTGGTACCTATACCTAGCTTACCTATATTGTCGGCACCTATACCTAGCTAACCTATACTGGCTGCACCTATACTTGGCTAACCTACACTGGTGGCTGGATAGTGTACTGGTTAAGGGCACTGCCTTAAACATGGGAGACCAGGGTTTGAATCCTGGCTAGGGTCTGTACCTATTCAGTAAGGAGTTCAAGGCAAGACTCCCTAACACTGCAGGGTGGCCTCTTGAGCGCGTCCCAGTGCCTGCAGCTGTTGAGCGCTTTGAGTATGACAGAAGAAAAGCGCTATACAAATGTTTTCTATTATTATCTATACTGGGGCACCTGCAGCTGGTTAACTATACTGGCGACACCTATGCCTGGCTACCAATACTGGGGTACCCCATACCTGACTACCTATACTTGGTCCGTACTATGGATTCGCGAGTCGGGGGAGGCAATTTTTACACCCTCGCCCTGGGTGAATTGTAGCCTAGAAACTGCCCTGACGCCTTCCAAGCATTGAAGCAGGCACTCGCGAGTGCCCCTGTGCTTCAAGCCCCGGATTTCAGTCGTCGGTTTGTTGTGCAAACCGATGCCTCTGACTACGGTCTCGGCGCAGTCCTCAGCCAGGTGGATGGAGAGGGAGATGAACACCCTATCCTCTACCTGAGCCGGAAGCTCCTGCCCCGAGAGGTAGCCTACTCCACAACTGAGTGCCTAGCGATCGTGTGGGCCATACAGAAACTACAATCGTATCTGTACGGCCGCTCCTTCACGGTCATTACCGACCATAACCCCCTCAGTTGGCTAAACCGTACTGCTGGGACCAATGGCAAGCTCCTACGGTGGAGCCTGTCATTGCAACAGTACGACTTTACGATCCAACACAAAGCAGGCAGCCGACACCAAAACGCTGATGGGCTGTCCCGGTGTCAGGGGGAACTAGACCCAACAGCGCCAATGACTGCTACGGCGGATGTCTTGCTGACAACCCCCTACACAGCGTCAGGAAAGGGAGGTGTCACGGAATAGCCGTGAGAAACGCAGGTGTTCACAGTACTGTGCTGTAACTGATCACTGCCCATACAAGTCTATGGGTCTGGTCACAGTACTGCTCTGTAACTGATCACTGCCTGTCACGGAATAGCCGTGAGAAACGCAGGTGAATCTAGAGAATTCACAGTCGCTTTCCTGATCGCTCCCTGTCGGATCTGTGCAGTCATGCAAGCGATCCGAAAACGACATTCTTGTGTTGTTTTAAATCCAGAGATCTGTTCCCCTGTCAGCCAAAGCAGTCCCCCCACCCCTCATGAATGCCTCACCACCAGTGGTGCTCAAATACCCCTTTTTAAAATTCGAGTTTGGTCGAATTCAAATAGTAAATTATTCGAGGTCAGTCGAATATTCGAGTCAAATAATTTTTACTATTCGATTCGACCTCGGACTTCGAGCTCACTATTCGAGCTCATTATTCGAGCTGACTATTCAAATTGGCCTTAAATAGCTTCCAACACTTGTTTTGAGGGTGAATGATGCAAGAAACATCTTTTTTTCCAAGTAACAACAGCAAGTGATTATGTGGGGATGTTCCTTTAAAAAAAAAAAAAAGGTGGAAAGAGAAGTTGTGTCCAGAATTTTGTTCAGTACTGTATTTCTTCTTCTTCGTCTTCGTCTTCGTCTTCTTCTTCTTCTTCTTCTTCTTCTTCTCTTATTTCTCTTTTCAATTTTTTTTTTAAAGAAATGCAGCTATTTTTGAGCGTAACAAATAGCTGGTGGCGCACGCATGTTGGAAGCGCCATTGTATGTGCTCCCTGGCAGTGGAAACACACAGACAGCAGGAGGTAAATTCAGCAGCAGGAGGAGGAGGATGAGTGTGTGGCAGCAGGCAGTCAATGAGGCAGGCAGCGTGACATAATAGCCCTGGTACCTAGCGGTGATACCAGTGCTGTAAATAAACACAACAGGAGGTCCCAGACAGCGGTCGTGCAGCCCACATCGTGTCCAATACACAACTGGGACAACACAGTTTTCAACCCGGGCACCTCAGAAAAATTAAACCTTTTTTTTTTAAATGGTTTTGTAGTTTTGGTTTTACAACCAATTACAGATATAGCTATTGTTTGACGTAATAGCTGGTGGCAGAGTGGCAGCAGAAGGTAATTCTGTCACTGTGTACCCTGGCAGTGGGAAACACAGACAGACAGCAGCAGCAGCAGGAGGAATGGAGGAGTAGTGTGAGTGTGGCAGCAGGTAGGCAGCGTGACATAATAGCCCTGGTACCTAGCGGTGATACCAGGGCTGTAAATAAACACAACAGGAGGTCCCAGACAGCGGTCGTGCAGCCCACATCGTGTTCAATACACAACTGGGACAACACAGTTTTCAACCCGGGCACCTCAGAAAAATTAAACTTTTTTTTTTTTAAATGGTTTTGTAGTTTTGGTTTTACAACCAATTACAGATATAGCTATTGTTTGACGTAATAGCTGGTGGCAGAGTGGCAGCAGAAGGTAATTCTGTCACTGTGTACCCTGGCAGTGGGAAACACAGACAGACAGCAGCAGCAGCAGGAGGAATGGAGGAGTAGTGTGAGTGTGGCAGCAGGTAGGCAGCGTGACATAATAGCCCTGGTACCTAGCGGTGATACCAGGGCTGTAAATAAACACAACAGGAGGTCCCAGACAGCGGTCGTGCAGCCCACATCGTGTCCAATGCACAACTGGGACAACACGGTTTTCAACCCGAGCACCTCAGAAAAATTAAACTTTTTTTTTTTTAAAATGGTTTTGTAGTTTTGGTTTTACAACCAATTACAGATATAGCTATTGTTTGACGTAATAGCTGGTGGCAGAGTGGCAGCAGAAGGTAATTCTGTCACTGTGTACCCTGGCAGTGGGAAACACAGACAGACAGCAGCAGCAGCAGGAGGAATGGAGGAGTAGTGTGAGTGTGGCAGCAGGTAGGCAGCGTGACATAATAGCCCTGGTACCTAGCGGTGATACCAGGGCTGTAAATAAACACAACAGGAGGTCCCAGACAGCGGTCGTGCAGCCCACATCGTGTCCAATACACAACTGGGACAACACAGTTTTCAACCCGGGCACCTCAGAAAAATTAAACCTTTTTTTTTTTAAATGGTTTTGTAGTTTTGGTTTTACAACCAATTACAGATATAGCTATTGTTTGACGTAATAGCTGGTGGCAGAGTGGCAGCAGAAGGTAAATCTGTGTACCCTGGCAGTGGGAAACACAGACAGACAGCAGAAGGGCAGTACACAGCAGCCCACTGTAGGTGTAAAATGTGTGGCTGCAGGCGACGTAATAGTCAAAGTGAACCAGGCTGGCTTAGTGAGCAGGAGCCAGGAGGTGGTAAAGGGTGGTAAGGCACATTAACGATGGTTCTAAGTTCCGGCAGCCAGTTCATGTCCCCCTCTCGCCGACAACAGGGGCCAGGAACTCGCCTTCCACCCACGCCTGGTTCATCTTGAGAAACGTCAGTCTGTCCACAGACTTGTGAGACAGACGTGAGCGTTTCTTGGTGACCACGCCACCAGCTGCACTGAAGCAGCGCTCGGACAGCACGCTGGAAGGGGGGCAGGGCAGCACTTCCAGGGCGTACTGCGCCAGCTCGCTCCAGATCTCCAGGCGCTTGACCCAATACTCCATGGGATCAACAGGGGCATCGCTGTCAAGCCCGCTGTAGGACCCCATGTAGTCAGCCACCATGCGGGTCAGGCGCTGGCTGTGACCGGAGGAGGATGCTGCTGCATGCACCTCCTCTCTAGTCACTGCTGCCGGAGCCTCTACAGTCCTGTAGAGCTCGTGGCTGAGAGACAGCAGGTCTGTGGGGCGCTTGCTGCTGGATGCAGGCACCTGCTGCTGCCTCTGTGCTGGCTGGACAGTGGGGGTGGAAAGCTGGGGGAAGGCTTCCTCCAAGCGCTCAACAAGGGCCTGCTGCAAGCTCCTTATTTGTTGCGCTGGGTCTCCTCCTGCAGGCGGCAGGAACTGGCTCAACTTCCCCTTGAGGCGTGGGTCCAACATCATGCTGATCCAGATGTCCTCCCTCTGCTTCATCTGGATCACCCTGGGGTCCTTGCGCAGGCACGTCAGCATGTGCGCTGCCATTGGGAAGAGGCGGGCCACGTGTGCTGGCACATCGATGGCAGTGCTGTCCTCATCCTCCTCCTCTGCCTCCTCAGCCTCATCTTCTCTCCACCCCCGCACCAACTCAGCTGCACTGTGCTGATCCCCGTCATCAGCAGCAAGGTCAGGGACCTCCACCAAGTCCTCCTCCCCCTCAGAGGTGGACTGTGCAGCTGCATGATGACGCTCCTGCTGGTCCAAGGCTGCCGCTCCCTGTTCCAGCAAAGCATCGAGGGCCCTGTTTAGCAGACAAACCAGGGGCACCCACTCGCAGACCATAGCATGGTCCCTGCTCACCATGTTAGTGGCCTGCAGAAAGGGAGCCAGCACTAAGCACACCTGCTGCATGTGCCTCCAGTCATCATCGGGGACGATGGACGGGATGTTGCTGGTCCTTTCCCTTCTCTGAGCGGAGGACACAGTGGCCAGGGCAAGGTACTGGTTGACAGCGTGCTTCTGTTCAACCAGACGCTCCAACATCGCCAGGGTGGAGTTCCAGCGAGTCGGAACGTCGATGATCAGCCGATGGCGTGGCAGCTCCAGCTCCTTTTGCACGTCTTCCAGGCTCGCACAGGCTGCAGCCGAGCGCCGGAAGTGACGCACAACCTCCCTTGCCATTTCCAGCAGTTCGCCCATCCCCTGGTAGGTGCGCAAGAACTTCTGCACCACCAGGATCAGCACGTGGGCAAGACAGGGGATGTGGGTCAGGTTTCCCCTGTCTATTGCGGCAACCAGATTGGCCCCATTGTCGGCCACCACCTCTCCGACTCTGAGGCCTCTGGGGGTCAGCCAAATCCTCTCCTGCTCCCGGAGTTTGGCCAACACATGGGTTGCCGTCAGCTTGGTCTTCCCAAGGCTGACCAACTGCAGCAGCGCTTGGCAGTGGCGGGCCTTCACGCTGCTGCTGAGGCGGGGGGTTTGGCCAGGTGTGCCGGAGGATGGCAGAGGATCGGAGGAACCTGCTGCAGTTCCCCTGACCCTGCGGGGTGGCACCACCCACTGTGTTGCTGCTGCTGCTGTGCCTGCTGCTGCTCTCCCATCCTCACCCCCTTCCACCAAGCTGACCCAGTGGACAGTGAAGGACAGGTAGCGGCCTGTCCCGAAGCGGCTGCTCCAGGAGTCCATGGTGACGTGGACCCTTTCACCAACCGCGTGCTCCAGCCCTCGCTCCACATTGGCCATCACAAAGCGGTGCAGTGCAGGAATGGCCTTGCGGGCGAAGAAGTGTTTGCTGGGGAGCTGCCAGTCTGGGGCTGCACAAGCAAGCAGCGCACGCATGTCGCTCCCCTCCTGCACGAGCGTGTACGGCAGGAGTTGGGAGCACATGGCCCGTGCCAGCAAGCCGTTCAGCTGCCGCACGCGACGGCTGCTGGGAGGCAGAGCCCTAACCACCCCCTGGAAGGACTCGCTCAAAAGGCTCTGGCGTGGCCTTTTGCTGGCACGGGAATCAGCAGACACAGCAGAGGAGGCCACTGAGGACTGGCTGCCAGAACAGGCCTCAGTGTCAGCGGCAGGAGTTGCAGAGGGGGGAGGAGCAGTGCGTTTCCGCACTCCTGCTGGTGCTGCTGAAGGAGCAGGAGGGTGGGTGGCTGCTGTTGCTGCTGCTGCTGCTGAAGGCTGTGCAGTGATGGGTGTGGTGCCACTGCCAGCACCGGATTCCTTCAGCCTCTGGAACTCCTCATGCTGGTGGAAATGTTTCGCAGCAAGGTGGTTGATGAGCGAGCTGGTGCTGAACTTTAAGGGGTCTGCACCTCTGCTCAACTTCCGCTGACAGTGGTTGCAAGTGGCGTACTTGCTGTACACTGTGGGCATGTTGAAAAAACGCCAGATTGGTGACAAAAACAACCCCCTACGGCATGGAACCGCTGCTGCCTGTCTCCCTGTGGTGGTTGGGGGGGGGGGGGGGGGGGCTTGGGTGCGGCTGGTGGTGGTACTGGCAGATGCTGCTGCTGCTGCTGCTGCTGAGCCTGAGACACCAGCAGGCTGTGGGACCTGCCTACTGCTGCCAATGCTTGCAATGATGCGCCTCCTTGCAAGGCCCACAAGCGCATCCTCCTCCTCCTCCTCAGAGCTGCTGAGGACGACATCCCCTGGAGGTGGTGGCACCCAGTCTCTGTCTGTCACTGTGTCATCATCATCCTTCCCCTCCTGAAACATGTCCTGCTGGGATGATGACCCCCCAAACTCCTCTCCTGATGCATGGATCGGCTGCTTGACTGTCGCCACAGTCTTGCTGTCCAATCCCTCATCCCCCAAAGTGCCCATCAGCATCTCCTCCTCCAAATCGCCAACAACAGCAGACAATTGACTCATCATGCCTGGGGTCAAAAGAGTGCTGAATGACAGGTCGGCGACTGACGGTGAACTGGCCTCCTCCCCAGGCCCTGCTGGGCGGCTGCTGCGAACAGGGGTGGTGGTGGTGAGGGTGGAGGCCTCGGATGCAGAGCTGATGGCAGGCTGCTCATCCTCCGTCATCAGTTGCACCACAGTGTCTGCATCCTTTTCTTCAATGGGACGTTTCCGACCCGGCTGGAGGAAAATCGGAGCAGGTGCTACACGCTGCTGCTGCTGTGTCTCTGCAGCGTGAGTTGCAGATGCTCCTGCTGGGCGGCGCCCAAGGCGTCCACGGCCAGTGGCTATGGGAGGAATGTTAGCCACTGACGCTGCTGCTGCTGCGGAACTGTGCATGGTGGCGCGGCCGCGGCTTGCCACAATGCTGCTCCCTTTCCTCCTGATTCCCTTGCTGCCCTTCCCCTTGCCCAAACCGCGCTGGCTGCCACTTCCAGACATCTTCGATGTTTTGGGCGTAAACACAAAAGTTTTTTAAAAGGACGGGTGAAAAGTGGGGTACTTTAATGGAGTGGGTTGGTGGGTGAGGTGACTGAGTGAGTGTCCCTAGTACAGTAAGTAAGTAGTAACAGTCAGGAAGTACAACTAGCAGTTACAATAATCAGTAGTAACCACAAGGAAATTTAGTGTGTGTACACTACAGACAGTGAGTGCACGCACGCGCAAACACGCGCAGAAGCTAGCCTATGAACAGTGACTGAGTGAGTGTCCCTAGTACAGTAAGTAAGTAGTAACAGTCAAGAAGTACAACTAGCAGTTACAATAATCAGTAGTAATCACAAGGAAATTTAGTGTGTGTACACTACAGACAGTGAGTGCACGCACGCGCAAACACGCGCAGGAGCTAGCCTATGAACAGTGACTGAGTGAGTGTCCCTAGTACAGTAAGTAAGTAGTAACAGTCAGGAAGTACAACTAGCAGTTACAATAATCAGTAGTAATCACAAGGAAATTTAGTGTGTGTACACTACAGACAGTGAGTGCACGTACGCGCAAACACGCGCAGAAGCTAGCCTATGAACAGTGACTGAGTGAGTGTCCCTAGTACAGTAAGTAAGTAGTAACAGTCAGGAAGTACAACTAGCAGTTACAATAATCAGTAGTAATCACAAGGAAATTTAGTGTGTGTACACTACAGACAGTGAGTGCACGCACGCGCAAACACGCGCAGGAGCTAGCCTATGAACAGTGACTGAGTGAGTGTCCCTAGTACAGTAAGTAAGTAGTAACAGTCAGGAAGTACAACTAGCAGTTACAATAATCAGTAGTAATCACAAGGAAATTTCGTGTGTGTACACTACAGACAGTGAGTGCACGCACGCGCAAACACGCGCAGAAGCTAGCCTATGAACAGTGACTGAGTGAGTGTCCCTACTACAGTAAGTAAGTAGTAACTGTCAGGAAGTAGTAGAAATTACAATAATCAATCAGTAATCAGAAGGAAATAGAGTGTGTGTACACAGACAGTGAGTGCACGCACACGCAGGAGCTAGTAGCCTATGAACAGTGACAGTGAGTGTCCTTATACAGTTACAGTATATAACTACAATACAAAATACAATCAATCAGTAGTAAAGGACAGCAGAAATACTGGTATAGATGATGAGAAATAAACAGAGGACAGGAGAGAACAGCTGCCCACACAGGCAGGCCCTGAGGCCTAAAGCTGTAAGCCTGCAGCAGCAGCTGTCTCTCTATGTAACACAAAAGCTACTAACTAAAATACAATGTCTATCTAACTAACAACAATATAGGTGTGTATAGGAGGTGTATGTGAGCAAAAACGCTAGGTAAATGACCACAATAGAGCTCTTGCTAAGCCAAAGCACAAAGGAGCAACTCTCTCTCTGTACAAGTCTCAGGCAAGGATGGAAAAACCTAAAATGGCGGCCGCTATTTATAGGGTAGGGGCTGGCCAGGGCCCCCCTCTGTGATTGGCTGCCGTCAGAGGGCCTGGGAGCCCTCTGATTGGCTCTAAGGACATCAATCTGGGCTATGACGCTATTCGAGCTCGGTATTCGAGCTCGAATAGCGCTGTTTGCTCGAATAGCTCGAATAGTGAATGGGCTACTCGAGTTTACTCGAATAGCCTATTCGAATAGCTACAGCTATTCGGAGCTCGAATACCGAGCTCGAATAGCTGAAAAAGAGCTTGAATATTCGAGCTCTGCTGAGCACCACTGCTCACCACTCAGGAATCTCGCACGTGGCTGGGTTCCCTGCAGGGCCTAGCTCAATCCCCCTACAGCAGATCTCCCCATGAAAAGGACCAGGAAGCTGGCTCCACAGGGGAGGCCATAGAAAGCCAGACGATCCGGCACTGAGCACGGGCCATAAGAAAAGCATGGGTGGTATGATTTCCTGTCAGCATATGAAAACCGTATGTCGCACAGCTATAAAATTCATATCGTCTTGTTCGGTAAAATCTGGCCATCGTGCTGATATGAAATTCATTGGGATAGACCGTCCGATTATCGAGATATGAATCTTCTCAGGAGCCTGACCCGCTGGCTTAGCCGTGTCTGATGTCATATTAATCTGTATTTTCCAACAAATATGAAGCTGTTACCCCCCTAAATATAACGTGTATGGTTCAGGAGTTACAGCATTTCATAAGTTTAGCCCTAAAATCTCTCAGAGGGAATGAACTGTCATTGGTTGGTAACTCAGAGGGGCCGGCCTTGCCACACCCCCAAACCAGCTTCATCAAAAGCACATGGCCAGCAGGCGGGCATCAATTCCTCCCTTTACCATCTTCATGACACATGGCCACTGTGAGGAACAAGTGGTGGCCATCTTGCCAGAGCTGAAACAAAGGACATCCTCCATTTTGTTTGGATTTTAAATCTTGCTGAACTTTACTCTGAAACAAAGAACTTTAAGTACTTGAAACCGTTTTGCTTGGACTTGATGATTTTTCCACAAAAGGACATATTTCCACAAACCATAAGTATTTTCTCCCTTTTTATTTCATACTGGCTATTACTGTCTTAATAATTGTGATTTTAATAATTGTCTGTATATATTAATTATTTATATTGCCGTGAATAAAACGACTTTCTCCAAGTCATTCACTGTCCGCTACCCTGCTTATCAGCACACACAGAACTGATCCCGGGTCTCTGAAGAGACGCTACTGTTTGTTTGTTTGTTGTTGGCTAGACAGAATACAGCGTGTTTTAACCGTTTTTATTCGCAGGACCAGTCAGTCAGTAAATCGGGTCCACTGGCCCATACCAGTGGTGGTGGCAGATCCCCTGGAATCGTGTGTACGTTGTAATTACCCATATCTCACAGGCTCCCTTCTGGTTTGTCTGCGGCTAATTCTTAGCGGTTCCTGCGCATTGACTGCGACCAGAGTTCGCACGATCTGTGCGCTGGCACCGTTTAGAAGGCCAATTGCGGTCAGCCACCAGGGCTCCTGTGACACTGCCCATACAATGCTATGGGCCTGGTCACAGTACTGCGCTGTAACTGATCACTGCCTATACAATGCTATGGGCCTGGTCATTGTGCTGCGCTGTAACTGATCACTGCCCATACAATGCTATGGGCCTGCTCACAGTACTGCGCTGTAACTGATCACTGCCCATACAATGCTATGGGCCTGGTCACAGTACTGCGCTGTAACTGATCACTGCCTATACAATTCTATGGGCCTGGTCACTGTACTGCTGTCACGATCGGTGTAGCAGAGAGAGGGTCTGATTACCGGTGAACTGCAGTATCACCGAGAATTCAGAATATACCCGATTATCGATGATCTGCAGTATCACCGATAATCCGATATAACGCTAACCTCTGAACACCTGAGTAGTGTAAGTGCTTGGTGCAACAGTAATACCTTGAGGACTAAGCTTCAGAAACAAGTGCCGTACAGTATGAAGTACTGCAGCAATACAGATTCCTTCCGAAGGCCTGGACTCTCCCAGGGGAGGAGTCAGGCGGAGCGTAGGAAGGACAGAACGTGAGTGACACCTAGGAGAGAGTGTCACTAACAGATCTGGGAACTGCCTCTAACAGTAAGGTCAGTTCTCGAAGTCAGGCAAGCCAGGTCGTAACACACGGACAAATACAGTACAGATTCAGAACGCAGAGGCGGAGACTAACAAACAAGCAGGGTTCGGCAACAGGGTAACAGAAATATCGGGGTACAGAATCAGGAGTCAGATGCAGAGTCTAAGAGCGAGCCGAGGTTCGGCAACAGGGTATCAGAATGACAAGGTACAAGATCAGAATACAGAAGAATAGTAACAAGCTTGGGGAATCTGAGGAGCAGGAGGAATACAGGATGGGCCCTGGGGCAGTAAATACAGAGCTGGCCCTGTGGAGCAGGTGCCCAGCAAATACAGCGCTGGCCCTGGGGAGCAGGTGCCCAGCAAATACAGAGCTGGCCCTATGGAGCATGTGCCCAGCAAATACAGAGCTGGCCCTGTGGAGCAGGTATCCAGTAAATACAGAGCTGGCCCTGTGGAGCAGGTGCCCAGTAAATACAGAGCTGGCCCTATGGAGCAGGTGCCCAGTAAATACAGAGCTGGCCCTATGGAGCAGGTGCCCAGTAAATACAGAGCTGGCCCTGTGAGCAGGTGCCCAGCAGATACAGAGCTGGCCCTATAGAGCAGGTGCCCAGTAAATACAGAGCTGGCCCTATGGAGCAGGTGCCCAGTAAATACAGAGCTGGCCCTGTGAGCAGGTGCCCAGCAGATACAGAGCTGGCCCTGTGAAGCAGGTGCCCAGCACATACAAGGCATGAACTATCTCCTAGCGATAGAGATAGTTCTCAGGGTCGGGAAGGCCAAGTCGGCAACTCACAGACAAAGTACAGGATCAGAAGACAGAGGCAGAGTCAGGGGCTAGCGGAGGTTGGCAACGGAGAATCAGAAAGGCAAGGTACAGAGTCAGATATCAGGAGAGTAGTCAGACAGGCAGAAAGTCATAACAGATAATCACAATCAAACTAGTACTTTAGACTATCAACAGAATCTAGCTAAGTGTAGGATTACAGCTCCAGCTGGTCCCGGCACACTTGCGGATCTGACTACGGATCTGCGTGCTCCCACGTATGTGTTCACAACGACAGGCAACCAGCAACTGACCAAGCAGCAGAATATATAGTTGCTGGACACTGCTGCCCCGCCCGAACCATTCAGCCAATCATGAGTCCTGCAGGAGTCAGCTGACCTTCCTGATCAGCTGACACTTCCTCTGCAGGTATAAAGGTCCTGAATTCAGGCCCGCGCGTGCATAGCTCTCCATCTGTCCAGGTGCACTAACAGACCCAGCCAAACCAAGCACATGCTGCTGCATGCAAACAGCCGCTTTGCTATCAGGACATGCGGCGGCTTTTCCGCGATCCACCAAACAACCAGACGCGTGCAAACCGCCACATAGGACGCGGAGTCAGCCGCCTAGCTCTTGGCACACGCGGCGGCTTCCGCGTTTCCTCACAACTGCGCTGTAACTGATCACTGCCCATATAATGCTATGGGCCTGGTCACAGTACTGTGCTGTAACTGATCACTGCCCATACAATGCAATGGGCCTGGTCACAGTACTGCTCTGAATCTTATCACTGCCCATACAATGCTATGGGCCTGGTCACAGTACTGTGCTGTAACTGATCACTGCCCATACAATGCTATGGGCCTGGTCACAGTACTGCTCTGAATCTTATCACTGCCCATACAATGCTATGGGCCTGGTCACAGTACTGTGCTGTAACTGATCACTGCCCATACAATGCAATGGGCCTGCTCACAGTACTGCACTGTAACTGATCACTGTCCATACAATGCTATGGGCCTGGTCACTGTACTGCGCTGTAACTGATCACTGCCCATACAATTCTATGGGACTGGTCACAGTACTGTGCTGTAACTGATCACTGCCCATATAATGCTATGGGCCTGCTCACAGTACTGCACTGTAACTGATCACTGCCCATACAATGCTATGGGCCTGGTCACTGTACTGCGCTGTAACTGATCACTGCCCATACAATGCTATGGGCCTGGTCACAGTACTGTGCTGTAACTGATCACTGCCCATACAATGCTATGGGCCTGGTCACAGTACTGTGCTGTAACTGATCACTGCCCATACAATGCAATGGGCCTGCTCACAGTACTGCACTGTAACTGATCACTGTCCATACAATGCTATGGGCCTGGTCACTGTACTGCGCTGTAACTGATCACTGCCCATACAATGCTATGGGCCTGGTCACAGTACTGTGCTGTAACTGATCACTGCCCATACAATGCTATGGGCCTGGTCACAGTACTGTGCTGTAACTGATCACTGCCCATACAATGCTATGGGCCTGGTCACAGTACTGCGCTGTAACTGATCACTGCCCATACAATGCTATGGGCCTGGTCACTGTACTGCGCTGTAACTGATCACTGCCCATACAATGCTATGGGCCTGGTCACAGTACTGCGCTGTAACTGATCACTGCCCATACAATGCTATGGGCCTGCTCACAGTACTGCACTGTAACTGATCACTGTCCATACAATGCTATGGGCCTGGTCACTGTACTGCGCTGTAACTGATCACTGCCCATACAATGCTATGGGCCTGGTCACAGTACTGCACTGTAACTGATCACTGCCTATACAATGCAATGGGCCTGGTCACAGTACTGCGCTGTAACTGATCACTGCCCATACAATGCTATGGGCCTGGTCACAGTACTGCGCTGTAACTGATCACTGCCCATACAATGCTATGGGCCTGGTCACAGTACTGTGCTGTAACTGATCACTGCCCATACAATGCAATGGGCCTGGTCACAGCACTGTGCTGTAACTCATCATTGCCCATACAATGCTATGGGCCTGGTCACAGTACTGTGCTGTAACTGATCACTGCCCGTACAAGTCTATGGGTCTGGTCACAGTACTGCGCTGTAACTGATCACTGCCCATACAAGTCTATGGGCCTGGTCACAGTACTGCGCTGTAACTGATCACTGCCCATACAATGCTATGGGCCTGCTCACAGTACTGCGCTGTAACTGATCACTGCCCATACAATGCAATGGGCCTGGTCACAGTACTGCTCTGTAACTGATCACTGCCCATACAATGCTATGGGCCTGGTCACAGTACTGCACTGTAACTGATCACTACCCATACAATGCTATGGCCCTGGTCACAGTACTGCTCTGAATCTTATCACTGCCCATACAATGCTATGGGCCTGGTCACAGTACTGTGCTGTAACTGATCACTGCCCATACAATGCAATGGGCCTGGTGACAGTACTGTGCTGTAACTGATCACTGCCCATACAATGCTATGGGCCTGGTCACAGTACTGCTCTGAATCTTATCACTGCCCATACAATGCAATGGGCCTGGTCACAGTACTGCGCTGTAACTGATCACTGCCCATACAATGCTATGGGCCTGGTCACAGTACTGCTCTGAATCTTATCACTGCCCATACAATGCTATGGGCCTGGTCACAGTACTGTGCTGTAACTGATCACTGCCCATACAATGCAATGGGCCTGGTCACAGTACTGCGCTGTAACTGATCACTGCTCATACAAGTCTATGGGTCTGGTCACAGTACTGCGCTGTAACTGATCACTGCTCATACAAGTCTATGGGTCTGGTCACAGTACTGCACTGTAACTGATCACTGCCCATACAAGTCTATGGGTCTGGTCACAGTACTGTGCTGTAACTGATCACTGCCCGTACAATGCTATGAGCCTGGTCACAGTACTGCGCTGTAACTGATCACTGCTCATACAATGCTATGGGCCTGGTCACAGTACTGCGCTGTAACTGATCACTGCCCATACAATGCTATGGGCCTGGTCACAGTACTGCGCTGTAACTGATCACTGCTCATACAAGTCTATGGGTCTGGTCACAGTACTGAGTTGTAAAGGATGGCGTTATTCTTAGTCGCTGCATGCAGGCTTTGTATTGAAGTCTATCTCCAGTCTCCAGTCCACACACATTATAACGTGCACCTGAACACTGTGAATCGAGCCTGAAATTAATAAGGGGCAGAACCTCTGTTATGCCCCCTGTAGTTCAGCAGCCGCCACTGCAGCCAGGTCTGAAAATAACACACACAACAAACAAGTGACACAAAAGTCTTTTAATGTAAAAATCCTAAGAAACTGTACATTACAGTAAGTATTTATCATCTTGTGAGAATCGGAGGGATGGGGCAGTGTGACCAGATGTGGCCGGAAAAGGCTCCTTTACCAACCAGTTTCTTGCAAAATATAGAATAGATGAAGGAGACGTCAAGCTGTATATGTCACAATAATCTGGAGGAGGAATTTCCAGGGGAAACACTCTAAATAGCACTATTGCATTTCAGATAAAAAAATGTAATGGATGTTTTATTTTTAACTCTATGCACATTTACTAAAGGGCAGCCACTAAACTCAGGACAGTAATTGGAGGTTGGCAGAGCGTTGTACTCGTACTAAGGGGAATATGGGCGCTGCCACCTTGGCCTGAAGTCAACCAACATTTTTTAAAAAGTGAGAAACATTACCATAGTTATGCAAAGTCTCTGGATGGTCTCTACGGCTTCCCAGAGCTTCTCCAGCCCACCAATCCAGCGCTGGGTCCCTCTATATCTTCTGACTGGGAGAAGGAATGTGGAGGAACGCATTTACACATGTACGGTCTGCACAAGCCCAGGAGAACAAAGCCACATGTACATGGACTATTTCCTCCAACTGTTTCATTGTACTGGGCATGCCCGGACCTTCCTCTCACATGCCTAGTAGGATGTGCTAGCTTACATGCTCTGACTGCTTCATTGTACTGGGCATGCCCGGACCTTCCTCTCACATGCCTAGTAGGATGTGCTAGCTTACATGCTCTGACTGCTTCATTGTACTGGGCATGCCCGGACCTTCCTCTCACATGCCTAGTAGGATGTGCTAGCTTACATGCTCTGACTGCTTCATTGTACTGGGCATGCCCGGACCTTCCTCACATATGCCTAGTAGGATGTGCTAGCTTACATGCTCTGACTGTTTCATTGTACTGGGCATGCCCGGACCTTCCTCTCACATGCCTAGTAGGATGTGCTAGCTTACATGCTCTGACTGCTTCATTGTACTGGGCATGCCCGGACCTTCCTCTCATATGGCTAGTAGGTTGTGCTAGCTTACATGCTCTGACTGCTTCATTGTACTGGGCATGCCCGGACCTTCCTCTCACATGCCTAGTAGGATGTGCTAGCTTACATGCTCTGACTGCTTCATTGTACTGGGCATGCCCGGACCTTCCTCTCACATGCCTAGTAGGATGTGCTAGCTTACATGCTCTGACTGTTTCATTGTACTGGGCATGCCCGGACCTTCCTCTCACATGCCTAGTAGGTTGTGCTAGCTTACATGCTCTGACTGCTTCATTGTACTGGGCATGCCCGGACCTTCCTCTCACATGGCTAGTAGGATGTGCTAGCTTACATGCTCTGACTGCTTCATTGTACTGGGCATGCCCGGACCTTCCTCTCATATGCCTAGTAGGATGTGCTAGCTTACATGCTCTGACTGCTTCATTGTACTGGGCATGCCCGGACCTTCCTCTCACATGCCTAGTAGGATGTGCTAGCTTACATGCTCTGACTGCTTCATTGTACTGGGCATGCCCGGACCTTCCTCTCACATGCCTAGTAGGATGTGCTAGCTTACATGCTCTGACTGCTTCATTGTACTGGGCATGCCCGGACCTTCCTCTCACATGCCTAGTAGGATGTGCTAGCTTACATGCTCTGACTGTTTCATTGTACTGGGCATGCCCGGACCTTCCTCTCATATGGCTAGTAGGATGTGCTAGCTTACATGCTCTGACTGCTTCATTGTACTGGGCATGCCCGGACCTTCCTCTCACATGGCTAGTAGGATGTGCTAGCTTACATGCTCTGACTGCTTCATTGTACTGGGCATGCCCGGACCTTCCTCACACATGCCTAGTAGGATGTGCTAGCTTACATGCTCTGACTGTTTCATTGTACTGGGCATGCCCGGACCTTCCTCTCACATGCCTAGTAGGTTGTGCTAGCTTACATGCTCTGACTGCTTCATTGTACTGGGCATGCCCGGACCTTCCTCTCATATGGCTAGTAGGATGTGCTAGCTTACATGCTCTGACTGCTTCATTGTACTGGGCATGCCCGGACCTTCCTCTCACATGCCTAGTAGGATGTGCTAGCTTACATGCTCTGACTGCTTCATTGTACTGGGCATGCCCGGACCTTCCTCTCACATGCCTAGTAGGATGTGCTAGCTTACATGCTCTGACTGCTTCATTGTACTGGGCATGCCCGGACCTTCCTCTCACATGCCTAGTAGGATGTGCTAGCTTACATGCTCTGACTGCTTCATTGTACTGGGCATGCCCGGACCTTCCTCACACATGCCTAGTAGGATGTGCTAGCTTACATGCTCTGACTGCTTCATTGTACTGGGCATGCCCGGACCTTCCTCTCATATGGCTAGTAGGATGTGCTAGCTTACATGCTCTGACTGCTTCATTGTACTGGGCATGCCCGGACCTTCCTCTCACATGCCTAGTAGGATGTGCTAGCTTACATGCTCTGACTGCTTCATTGTACTGGGCATGCCCGGACCTTCCTCTCACATGCCTAGTAGGATGTGCTAGCTTACATGCTCTGACTGTTTCATTGTACTGGGCATGCCCGGACCTTCCTCTCACATGCCTAGTAGGATGTGCTAGCTTACATGCTCTGACTGCTTCATTGTACTGGGCATGCCCGGACCTTCCTCTCATATGGCTAGTAGGTTGTGCTAGCTTACATGCTCTGACTGCTTCATTGTACTGGGCATGCCCGGACCTTCCTCTCACATGCCTAGTAGGATGTGCTAGCTTACATGCTCTGACTGCTTCATTGTACTGGGCATGCCCGGACCTTCCTCTCACATGCCTAGTAGGATGTGCTAGCTTACATGCTCTGACTGCTTCATTGTACTGGGCATGCCCGGACCTTCCTCTCATATGGCTAGTAGGATGTGCTAGCTTACATGCTCTGACTGCTTCATTGTACTGGGCATGCCCGGACCTTCCTCTCATATGGCTAGTAGGATGTGCTAGCTTACATGCTCTGACTGCTTCATTGTACTGGGCATGCCCGGACCTTCCTCTCATATGGCTAGTAGGATGTGCTAGCTTACATGCTCTGACTGCTTCATTGTACTGGGCATGCCCGGACCTTCCTCTCACATGCCTAGTAGGATGTGCTAGCTTACATGCTCTGACTGCTTCATTGTACTGGGCATGCCCGGACCTTCCTCTCACATGCCTAGTAGGATGTGCTAGCTTACATGCTCTGACTGCTTCATTGTACTGGGCATGCCCGGACCTTCCTCTCATATACCTAGTAGGATGTGCTAGCTTACATGCTCTGACTGCTTCATTGTACTGGGCATGCCCGGACCTTCCTCTCACATGCCTAGTAGGATGTGCTAGCTTACATGCTCTGACTGCTTCATTGTACTGGGCATGCCCGGACCTTCCTCTCACATGCCTAGTAGGTTGTGCTAGCTTACATGCTCTGACTGCTTCATTGTACTGGGCATGCCCGGACCTTCCTCTCACATGCCTAGTAGGATGTGCTAGCTTACATGCTCTGACTGTTTCATTGTACTGGGCATGCCCGGACCTTCCTCTCACATGCCTAGTAGGATGTGCTAGCTTACATGCTCTGACTGCTTCATTGTACTGGGCATGCCCGGACCTTCCTCTCACATGCCTAGTAGGATGTGCTAGCTTACATGCTCTGACTGCTTCATTGTACTGGGCATGCCCGGACCTTCCTCTCACATGCCTAGTAGGTTGTGCTAGCTTACATGCTCTGACTGTTTCATTGTACTGGGCATGCCCGGACCTTCCTCTCACATGCCTAGTAGGTTGTGCTAGCTTACATGCTCTGACTGCTTCATTGTACTGGGCATGCCCGGACCTTCCTCTCATATGGCTAGTAGGATGTGATAGCTTACATGCTCTGACTGCTTCATTGTACTGGGCATGCCCGGACCTTCCTCTCACATGGCTAGTAGGATGTGCTAGCTTACATGCTCTGACTGTTTCATTGTACTGGGCATGCCCGGACCTTCCTCTCACATGCCTAGTAGGTTGTGCTAGCTTACATGCTCTGACTGCTTCATTGTACTGGGCATGCCCGGACCTTCCTCTCATATGCCTAGTAGGATGTGCTAGCTTACATGCTCTGACTGCTTCATTGTACTGGGCATGCCCGGACCTTCCTCTCACATGGCTAGTAGGATGTGCTAGCTTACATGCTCTGACTGTTTCATTGTACTGGGCATGCCCGGACCTTCCTCTCACATGCCTAGTAGGTTGTGCTAGCTTACATGCTCTGACTGCTTCATTGTACTGGGCATGCCCGGACCTTCCTCTCATATGGCTAGTAGGATGTGCTAGCTTACATGCTCTGACTGCTTCATTGTACTGGGCATGCTCGGACCTTCCTCTCACATGCCTAGTAGGATGTGCTAGCTTACATGCTCTGACTGTTTCATTGTACTGGGCATGCCCGGACCTTCCTCTCACATGCCTAGTAGGATGTGCTAGCTTACATGCTCTGACTGCTTCATTGTACTGGGCATGCCCGGACCTTCCTCTCATATGCCTAGTAGGATGTGCTAGCTTACATGCTCTGACTGTTTCATTGTACTGGGCATGCCCGGACCTTCCTCTCACATGCCTAGTAGGATGTGCTAGCTTACATGCTCTGACTGCTTCATTGTACTGGGCATGCCCGGACCTTCCTCTCATATGCCTAGTAGGATGTGCTAGCTTACATGCTCTGACTGCTTCATTGTACTGGGCATGCCCGGACCTTCCTCTCACATGCCTAGTAGGATGTGCTAGCTTACATGCTCTGACTGCTTCATTGTACTGGGCATGCCCGGACCTTCCTCTCACATGGCTAGTAGGATGTGCTAGCTTACATGCTCTGACTGTTTCATTGTACTGGGCATGCCCGGACCTTCCTCACACATGCCTAGTAGGATGTGCTAGCTTACATGCTCTGACTGCTTCATTGTACTGGGCATGCCCGGACCTTCCTCTCATATGGCTAGTAGGTTGTGCTAGCTTACATGCTCTGACTGTTTCATTGTACTGGGCATGCCCGGACCTTCCTCTCACATGCCTAGTAGGATGTGATAGCTTACATGCTCTGACTGCTTCATTGTACTGGGCATGCCCGGACCTTCCTCTCACATGCCTAGTAGGATGTGCTAGCTTACATGCTCTGACTGCTTCATTGTACTGGGCATGCCCGGACCTTCCTCTCATATGGCTAGTAGGATGTGCTAGCTTACATGCTCTGACTGCTTCATTGTACTGGGCATGCCCGGACCTTCCTCACACATGCCTAGTAGGTTGTGCTAGCTTACATGCTCTGACTGCTTCATTGTACTGGGCATGCCCGGACCTTCCTCTCACATGCCTAGTAGGATGTGATAGCTTACATGCTCTGACTGCTTCATTGTACTGGGCATGCCCGGACCTTCCTCTCACATGCCTAGTAGGATGTGCTAGCTTACATGCTCTGACTGCTTCATTGTACTGGGCATGCCCGGACCTTCCTCTCATATGGCTAGTAGGTTGTGCTAGCTTACATGCTCTGACTGCTTCATTGTACTGGGCATGCCCGGACCTTCCTCTCACATGCCTAGTAGGATGTGCTAGCTTACATGCTCTGACTGCTTCATTGTATTGGGCATGCTCGGACCTTCCTCTCACATGCCTAGTAGGATGTGCTAGCTTCCATGCTCTGACTGTTTCATTGTACTGGGCATGCCCGGACCTTCCTCTCACATGCCTAGTAGGATGTGCTAGCTTACATGCTCTGACTGCTTCATTGTACTGGGCATGCCCGGACCTTCCTCTCACATGCCTAGTAGGATGTGCTAGCTTACATGCTCTGACTGCTTCATTGTACTGGGCATGCCCGGACCTTCCTCTCACATGCCTAGTAGGATGTGCTAGCTTACATGCTCTGACTGCTTCATTGTACTGGGCATGCCCGGACCTTCCTCTCATATGGCTAGTAGGATGTGCTAGCTTACATGCTCTGACTGTTTCATTGTACTGGGCATGCCCGGACCTTCCTCTCACATGCCTAGTAGGATGTGCTAGCTTACATGCTCTGACTGCTTCATTGTACTGGGCATGCCCGGACCTTCCTCTCACATGCCTAGTAGGATGTGCTAGCTTACATGCTCTGACTGTTTCATTGTACTGGGCATGCCCGGACCTTCCTCTCACATGCCTAGTAGGATGTGCTAGCTTACATGCTCTGACTGCTTCATTGTACTGGGCATGCCCGGACCTTCCTCTCACATGGCTAGTAGGATGTGCTAGCTTACATGCTCTGACTGTTTCATTGTACTGGGCATGCCCGGACCTTCCTCACACATGCCTAGTAGGATGTGCTAGCTTACATGCTCTGACTGCTTCATTGTACTGGGCATGCCCGGACCTTCCTCTCACATGCCTAGTAGGATGTGCTAGCTTACATGCTCTGACTGTTTCATTGTACTGGGCATGCCCGGACCTTCCTCTCATATGCCTAGTAGGATGTGCTAGCTTACATGCTCTGACTGCTTCATTGTACTGGGCATGCCCGGACCTTCCTCTCATATGGCTAGTAGGATGTGATAGCTTACATGCTCTGACTGTTTCATTGTACTGGGCATGCCCGGACCTTCCTCTCACATGCCTAGTAGGATGTGCTAGCTTACATGCTCTGACTGTTTCATTGTACTGGGCATGCCCGGACCTTCCTCTCACATGCCTAGTAGGTTGTGCTAGCTTACATGCTCTGACTGCTTCATTGTACTGGGCATGCCCGGACCTTCCTCTCATATGGCTAGTAGGATGTGCTAGCTTACATGCTCTGACTGCTTCATTGTACTGGGCATGCCCGGACCTTCCTCTCATATGGCTAGTAGGATGTGCTAGCTTACATGCTCTGACTGTTTCATTGTACTGGGCATGCCCGGACCTTCCTCTCATATGGCTAGTAGGATGTGATAGCTTACATGCTCTGACTGTTTCATTGTACTGGGCATGCCCGGACCTTCCTCTCACATGCCTAGTAGGATGTGCTAGCTTACATGCTCTGACTGCTTCATTGTACTGGGCATGCCCGGACCTTCCTCTCACATGCCTAGTAGGTTGTGCTAGCCCACATGCTCTGACTGCTTCATTGTACTGGGCATGCCCGGACCTTCCTCTCATATGGCTAGTAGGATGTGCTAGCTTACATGCTCTGACTGCTTCATTGTACTGGGCATGCCCGGACCTTCCTCTCACATGCCTAGTAGGATGTGCTAGCTTACATGCTCTGACTGCTTCATTGTACTGGGCATGCCCGGACCTTCCTCTCATATGGCTAGTAGGATGTGCTAGCTTACATGCTCTGACTGTTTCATTGTACTGGGCATGCCCGGACCTTCCTCACACATGCCTAGTAGGATGTGCTAGCTTACATGCTCTGACTGCTTCATTGTACTGGGCATGCCCGGACCTTCCTCTCACATGCCTAGTAGGATGTGCTAGCTTACATGCTCTGACTGCTTCATTGTACTGGGCATGCCCGGACCTTCCTCTCATATGGCTAGTAGGATGTGCTAGCTTACATGCTCTGACTGCTTCATTGTACTGGGCATGCCCGGACCTTCCTCTCATATGGCTAGTAGGATGTGCTAGCTTACATGCTCTGACTGCTTCATTGTACTGGGCATGCCCGGACCTTCCTCTCACATGCCTAGTAGGTTGTGATAGCTTACATGCTCTGACTGCTTCATTGTACTGGGCATGCCCGGACCTTCCTCACACATGCCTAGTAGGATGTGCTAGCTTACATGCTCTGACTGCTTCATTGTACTGGGCATGCCCGGACCTTCCTCTCACATGCCTAGTAGGATGTGATAGCTTACATGCTCTGACTGCTTCATTGTACTGGGCATGCCCGGACCTTCCTCTCACATGGCTAGTAGGATGTGCTAGCTTACATGCTCTGACTGCTTCCTTGTACTGGGCATGCCCGGACCTTCCTCTCATATGGCTAGTAGGATGTGCTAGCTTACATGCTCTGACTGCTTCATTGTACTGGGCATGCCCGGACCTTCCTCTCACATGCCTAGTAGGATGTGCTAGCTTACATGCTCTTGACTGTTTCATTGTACTGGGCATGCCCGGACCTTCCTCTCACATGCCTAGTAGGATGTGCTAGCTTACATGCTCTGACTGCTTCATTGTACTGGGCATGCCCGGACCTTCCTCTCACATGCCTAGTAGGATGTGCTAGCTTACATGCTCTGACTGCTTCATTGTACTGGGCATGCCCGGACCTTCCTCTCATATGCCTAGTAGGATGTGCTAGCTTACATGCTCTGACTGTTTCATTGTACTGGGCATGCCCGGACCTTCCTCTCACATGCCTAGTAGGATGTGCTAGCTTACATGCTCTGACTGCTTCATTGTACTGGGCATGCCCGGACCTTCCTCTCATATGCCTAGTAGGATGTGCTAGCTTACATGCTCTGACTGCTTCATTGTACTGGGCATGCCCGGACCTTCCTCTCACATGCCTAGTAGGATGTGCTAGCTTACATGCTCTGACTGCTTCATTGTACTGGGCATGCCCGGACCTTCCTCTCACATGGCTAGTAGGATGTGCTAGCTTACATGCTCTGACTGTTTCATTGTACTGGGCATGCCCGGACCTTCCTCACACATGCCTAGTAGGATGTGCTAGCTTACATGCTCTGACTGCTTCATTGTACTGGGCATGCCCGGACCTTCCTCTCATATGGCTAGTAGGTTGTGCTAGCTTACATGCTCTGACTGTTTCATTGTACTGGGCATGCCCGGACCTTCCTCTCACATGCCTAGTAGGATGTGATAGCTTACATGCTCTGACTGCTTCATTGTACTGGGCATGCCCGGACCTTCCTCTCACATGCCTAGTAGGATGTGCTAGCTTACATGCTCTGACTGCTTCATTGTACTGGGCATGCCCGGACCTTCCTCTCATATGGCTAGTAGGATGTGCTAGCTTACATGCTCTGACTGCTTCATTGTACTGGGCATGCCCGGACCTTCCTCACACATGCCTAGTAGGTTGTGCTAGCTTACATGCTCTGACTGCTTCATTGTACTGGGCATGCCCGGACCTTCCTCTCACATGCCTAGTAGGATGTGATAGCTTACATGCTCTGACTGCTTCATTGTACTGGGCATGCCCGGACCTTCCTCTCACATGCCTAGTAGGATGTGCTAGCTTACATGCTCTGACTGCTTCATTGTACTGGGCATGCCCGGACCTTCCTCTCATATGGCTAGTAGGTTGTGCTAGCTTACATGCTCTGACTGCTTCATTGTACTGGGCATGCCCGGACCTTCCTCTCACATGCCTAGTAGGATGTGCTAGCTTACATGCTCTGACTGCTTCATTGTATTGGGCATGCTCGGACCTTCCTCTCACATGCCTAGTAGGATGTGCTAGCTTCCATGCTCTGACTGTTTCATTGTACTGGGCATGCCCGGACCTTCCTCTCACATGCCTAGTAGGATGTGCTAGCTTACATGCTCTGACTGCTTCATTGTACTGGGCATGCCCGGACCTTCCTCTCACATGCCTAGTAGGATGTGCTAGCTTACATGCTCTGACTGCTTCATTGTACTGGGCATGCCCGGACCTTCCTCTCACATGCCTAGTAGGATGTGCTAGCTTACATGCTCTGACTGCTTCATTGTACTGGGCATGCCCGGACCTTCCTCTCATATGGCTAGTAGGATGTGCTAGCTTACATGCTCTGACTGTTTCATTGTACTGGGCATGCCCGGACCTTCCTCTCACATGCCTAGTAGGATGTGCTAGCTTACATGCTCTGACTGCTTCATTGTACTGGGCATGCCCGGACCTTCCTCTCACATGCCTAGTAGGATGTGCTAGCTTACATGCTCTGACTGTTTCATTGTACTGGGCATGCCCGGACCTTCCTCTCACATGCCTAGTAGGATGTGCTAGCTTACATGCTCTGACTGCTTCATTGTACTGGGCATGCCCGGACCTTCCTCTCACATGGCTAGTAGGATGTGCTAGCTTACATGCTCTGACTGTTTCATTGTACTGGGCATGCCCGGACCTTCCTCACACATGCCTAGTAGGATGTGCTAGCTTACATGCTCTGACTGCTTCATTGTACTGGGCATGCCCGGACCTTCCTCTCACATGCCTAGTAGGATGTGCTAGCTTACATGCTCTGACTGTTTCATTGTACTGGGCATGCCCGGACCTTCCTCTCATATGCCTAGTAGGATGTGCTAGCTTACATGCTCTGACTGCTTCATTGTACTGGGCATGCCCGGACCTTCCTCTTATATGGCTAGTAGGATGTGATAGCTTACATGCTCTGACTGTTTCATTGTACTGGGCATGCCCGGACCTTCCTCTCACATGCCTAGTAGGATGTGCTAGCTTACATGCTCTGACTGTTTCATTGTACTGGGCATGCCCGGACCTTCCTCTCACATGCCTAGTAGGTTGTGCTAGCTTACATGCTCTGACTGCTTCATTGTACTGGGCATGCCCGGACCTTCCTCTCATATGGCTAGTAGGATGTGCTAGCTTACATGCTCTGACTGCTTCATTGTACTGGGCATGCCCGGACCTTCCTCTCATATGGCTAGTAGGATGTGCTAGCTTACATGCTCTGACTGTTTCATTGTACTGGGCATGCCCGGACCTTCCTCTCATATGGCTAGTAGGATGTGCTAGCTTACATGCTCTGACTGCTTCATTGTACTGGGCATGCCCGGACCTTCCTCTCACATGCCTAGTAGGTTGTGCTAGCCCACATGCTCTGACTGCTTCATTGTACTGGGCATGCCCGGACCTTCCTCTCATATGGCTAGTAGGATGTGCTAGCTTACATGCTCTGACTGCTTCATTGTACTGGGCATGCCCGGACCTTCCTCTCACATGCCTAGTAGGATGTGCTAGCTTACATGCTCTGACTGCTTCATTGTACTGGGCATGCCCGGACCTTCCTCTCACATGCCTAGTAGGATGTGCTAGCTTACATGCTCTGACTGCTTCATTGTACTGGGCATGCCCGGACCTTCCTCTCATATGGCTAGTAGGATGTGCTAGCTTACATGCTCTGACTGCTTCATTGTACTGGGCATGCCCGGACCTTCCTCTCATATGGCTAGTAGGATGTGCTAGCTTACATGCTCTGACTGCTTCATTGTACTGGGCATGCCCGGACCTTCCTCTCACATGCCTAGTAGGTTGTGATAGCTTACATGCTCTGACTGCTTCATTGTACTGGGCATGCCCGGACCTTCCTCACACATGCCTAGTAGGATGTGCTAGCTTACATGCTCTGACTGCTTCATTGTACTGGGCATGCCCGGACCTTCCTCTCACATGCCTAGTAGGATGTGATAGCTTACATGCTCTGACTGCTTCATTGTACTGGGCATGCCCGGACCTTCCTCTCACATGGCTAGTAGGATGTGCTAGCTTACATGCTCTGACTGCTTCATTGTACTGGGCATGCCCGGACCTTCCTCTCATATGGCTAGTAGGATGTGCTAGCTTACATGCTCTGACTGCTTCATTGTACTGGGCATGCCCGGACCTTCCTCTCACATGCCTAGTAGGATGTGCTAGCTTACATGCTCTTGACTGTTTCATTGTACTGGGCATGCCCGGACCTTCCTCTCACATGCCTAGTAGGATGTGCTAGCTTACATGCTCTGACTGCTTCATTGTACTGGGCATGCCCGGACCTTCCTCTCACATGCCTAGTAGGATGTGATAGCTTACATGCTCTGACTGCTTCATTGTACTGGGCATGCCCGGACCTTCCTCTCATATGGCTAGTAGGATGTGATAGCTTACATGCTCTGACTGCTTCATTGTACTGGGCATGCCCGGACCTTCCTCTCACATGCCTAGTAGGATGTGCTAGCTTACATGCTCTGACTGTTTCATTGTACTGGGCATGCCCGGACCTTCCTCTCACATGCCTAGTAGGTTGTGCTAGCTTACATGCTCTGACTGCTTCATTGTACTGGGCATGCCCGGACCTTCCTCTCACATGCCTAGTAGGATGTGCTAGCTTACATGCTCTGACTGCTTCATTGTACTGGGCATGCCCGGACCTTCCTCTCACATGCCTAGTAGGATGTGCTAGCTTACATGCTCTGACTGCTTCATTGTACTGGGCATGCCCGGACCTTCCTCTCACATGCCTAGTAGGATGTGCTAGCTTACATGCTCTGACTGCTTCATTGTACTGGGCATGCCCGGACCTTCCTCTCACATGCCTAGTAGGATGTGCTAGCTTACATGCTCTGACTGCTTCATTGTACTGGGCATGCCCGGACCTTCCTCTCACATGCCTAGTAGGATGTGCTAGCTTACATGCTCTGACTGCTTCATTGTACTGGGCATGCCCGGACCTTCCTCTCACATGGCTAGTAGGATGTGCTAGCTTACATGCTCTGACTGTTTCATTGTACTGGGCATGCCCGGACCTTCCTCACACATGCCTAGTAGGATGTGCTAGCTTACATGCTCTGACTGCTTCATTGTACTGGGCATGCCCGGACCTTCCTCTCACATGCCTAGTAGGATGTGCTAGCTTACATGCTCTGACTGCTTCATTGTACTGGGCATGCCCGGACCTTCCTCTCACATGCCTAGTAGGATGTGCTAGCTTACATGCTCTGACTGCTTCATTGTACTGGGCATGCCCGGACCTTCCTCTCACATGCCTAGTAGGATGTGCTAGCTTACATGCTCTGACTGTTTCATTGTACTGGGCATGCCCGGACCTTCCTCTCACATGCCTAGTAGGTTGTGATAGCTTACATGCTCTGACTGCTTCATTGTACTGGGCATGCCCGGACCTTCCTCTCACATGCCTAGTAGGATGTGCTAGCTTACATGCTCTGACTGCTTCATTGTACTGGGCATGCCCGGACCTTCCTCTCATATGGCTAGTAGGATGTGCTAGCTTACATGCTCTGACTGCTTCATTGTACTGGGCATGCCCGGACCTTCCTCTCATATGGCTAGTAGGATGTGCTAGCTTACATGCTCTGACTGTTTCATTGTACTGGGCATGCCCGGACCTTCCTCTCACATGCCTAGTAGGATGTGATAGCTTACATGCTCTGACTGCTTCATTGTACTGGGCATGCCCGGACCTTCCTCTCACATGCCTAGTAGGTTGTGCTTGTTCACATGGTCCCAGACAGAAGCAGCACATTGGTCACACTGGGTAGAATATATTTAGAGGAGGAATCACTTGGATCGGTGGGTAGCAGGACGACTAGGAGGCTTCTGGACTATCCTTCTACGCTTCACCCCTTCTCTGTCTGCAGACTGACTCTGCGCTTCACACCTTCTCTGTCTGCATACTGACTCTGCGCTTCACACCTTCTCTGTCTGCAGACTGAAACTCGGCTCTTCACCCCCCTTCTCTGTCTGCAGACTGACTCTGCCCTTCACCCCTTCTGTCTGCAGACTGACTTTGCCCTTCACCCCTTCTCTGTCTGCAGACTGACTCGGCTCTTCACCCCCCTTCTCTGTCTGCAGACTGACTCTGCCCTTAACCCCTTCTGTCTGCAGACTGACTTTGCCCTTCACCCCTTTTGTCTGCAGACTTATTCTGCGCTTCACCCCTTCTCTGCCTGCAGACTGACTCTGCACTACACCCCTTCTCTGTCTGCAGACTGGCTCTGCGCTTCAGCCCTTCTCTGTCTGCAGACTGGCTCTGCCCTTCACCCCTTCTGTCTGCAGACTGACTCTGCCCTTCACCCCTTCTGTCTGCAGACTGACTCTGCCCTTCACCCCTTCTCTGTCTGCAGACTGACTCTGCACCTCAACCCTTCTGTCTGCAGACTGACTCTGCACTTCACCCCTTCTCTGTCTGCAGACTGACTCTGCCCTTCACCCCTTCTCTGTCTGCAGACTGACTCGGCTCTTCACCCCCCTTCTCTGTCTGCAGACTGACTCTGCCCTTAACCCCTTCTGTCTGCAGACTGACTTTGCCCTTCACCCCTTTTGTCTGCAGACTTATTCTGCGCTTCACCCCTTCTCTGCCTGCAGACTGACTCTGCACTACACCCCTTCTCTGTCTGCAGACTGGCTCTGCGCTTCAGCCCTTCTCTGTCTGCAGACTGGCTCTGCCCTTCACCCCTTCTGTCTGCAGACTGACTCTGCCCTTCACCCCTTCTGTCTGCAGACTGACTCTGCCCTTCACCCCTTCTCTGTCTGCAGACTGACTCTGCACCTCAACCCTTCTGTCTGCAGACTGACTCTGCACTTCACCCCTTCTCTGTCTGCAGACTGACTCTGCCCTTCACCCCTTCTCTGTCTGCAGACTGACTCTGCCCTTCACCCCTTCTCTGTCTGCAGACTGACTCTGCCCTTCACCCCTTCTCTGTCTGCAGACTGACTCTGCCCTTCACCCCTTCTGTCTGCAGACTGACTCTGCCCTTCACCCCTTCTGTCTGCAGACTGACTCTGCCCTTCACCCCTTCTGTCTGCAGACTGACTCTGCCCTTCACCCCTTCTGTCTGCAGACTGACTCTTCTCTTCACCCCTTCTCTGTCTGCAGACTGACTCTGCACCTCAACCCTTCTGTCTACAGACTGACTCTGCCCTTCACCCCTTCTGACTGCAGACTGACTCTGCGCTTCACCCCTTCTCTGTCTGAAGACTGACTCTGCCCTTCACCCCTTCTGACTGCAGACTGACTCTATGCTTCACCCCTTCTGTCTGCAGACTGACTCTGCCCTTCACCCCTTCTGTCTGCAGACTGACTCTGCCCTTCACCCCTTCTGTCTGCAGACTGACTCTTCTCTTCACCCCTTCTGTCTGCAGACTGACTCTTCTCTTCACCCCTTCTCTGTCTGCAGACTGACTCTGCACCTCAACCCTTCTGTCTACAGACTGACTCTGCCCTTCACCCCTTCTGACTGCAGACTGACTCTGCGCTTCACCCCTTCTCTGTCTGCAGACTGACTCTGCCCTTCACCCCTTCTGACTGCAGACTGACTCTGCGCTTCACCCCTTCTGTCTGCAGACTGACTCTGCCCTTCACCCCTTCTCTGTCTGCAGACTGACTCTGCACCTCAACCCTTCTGTCTGCAGACTGACTCTTCTCTTCACCCCTTCTGTCTGCAGACTGACTCTTCTCTTCACCCCTTCTCTGTCTGCAGACTGACTCTGCACCTCAACCCTTCTGTCTACAGACTGACTCTGCCCTTCACCCCTTCTGACTGCAGACTAACTCTGCGCTTCACCCCTTCTCTGTCTGCAGACTATTTCTGTGCTTTACCCCTTCTCTGTCTGCAGACTGACTCTGCACCTCACCCCTTCTCTGTCTACAGACTAACTCTGCCCTTCACCCCTTCTGTCTGCAGACTGACTCTGCACCTCACCCCTTCTATAAAGGCGCAGATACCCTAACAAGTCTGGAGTAATAAAGCATAAAATGTGGCATCCTTCGGAACAAAGATTCATCTATTTATAGCAGTGATTTTAGCAGAGGGGGAACCGCTGCAGGAGATCCGGCCAATGTTCACAGCTTGTTCAGATCCGCTGGTCCCGCTGCCTCCATCCCCCGCCTCTCATAATACTTTATCAGTGTTACAATGAACTGTCCACAAGCTCTGCTCTGCTTAGGGATCCACAAAGGAGACTGAGATGTAACGGACCCCACTTGTGGTGGGAAGCCCCTCATGGTAGTGAGTCAGTCTTCCTGGATGCATTAATGCCCAACCTTTCCGGGGGGCTCTGATGGAGCAGTTATACCGCAGGAACCGGCAGCCCCCTCCCTGTAAAGAGAAGTACACAAGACTCAGCTATGGACAAACCAAGGTGCCTTCTACACCTCTCTGCATCACTGTTGCATTGTGGGGGAGTCACACCTCTCTGTATCACTGTTGCATTGTGGGGGAGTCACACCTCTCTGCATCACTGTTGCATTGTGGGAGAGTCACACCTCTCTGCATCACTGTTGCATTGTGGGGGAGTCACACCTCTCTGCATCACTGTTGCATTGTGGGGGAGTCACACCTCTCTGCATCACTGTTGCATTGTGGGAGAGTCACACCTCTCTGCATCACTGTTGCATTGTGGGGGAGTCACACCTCTCTGCATCACTGTTGCATTGTGGGGGAGTCACACCTCTCTGCATCACTGTTGCATTGTGGGGGAGTCACACCTCTCTGCATCACTGTTGCATTGTGGGGGAGTCACACCTCTCTGCATCATTGTTGCATTGTGGGGGAGTCACACCTCTCTGCATCACTGTTGCATTGTGGGGGAGTCACACCTCTCTGCCTCACTGTTGCATTGTGGGGGAGTCACACCTCTCTGCATCACTGTTGCATTGTGGGGGAGTCACACCTCTCTGCATCACTGTTGCATTGTGGGGGAGTCACACCTCTCTGCATCACTGTTGCATTGTGGGGGAGTCACACCTCTCTGCATCACTGTTGCATTGTGGGAGAGTCACACCTCTCTGCATCACTGTTGCATTGTGGGGGAGTCGCACCTCTCAGCTTCACTGTTGCATTGTGGGGGAGTGACACCTCTCTGCATCACTGTTGCATTATGAGGGAGTCACACTTCTCTTCATCACTGTTGCATTGTGGGGGAGTCACACCTCTCTGCATCACTGTTGCATTGTGGGGGAGTCACACTTCTCTGTATCACTGTTGCACTGTGGGGGAGTCACACCTCTCTGCATCACTGTTGCATTGTGGGGGAGTCACACCTCTCTGCATCACTGTTGCATTGTGGGGGAGTCACACCTCTCTGCATCACTGTTGCATTGTGGGGAAGTCACACCTCTCTGCATCACTGTTGCATTGTGGGGGAGTTACACCTCTCGGCATCACTGTTGCATTGTGGGAGAGTCACACTTCTCTGTATCACTGTTGCATTATGAGTAGTGTTGGGCGACCAGTGTTCGCCACTGTTCGGGTTCGCCCGGATTTCGGGCTGTTCGAGTTCGATTCAGGCTTCGCCGGACACCTCGTGGTGTTCGGCCTTGTGTTCGGCCATGCGGTCGAACGTATGTTCGGCCTGACAGCGCATGGCCGAACGTTCCCCGAACGTTTGGTTCGCGCTGTGATTGGCCGAGCGGGTCACGTGGTTCGGGTAAATGAATACCCGAACCGCGTCATTTCTCCGCCACTTGCGTTTGGGTTTAGCTTAGGGTAGGCAGGCAGGTTAGACTCTCTCTCACCAGCTAGGCTAGCCAGGGCCCCCCAGCCTCCTATACTATATTTGCCACTGCACTGTAGTGCCAGTCAGCTCAGCGTGCGTTTACTGCTGGGATCAGTAGTACTTCCGTCCATCACCAGTATATAGCATAGTATATAGCATTGTCTTCTATTGCCACTGTACTGCCGGTCAGCGGGTACTGCTGGGATCAGTAGTACATCCGTCCATCACCAGTATATAGCATAGTATATAGCATTGTCTTCTACTGCCACTGTACTGCCGGTCAGCGTGTACTGCTGGGATCAGTAGTACATCCGTCCATCACCAGTGTTTAATATAGTATATAGCACTGTCTTCTATTGCCACTGTACTGCTGGGATCAGTAGTACTTCCGTCCATCACCAGTGTATAACATAGTATATAGCACTGTCTTCTATTGCCACTGTACTGCTGGGATCAGTAGTACTTCCGTCCATCACTAGTGTATAACATAGTATATAGCACTGTCTTCTATTGCCACTGTACTGCTGGGATCAGTAGTACTTCCATCCATCACCAGTGTATAACATAGTATATAGCATTGTCTTCTATTGCCACTGTACTGCCAGTCAGCTTGTACTGCTGGGATCAGTAGTACATCCGTCCATCACCAGTGTATAACATAGTATATAGCACTGTCTTCTATTGCCACTGTACTGCTGGGATCAGTAGTACTTCCGTCCATCACCAGTGTATAACATAGTATATAGCACTGTCTTCTATTGCCACTGTACTGCTGGGATCAGTAGTACTTCCGTCCATCACCAGTGTATAATATAGTATATAGCACTGTCTTCTATTGCCACTGTACTGCTGGGATCAGTAGTACTTCCGTCCATCACCAGTGTATAACATAGTATATAGCATTGTCTTCTATTGCCACTGTACTGCTGGGATCAGTAGTACTTCTGTCCATCACCAGTGTATAACATAGTATATAGCACTGTCTTCTATTGCCACTGTACTGCTGGGATCAGTAGTACTTCCGTCCATCACCAGTGTATAACATAGTATATAGCATTGTCTTCTATTGCCGCTGTACTGCCAGTCAGCTTGTACTGCTGGGATCAGTAGTACTTCCGTCCATCACCAGTGTATAATATAGTATATAGCATTGTCTTCTATTGCCACTGTACTGCTGGGATCAGTAGTACTTCCGTCCATCACCAGTGTATAACATAGTATATAGCATTGTCTTCTATTGCCACTGTACTGCCAGTCAGCTTGTACTGCTGGGATCAGTAGTACTTCCGTCCATCACCAGTGTATAACATAGTATATAGCATTGTCTTCTATGCCACTGTACTGCTGGGATCAGTAGTACATCCGTCCATCACCAGTGTATAACATAGTATATAGCACTGTCTTCTATTGCCACTGTACTGCTGGGATCAGTAGTACTTCCGTCCATCACCAGTGTATAACATAGTATATAGCATTGTCTTCTATTGCCACTGTACTGCTGGGATCAGTAGTACTTCCGTCCATCACCAGTGTATAACATAGTATATAGCATTGTCTTCTATTGCCACTGTACTGCTGGGATCAGTAGTACTTCCGTCCATCACCAGTGTATAATATAGTATAGAACACTGTCTTCTATTGCCACTGTACTGCTGGGATCAGTAGTACTTCCGTCCATCACCAGTGTATAACATAGTATATAGCATTGTCTTCTATTGCCACTGTACTGCTGGGATCAGTAGTACTTCCGTCCATCACCAGTGTATAATATAGTATATAACACTGTCTTCTATTGCCACTGTACTGCTGGGATCAGTAGTACTTCCGTCCATCACCAGTGTATAACATAGTATATAGCATTGTCTTCTATTGCCACTGTACTGCTGGGATCAGTAGTACTTCCGTCCATCACCAGTGTATAATATAGTATATAACACTGTCTTCTATTGCCACTGTACTGCCAGTCAGCTTGTACTGCTGGGATCAGTAGTACTTCCGTCCATCACCAGTGTATAATTTAGTATATAGCACTGTCTTCTATTGCCACTGTACTGCTGGGATCAGTAGTACTTCCGTCCATCACCAGTGTATAATATAGTATATAGCACTGTCTTCTATTGCCACTATACTGCTGGGATCAGTAGTACTTCCGTCCATCACCAGTGTATAATATAGTATATAGCATTGTCTTCTATTGCCACTGTACTGCCAGTCAGTGTGTACTGCTGGGATCAGTAGTACTTCCGTCCATCACCAGTGTATAACATAGTATATAGCACTGTCTTCTATTGCCACTGTACTGCTGGGATCAGTAGTACTTCCGTCCATCACCATTGTATAATATAGTATATAGCACTGTCTTCTATTGCCACTGTACTGCTGGGATCAGTAGTACTTCCGTCCATCACCAGTGTATAACATAGTATATAGCATTGTCTTCTATTGCCACTGTACTGACAGTCAGCTTATACTGCTGGGATCAGTAGTACATCCGTCCATCACCAGTGTATAATATAGTATATAGCACTGTCTTCTATTGCCACTGTACTGCTGGGATCAGTAGTACTTCCGTCCATCACCAGTGTATAACATAGTATATAGCATTGTCTTCAATTGCCACTGTACTGCCAGTCAGCTTGTACTGCTGGGATCAGTAGTACTTCCGTCCATCACCAGTGTATAATTTAGTATATAGCACTGTCTTCTATTGCCACTGTACTGCTGGGATCAGTAGTACTTCCGTCCATCACCAGTGTATAATATAGTATATAGCACTGTCTTCTATTGCCACTGTACTGCTGGGATCAGTAGTACTTCCGTCCATCACCAGTGTATAACATAGTATATAGCATTGTCTTCTATTGCCACTGTACTGCCAGTCAGCTTGTACTGCTGGGATAAGTAGTACTTCCGTCCACCACCAGTGTATAACATAGTATATAGCACTGTCTTCTATTGCCACTGTACTGCTGGGATCAGTAGTACTTCCGTCCATCACCAGTGTATAATATAGTATATAGCATTGTCTTCTATTGCCACTGTACTGCTGGGATCAGTAGTACTTCCGTCCATCACCAGTGTATAACATAGTATATAGCATTGTCTTCTATTGCCACTGTACTGCCAGTCAGCTTGTACTGCTGGGATCAGTAGTACATCCGTCCATCACCAGTGTATAACATAGTATATAGCACTGTCTTCTATTGCCACTGTACTGCTGGAATCAGTAGTACTTCCGTCCATCACCAGTGTATAATATAGTATATAGCACTGTCTTCTATTGCCACTGTACTGCTGGAATCAGTAGTACTTCCGTCCATCACCAGTGTATAACATAGTATATAGCACTGTTTTCTATTGCCACTGTACTGCTGGGATCAGTAGTACTTCCGTCCATCATCAGTGTATAATATAGTATATAGCACTGTCTTCTATTGCCACTGTACTGCTGGGATCAGTAGTACTTCCGTCCATCACCAGTGTATAACATAGTATATAGCATTGTCTTCTATTGCCACTGTACTGCCAGTCAGCTTGTACTGCTGGGATCAGTAGTACTTCCGTCCATCACCAGTGTATAATATAGTATATAGCATTGTCTTCTATTGCCACTGTACTGCTGGGATCAGTAGTACTTCCGTCCATCACCAGTGTATAACATAGTATATAGCACTGTCTTCTATTGCCACTCTACTGCTGGGATCAGTAGTACTTCCGTCCATCACCAGTGTATAACATAGTATATAGCATTGTCTTCTATTGCCACTGTACTGCTGGGATCAGTAGTACTTCCGTCCATCACCAGTGTATAACATAGTATATAGCACTGTCTTCTATTGCCACTCTACTGCTGGGATCAGTAGTACTTCCGTCCATCACCAGTGTATAACATAGTATATAGGATTGTCTTCTATTGCCACTGTACTGCCAGTCAGCGTGTACTGCTGGGATCAGTAGTACTTCCGTCCATCACCAGTGTATAATATAGTATATAGCACTGTCTTCTATTGCCACTGTACTGCCAGTCAGCT
Organism: Hyperolius riggenbachi; assembly: GCF_040937935.1. NCBI lineage: Eukaryota > Metazoa > Chordata > Amphibia > Anura > Hyperoliidae > Hyperolius > Hyperolius riggenbachi. Next base: position 151,597 of record NC_090651.1, read on the forward strand.
TGTACTGCTGGGATCAGTAGTACTTCCGTCCATCACCAGTGTATAATATAGTATATAGCATTGTCTTCTATTGCCAGTGTACTGCTGGAATCAGTAGTACTTCCGTCCATAACCAGTGTATAACATAGTATATAGCATTGTCTTCTATTGCCACTGTACTGCTGGGATCAGTAGTACTTCCGTCCATCACCAGTGTATAACATAGTATGTAGCACTGTCTTCTATTGCCACTGTACTGCTGGGATCAGTAGTACTTCCGTCCATCACTAGTGTATAACATAGTATATAGCACTGTCTTCTATTGCCACTGTACTGCTGGGATCAGTAGTACTTCCGTCCATCACCAGTGTATAACATAGTATATAGCATTGTCTTCTATTGCCACTGTACTGCCAGTCAGCTTGTACTGCTGGGATCAGTAGTACTTCCGTCCATCACCAGTGTATAACATACTATATAGCATTGTCTTCTATTGCCACTGTACTGCTGGGATCAGTAGTACTTCCGTCCATCACCAGTGTATAACATAGTATATAGCACTGTCTTCTATTGCCACTGTACTGCTGGGATCAGTAGTACTTCCGTCCATCACCAGTGTATAACATAGTATATAGCATTGTCTTCAATTGCCACTGTACTGCCAGTCAGCTTGTACTGCTGGGATCAGTAGTACTTCCGTCCATCACCAGTGTATAATTTAGTATATAGCACTGTCTTCTATTGCCACTGTACTGCTGGGATCAGTAGTACTTCCGTCCATCACCAGTGTATAATATAGTATATAGCACTGTCTTCTATTGCCACTGTACTGCTGGGATCAGTAGTACTTCCGTCCATCACCAGTGTATAATATAGTATATAGCATTGTCTTCTATTGCCACTGTACTGCTGGGATCAGTAGTACTTCCGTCCATCACCAGTGTATAACATAGTATATAGCATTGTCTTCTATTGCCACTGTACTGCCAGTCAGCTTGTACTGCTGGGATCAGTAGTACATCCGTCCATCACCAGTGTATAACATAGTATATAGCACTGTCTTCTATTGCCACTGTACTGCTGGAATCAGTAGTACTTCCGTCCATCACCAGTGTATAATATAGTATATAGCACTGTCTTCTATTGCCACTGTACTGCTGGAATCAGTAGTACTTCCGTCCATCACCAGTGTATAACATAGTATATAGCACTGTTTTCTATTGCCACTGTACTGCTGGGATCAGTAGTACTTCCGTCCATCATCAGTGTATAATATAGTATATAGCACTGTCTTCTATTGCCACTGTACTGCTGGGATCAGTAGTACTTCCGTCCATCACCAGTGTATAACATAGTATATAGCATTGTCTTCTATTGCCACTGTACTGCCAGTCAGCTTGTACTGCTGGGATCAGTAGTACTTCCGTCCATCACCAGTGTATAATATAGTATATAGCATTGTCTTCTATTGCCACTGTACTGCTGGGATCAGTAGTACTTCCGTCCATCACCAGTGTATAACATAGTATATAGCACTGTCTTCTATTGCCACTCTACTGCTGGGATCAGTAGTACTTCCGTCCATCACCAGTGTATAACATAGTATATAGCATTGTCTTCTATTGCCACTGTACTGCTGGGATCAGTAGTACTTCCGTCCATCACCAGTGTATAACATAGTATATAGCACTGTCTTCTATTGCCACTCTACTGCTGGGATCAGTAGTACTTCCGTCCATCACCAGTGTATAACATAGTATATAGGATTGTCTTCTATTGCCACTGTACTGCCAGTCAGCGTGTACTGCTGGGATCAGTAGTACTTCCGTCCATCACCAGTGTATAATATAGTATATAGCACTGTCTTCTATTGCCACTGTACTGCCAGTCAGCTTGTACTGCTGGGATCAGTAGTACTTCCGTCCATCACCAGTGTATAATATAGTATATAGCATTGTCTTCTATTGCCAGTGTACTGCTGGAATCAGTAGTACTTCCGTCCATAACCAGTGTATAACATAGTATATAGCATTGTCTTCTATTGCCACTGTACTGCTGGGATCAGTAGTACTTCCGTCCATCACCAGTGTATAACATAGTATATAGCACTGTCTTCTATTGCCACTGTACTGCTGGGATCAGTAGTACTTCCGTCCATCACTAGTGTATAACATAGTATATAGCACTGTCTTCTATTGCCACTGTACTGCTGGGATCAGTAGTACTTCCGTCCATCACCAGTGTATAACATAGTATATAGCATTGTCTTCTATTGCCACTGTACTGCCAGTCAGCTTGTACTGCTAGGATCAGTAGTACTTCCGTCCATCACCAGTGTATAACATACTATATAGCATTGTCTTCTATTGCCACTGTACTGCTGGGATCAGTAGTACTTCCGTCCATCACCAGTGTATAACATAGTATATAGCACTGTCTTCTATTGCCACTGTACTGCTGGGATCAGTAGTACTTCCGTCCATCACCAGTGTATAACATAGTATATAGCATTGTCTTCTATTGCCACTGTACTGCCAGTCAGCTTGTACTGCTGGGATCAGTAGTACATCCGTCCATCACCAGTGTATAATATAGTATATAGCATTGTCTTCTATTGCCACTGTACTGCTGGAATCAGTAGTACTTCCGTCCATCACTAGTGTATAACATAGCATATAGCACTGTCTTCTATTGCCACTGTACTGCTGGGATCAGTAGTACTTCCGTCCATCACCAGTGTATAACATAGTATATAGCATTGTCTTCTATTGCCACTGTACTGCCAGTCAGCTTGTACTGCTGGGATAAGTAGTACTTCCGTCCACCACCAGTGTATAACATAGTATATAGCACTGTCTTCTATTGCCACTGTACTGCTGGGATCAGTAGTACTTCCGTCCATCACCAGTGTATAATATAGTATATAGCATTGTCTTCTATTGCCACTGTACTGCTGGGATCAGTAGTACTTCCGTCCATCACCAGTGTATAACATAGTATATAGCATTGTCTTCTATTGCCACTGTACTGCCAGTCAGCTTGTACTGCTGGGATCAGTAGTACATCCGTCCATCACCAGTGTATAACATAGTATATAGCACTGTCTTCTATTGCCACTGTACTGCTGGAATCAGTAGTACTTCCGTCCATCACCAGTGTATAATGTAGTATATAGCACTGTCTTCGATTGCCACTGTACTGCTGGAATCAGTAGTACTTCCGTCCATCACCAGTGTATAACATAGTATATAGCACTGTTTTCTATTGCCACTGTACTGCTGGGATCAGTAGTACTTCCGTCCATCATCAGTGTATAATATAGTATATAGCACTGTCTTCTATTGCCACTGTACTGCTGGGATCAGTAGTACTTCCGTCCATCACCAGTGTATAACATAGTATATAGCATTGTCTTCTATTGCCACTGTACTGCCAGTCAGCTTGTACTGCTGGGATCAGTAGTACTTCCGTCCATCACCAGTGTATAATATAGTATATAGCATTGTCTTCTATTGCCACTGTACTGCTGGGATCAGTAGTACTTCCGTCCATCACCAGTGTATAACATAGTATATAGCACTGTCTTCTATTGCCACTCTACTGCTGGGATCAGTAGTACTTCCGTCCATCACCAGTGTATAACATAGTATATAGCATTGTCTTCTATTGCCACTGTACTGCTGGGATCAGTAGTACTTCCGTCCATCACCAGTGTATAATATAGTATATAGCATTGTCTTCTATTGCCACTGTACTGCTGGGATCAGTAGTACTTCCGTCCATCACCAGTGTATAACATAGTATATAGCATTGTCTTCTATTGCCACTGTACTGCCAGTCAGCTTGTACTGCTGGGATCAGTAGTACATCCGTCCATCACCAGTGTATAAGATAGTATATAGCACTGTCTTCTATTGCCACTGTACTGCTGGGATCAGTAGTACTTCCGTCCATCACCAGTGTATAACATAGTATATAGCACTGTCTTCTATTGCCACTCTACTGCTGGGATCAGTAGTACTTCCGTCCATCACCAGTGTATAACATAGTATATAGCATTGTCTTCTATTGCCACTGTACTGCTGGGATCAGTAGTACTTCCGTCCATCACCAGTGTATAACATAGTATATAGCATTGTCTTCTATTGCCACTGTACTGCTGGGATCAGTAGTACTTCCGTCCATCACCAGTGTATAATATAGTATATAGCATTGTCTTCTATTGCCACTGTACTGCTGGGATCAGTAGTACTTCCGTCCATCACCAGTGTATAACATAGTATATAGCATTGTCTTCTATTGCCACTGTACTGCCAGTCAGCTTGTACTGCTGGGATCAGTAGTACATCCGTCCATCACCAGTGTATAACATAGTATATAGCATTGTCTTCTATTGCCACTGTACTGCTGGAATCAGTAGTACTTCCGTCCATCACCAGTGTATAATATAGTATATAGCACTGTCTTCTATTGCCACTGTACTGCTGGAATCAGTAGTACTTCCGTCCATCACCAGTGTATAACATAGTATATAGCACTGTTTTCTATTGCCACTGTACTGCTGGGATCAGTAGTACTTCCGTCCATCATCAGTGTATAATATAGTATATAGCACTGTCTTCTATTGCCACTGTACTGCTGGGATCAGTAGTACTTCCGTCCATCACCAGTGTATAATATAGTATATAGCACTGTTTTCTATTGCCACTGTACTGCTGGGATCAGTAGTACTTCCGTCCATCATCAGTGTATAACATAGTATATAGCATTGTCTTCTATTGCCACTGTACTGCCAGTCAGCTTGTACTGCTGGGATCAGTAGTACTTCCGTCCATCACCAGTGTATAATATAGTATATAGCATTGTCTTCTATTGCCACTGTACTGCTGGGATCAGTAGTACTTCCGTCCATCACCAGTGTATAACATAGTATATAGCACTGTCTTCTATTGCCACTCTACTGCTGGGATCAGTAGTACTTCCGTCCATCACCAGTGTATAACATAGTATATAGCATTGTCTTCTATTGCCACTGTACTGCTGGGATCAGTAGTACTTCCGTCCATCACCAGTGTATAACATAGTATATAGCACTGTCTTCTATTGCCACTCTACTGCTGGGATCAGTAGTACTTCCGTCCATCACCAGTGTATAACATAGTATATAGGATTGTCTTCTATTGCCACTGTACTGCCAGTCAGCGTGTACTGCTGGGATCAGTAGTACTTCCGTCCATCACCAGTGTATAATATAGTATATAGCACTGTCTTCTATTGCCACTGTACTGCCAGTCAGCTTGTACTGCTGGGATCAGTAGTACTTCCGTCCATCACCAGTGTATAATATAGTATATAGCATTGTCTTCTATTGCCAGTGTACTGCTGGAATCAGTAGTACTTCCGTCCATAACCAGTGTATAACATAGTATATAGCATTGTCTTCTATTGCCACTGTACTGCTGGGATCAGTAGTACTTCCGTCCATCACCAGTGTATAACATAGTATATAGCACTGTCTTCTATTGCCACTGTACTGCTGGGATCAGTAGTACTTCCGTCCATCACTAGTGTATAACATAGTATATAGCACTGTCTTCTATTGCCACTGTACTGCTGGGATCAGTAGTACTTCCGTCCATCACCAGTGTATAACATAGTATATAGCATTGTCTTCTATTGCCACTGTACTGCCAGTCAGCTTGTACTGCTGGGATCAGTAGTACTTCCGTCCATCACCAGTGTATAACATACTATATAGCATTGTCTTCTATTGCCAGTGTACTGCTGGAATCAGTAGTACTTCCGTCCATAACCAGTGTATAACATAGTATATAGCATTGTCTTCTATTGCCACTGTACTGCTGGGATCAGTAGTACTTCCGTCCATCACCAGTGTATAACATAGTATATAGCACTGTCTTCTATTGCCACTGTACTGCTGGGATCAGTAGTACTTCCGTCCATCACTAGTGTATAACATAGTATATAGCACTGTCTTCTATTGCCACTGTACTGCTGGGATCAGTAGTACTTCCGTCCATCACCAGTGTATAACATAGTATATAGCACTGTCTTCTATTGCCACTGTACTGCTGGGATCAGTAGTACTTCCGTCCATCACCAGTGTATAACATAGTATATAGCATTGTCTTCTATTGCCACTGTACTGCCAGTCAGCTTGTACTGCTGGGATCAGTAGTACATCCGTCCATCACCAGTGTATAATATAGTATATAGCATTGTCTTCTATTGCCACTGTACTGCTGGAATCAGTAGTACTTCCGTCCATCACTAGTGTATAACATAGCATATAGCACTGTCTTCTATTGCCACTGTACTGCTGGGATCAGTAGTACTTCCGTCCATCACCAGTGTATAACATAGTATATAGCACTGTCTTCTATTGCCACTGTACTGCTGGGATCAGTAGTACTTCCGTCCATCACCAGTGTATAACATAGTATATAGCATTGTCTTCAATTGCCACTGTACTGCCAGTCAGCTTGTACTGCTGGGATCAGTAGTACTTCCGTCCATCACCAGTGTATAATTTAGTATATAGCACTGTCTTCTATTGCCACTGTACTGCTGGGATCAGTAGTACTTCCGTCCATCACCAGTGTATAATATAGTATATAGCACTGTCTTCTATTGCCACTGTACTGCTGGGATCAGTAGTACTTCCGTCCATCACCAGTGTATAACATAGTATATAGCATTGTCTTCTATTGCCACTGTACTGCCAGTCAGCTTGTACTGCTGGGATCAGTAGTACTTCCGTCCATAACCAGTGTATAATATAGTATATAGCATTGTCTTCTATTGCCACTGTACTGCCAGTCAGCTTGTACTGCTGGGATAAGTAGTACTTCCGTCCACCACCAGTGTATAACATAGTATATAGCACTGTCTTCTATTGCCACTGTACTGCTGGGATCAGTAGTACTTCCGTCCATCACCAGTGTATAATATAGTATATAGCATTGTCTTCTATTGCCACTGTACTGCTGGGATCAGTAGTACTTCCGTCCATCACCAGTGTATAACATAGTATATAGCATTGTCTTCTATTGCCACTGTACTGCCAGTCAGCTTGTACTGCTGGGATCAGTAGTGTATCCGTCCATCACCAGTGTATAACATAGTATATAGCACTGTCTTCTATTGCCACTGTACTGCTGGAATCAGTAGTACTTCCGTCCATCACCAGTGTATAATGTAGTATATAGCACTGTCTTCGATTGCCACTGTACTGCTGGAATCAGTAGTACTTCCGTCCATCACCAGTGTATAACATAGTATATAGCACTGTTTTCTATTGCCACTGTACTGCTGGGATCAGTAGTACTTCCGTCCATCATCAGTGTATAATATAGTATATAGCACTGTCTTCTATTGCCACTGTACTGCTGGGATCAGTAGTACTTCCGTCCATCACCAGTGTATAACATAGTATATAGCATTGTCTTCTATTGCCACTGTACTGCCAGTCAGCTTGTACTGCTGGGATCAGTAGTACTTCCGTCCATCACCAGTGTATAATATAGTATATAGCATTGTCTTCTATTGCCACTGTACTGCTGGGATCAGTAGTACTTCCGTCCATCACCAGTGTATAACATAGTATATAGCACTGTCTTCTATTGCCACTCTACTGCTGGGATCAGTAGTACTTCCGTCCATCACCAGTGTATAACATAGTATATAGCATTGTCTTCTATTGCCACTGTACTGCTGGGATCAGTAGTACTTCCGTCCATCACCAGTGTATAACATAGTATATAGCACTGTCTTCTATTGCCACTCTACTGCTGGGATCAGTAGTACTTCCGTCCATCACCAGTGTATAACATAGTATATAGGATTGTCTTCTATTGCCACTGTACTGCCAGTCAGCGTGTACTGCTGGGATCAGTAGTACTTCCGTCCATCACCAGTGTATAATATAGTATATAGCACTGTCTTCTATTGCCACTGTACTGCCAGTCAGCTTGTACTGCTGGGATCAGTAGTACTTCCGTCCATCACCAGTGTATAATATAGTATATAGCATTGTCTTCTATTGCCAGTGTACTGCTGGAATCAGTAGTACTTCCGTCCATAACCAGTGTATAACATAGTATATAGCATTGTCTTCTATTGCCACTGTACTGCTGGGATCAGTAGTACTTCCGTCCATCACCAGTGTATAACATAGTATATAGCACTGTCTTCTATTGCCACTGTACTGCTGGGATCAGTAGTACTTCCGTCCATCACTAGTGTATAACATAGTATATAGCACTGTCTTCTATTGCCACTGTACTGCTGGGATCAGTAGTACTTCCGTCCATCACCAGTGTATAACATAGTATATAGCATTGTCTTCTATTGCCACTGTACTGCCAGTCAGCTTGCACTGCTGGGATCAGTAGTACTTCCGTCCATCACCAGTGTATAACATACTATATAGCATTGTCTTCTATTGCCACTGTACTGCTGGGATCAGTAGTACTTCCGTCCATCACCAGTGTATAACATAGTATATAGCACTGTCTTCTATTGCCACTGTACTGCTGGGATCAGTAGTACTTCCGTCCATCACCAGTGTATAACATAGTATATAGCACTGTCTTCTATTGCCACTGTACTGCTGGGATCAGTAGTACTTCCGTCCATCACCAGTGTATAACATAGTATATAGCATTGTCTTCTATTGCCACTGTACTGCCAGTCAGCTTGTACTGCTGGGATCAGTAGTACATCCGTCCATCACCAGTGTATAATATAGTATATAGCATTGTCTTCTATTGCCACTGTACTGCTGGGATCAGTAGTACTTCCGTCCATCACTAGTGTATAACATAGCATATAGCACTGTCTTCTATTGCCACTGTACTGCTGGGATCAGTAGTACTTCCGTCCATCACCAGTGTATAACATAGTATATAGCATTGTCTTCTATTGCCACTGTACTGCCAGTCAGCTTGTACTGCTGGGATCAGTAGTACTTCCGGCCATCACCAGTGTATAACATAGTATATAGCATTGTCTTCTATTGCCACTGTACTGCTGGGATCAGTAGTACTTCCGTCCATCACTAGTGTATAATATAGTATATAGCACTGTCTTCTATTGCCACTGTACTGCTGGGATCAGTAGTACTTCCGTCCATCACTAGTGTATAACATAGTATACAGCACTGTCTTCTATTGCCACTGTACTGCTGGGATCAGTAGTACTTCCGTCCATCACCAGTGTATAATATAGTATATAGCACTGTCTTCTATTGCCACTGTACTGCTGGGATCAGTAGTACTTCCGTCCATCACCAGTGTATAACATAGTATATAGCATTGTCTTCTATTGCCACTGTACTGCCAGTCAGCTTGTACTGCTGGGATCAGTAGTACTTCCGTCCATCACCAGTGTATAATATAGTATATAGCATTGTCTTCTATTGCCACTGTACTGCTGGAATCAGTAGTACTTCCGTCCATCACCAGTGTATAACATAGTATATAGCACTGTCTTCTATTGCCACTGTACTGCTGGGATCAGTAGTACTTCCGTCAATCATCAGTGTATAACATAGTGTATAGAATTGTCTTCCATTGCCACTGTACTGCCAGTCAGCTTGTACTGCTGGGATCAGTAGTACATCCGTCCATCACCAGTGTATAACATAGTATATAGCACTGTCTTCTTCTTCTATTGCCACTGTACTGCTGGGATCAGTAGTACTTCCGTCCATCACCAGTGTATAACATAGTATATAGCATTGTCTTCTATTGCCACTGTACTGCCAGTCAGCTTGTACTGCTAGGATCAGTAGTACTTCCGTCCATCACTAGTGTATAACATAGTATATAGCATTGTCTTCTATTGCCACTGTACTGCTGGGATCAGTAGTACTTCCGTCCATCACCAGCTTATAACACACTATATAGCATTGTCTATTGCCACTGTACTGCCAGTCAGTGTGCGTGTACTGCTGGGATCAGTACAACCATAATGAAGAAATCCAGTGAAAGAGGGAGGGGCAAGGGAAGAGGTGTTTCCCCTAACGGTTCACGTAGAGGCCGCAGTGGAGCACCTAAGAAAACCCACTCAATACCACCCATGTGTGCCAGACAAACAACCCTCACTGATCCACAAGAGCAGGAACGGATAATGAATTGGATGACCTCTCAAGCGTCCAGCAGCGGGTTAAGCAGCACCAGCACATCCTTATTGTCACGCACGAGGTCCTCTGCCAGTTACAAGGAGCCAGTGGGCACAACGGTGACACAACCAGCAGCTACACCATGCACACAATGGCCGAATAACCAGTCCGAACAATTATTTCCGGGCACAATGGCCTCTTCGGAGGAGCTATTCCCACTCCTACCCCCACAAACATTGGAACAGCCAGAAATGTTGTGCCCGGATTCACAACCATTGTGCGAGGTAAATGCACCACGCACTGAAATGCAAGGCGAGGACAAAGACACCCAAATCCCTGAGCAATGTGCGCAGGAATTTGAATTGCAGGAGGTCCACCAAGAACATCTTGAAGACATGGGAGTGAGGTGCGCAGAGGGTGTTCTGGGGAGCTCTAGTCCACTGCACACAGACACAGTCACAGATGAGGAGATGGAAGAGGAGGTTTTGGACGATGTGGACACAGACCCGGATTATCGAGTACAACCTCGCTGTCGGGATAGCAGCAGTACAGATGAGTCTGCTGCAGAACCCACTGCTGCAAGAGTTCGCCGTGTGCTTCAAAGTAGGCGGGGGCGGGGTATTTCGGACACAACAGGCATAGCCGTAGAAGTGAGACGCCAAAGAGGCACGAAAGAAACTCGCCAGCAAAGCAGGAGCTCAAAAGTATGGGCTTTCTTCGACGACTGCAGGGAGGATGTTACCATGGTGATTTGCAAGGTGTGCAGGACCCGACTGAGCAGGGGGAAAAATATCAACAACCGCTCCACCACCAGCATGCGCCGCCACATGGTAGCCAAACATAGCACTCTGTGGTCAAACGCGCAAGGCCAGGGTAGCGGCTCGCTTCCAGCCCCCAGCAACACTGCCTCCGTTGTCACCAGACCCTTCTCAGCAGCCGTAGTAGACGACAATGTCAGTTTACGCAACAGTCCTCTTGACGTTTCCCAGTCTTCAACGACCACTACAACAACAACCAACTGTCCTTCAGTGTGCGATCCTACGGTTCAGTTGTCTGTCCTGGAGATGTTAGAGCGCAAGAGAAAATTGCCAGCAAATGACCCCCGGGCCGTGGCACTAACAGCCAGCATAGCCAAGTTTGTGGCCTGCGAAATGCTGCCATTTCGCGCGATGGAGACAAACAGCTTCAAGCGCATGATGGCACTGGCCATCCCACGTTACTTGGTTCCCAGCCGATACTATTTTGCGCGGTCTGCAGTGCCAGCGTTACATGAGCACGTGGTTAGCAAAATAACCAGAAGCTTGAAAAATGCTGTTGCCTGCAAGGTTCACCTCACCACAGACACCTGGACGAGTGCCTTTGTTCAGGGTCGATACATCTCCCTGACGGCGCACTGGGTGAACCTTGTGGAGCCTGGCAGCGACTCCTCACCGGCTACGGCGCGGGTGTTGCGAACGCCGCAAACTGCTGGACCGGCGTCCCTCAGAGATAACAGCAGCACCTACCTCGACTCTGACTCCTTCTCCTCCAACGCCTCTCAAAGCGGTACCTCATCCGGCATCGGTAACCCAGCAATAGGGTCGTAAAAGCAGTGCAGCACAGCTGTTGCCATGCGTCAGCAAGCCTTACTGAAGCTGATCTGCCTTGGAGATAAGCAGCACACAGGTGAAGAAATTTGGAAGGGAATCAAGGAACAGACCGATTTGTGGCTGGCACCGCTGGACCTGAAACCAGGCATGGTTGTGTGTGACAATGGGAGCAATCTCATTCGCGCTTTAAAGTTGGCTAAGCTGAGACACATCTCTTGCCTGGCACACGTTATGAACCTAGTTGTTCAGCGGTTCCTGAGGACATACCCAGGCGTGGCAGATCTTCTGCTGAAGGTGCGACGAGTGGCCAAATATTTCCGAAAGTCCAGTACTGCTTCGGAGGGACTCACCAAGATGCAGGAGCGGTTCAATCTACCGAACCATCGCTTGGTGTGTGACGTACCCACGCGCTGGAATTCGACGCTGCACATGCTAGCACGCTTTTGCGAGCAGAAGAGTGCAGTGGTCCAGTACATGACGGCGCAGTACCGAGGCGCATCCGGACAGCTACCAAGCTTCTGTGGATCTGATTGGGCCCCCATGTTGGACCTCTGCCAAGTCCTTCAAAATTTTGAACAATCCACGTTGCTTGTGAGCGGTGACAACTCTTCAGTCAGCATTACGATACCACTGCTGTGTTTGCTGAAAAAAAATCAATGTTGCAGATCAAGGAAGCCGCAGTCAGGATGCAAGTGGGGGAATCTCAAGAGGAGAACGATCAGCGTGATGATGATACCAACATCAGGCAATCTGTCTCAGGAAACGCTGGTCCTCCCGGCAGCTATGCTGAAGAAGACGCCCCCACTGCCGAGGGACAGAGCGGTGCACGTTGGACTTCCATGATTCAGCGGGAATGGACAGCAGAAGAAGACGAGGAAGAAGGTGGGCGATGGCGTGATGCTGGTGATGATGATGAGGGTTTGTCAAGCTCAGAAGAACATGATGAGGATTCTGTTAGGACTGTGGCAGACATGGCTCAATTCATGCTAGACTGCATCTAACGCGACCCGCGCGTTGTTCGAATTCTGGACAACGTGGATTACTGGGTTTATACCCTTCTGGATCCACGGTACAAAGACAATGTTCCCAAACTCATTGGAGAAACTGTCAGACAGGTCAAAATGGAAGAATACCAGCAGGCCCTTGTGGAGACATTAGAGAGGAGATTGACATCCTCCTCCTCTAGCCAGTTCCACGCCGACAGACTGACTTCCGCAAACCCAGGACGAGGAGGGGAACAAAGAACGCAAGCTGCAGCTAGTGCCCACAAGGGAATGGTATCGGCAGTGTCCTTGGAGTGGCAACATTTTCTGACACCCATGCAGCAGCCCACAGAACAGCAATCGCCGAGTTCCACCTCCAACACCGCTCGCCTGCAGAAGATGGTCAAGGACTACATGTCAGATGGCGTAGCAGTGTTGAACAATCCATCTGCACCCTTCAACTATTGGGTCTCTAAGCTACACACCTGGCACGAACTGGCAATGTACGCAATACAGGTGCTGGCTTGCCTGGCAGCCAGCGTTATGTCGGAACGCTGTTTCAGTGCTGCCGGAGGCATCGTCACAGATCGGCGTATCCGCCTCTCCACAGAAAATGCAGACCGTCTGACTCAAATTAAAATGAATCAATCCTGGAATGGAAACGACTACGCAACACTCCCGGACCCCAACCAAGTAACATGAACAGTGAACATCTGTGATGGGTTAGCGTTTCCGGTCCCTGTTTATTGAACCTCTCATCTGTATTACATTTATGACTGCATGGCGGCAAAATGCATTGCTATCCGCACGCTTCTTGTCCTCATGCAAGGCCTGGGTTGCGCCTCAAAGCGTGGCCTTCTCCTCCTGCGCCTCCTCCTGTTCCATCATGTGTGCTGCTGCTGGGTTAGCGTTGCCGGTCCCTTTTTACGGAACCTCTTATCTGTATTACATTTATGACAGCATGGCGACAAAATGCATTGCTATCCGCACGCTTCTTGTCCTCATGCAAGGCCTGGGTTGTTGTGTCTCAAAGCGTGGCCTTCTCCTCCTGCGCCTCCTCCTGTTCCATCATGTGTGCTGCTGTTGGGTTAGCGTTGCCGGTCCCTTTTTACGGAACCTCTTATCTGTATTACATTTATGACTGCATGGCGGCAAAATGCATTGCTATCCACACGCTTCTTGTCCTCATGCAAGGCCTGGGTTGTTGTGTCTCAAAGCGTGGCCTTCTCCTCCTGCGCCGCCCTACCTCCAGGTGTTCGCCCAACACTAATTATGAGGGAGTCACACCTCTCTGCATCACTGTTGCATTGTGGGGGAGTCACACCTCTCTGCATCACTGTTGCATTGTGGGCCGGGGGAGTCACATCTCCCTCCATCACTGTTGCATTGTGGGGGAGTCACACCTCTCTGCATCACTGTTGCACTGTGGAGGAGTCACACCTCTCTGCATCACTGTTGCATTGTGGGGGAGTCACATCTCCCTCCATCACTGTTGCATTGTGGGGGAGTCACACCTCTCTGTATCACTGTTGCATTGTGGGAGAGTCACACCTTTCTGCATCACTGTTGCATTGTGGGGGAGTCACACCTCTCTGCATCACTGTTGCATTGTGGTGGAGTCACACCTTTCTGCATCACTGTTGCATTGTGGGGGAGTCACACCTCTCTGTATCACTGTTGCATTGTGGGGGAGTCACATCTCCCTCCATCACTGTTGCATTGTGAGGGAGTCACACCTCTCTGTATCACTGTTGCATTGTGGGAGAGTCATACCTCTCTGCATCACTGTTGCATTGTGGGGGAGTCACACCTCTCTGCATCACTGTTGCATTGTGGGGGAATGCTGCATGACTGACCTCATAATCTGTGCCGACGCTGTTCAGAGCGATGTTGACGGTGAAGGTGGAGGCGTCGTGGTGTGGTTCCAAGGACGGCTGCTCATCAGGTTTATACCGGACTACAAAAGCCAAATCAAACTGTGCCTGAAAGGTGGGAAAATGGGGACATTTTATTAATAATCAACAAAAATACCATATAAAGGAATACTGTAGGGGGGGGGGGGGTCGGGGGAAAATGAGTTGAACTTACCCAGGGCTTCTAATGGTCCCCCGCAGATGTCCTGTGCCCGTGCAGCCACTCCCCAGTGCTCCGGCCCCGCCTCCTGTTCCCTTCTGGAATTTCAGACTTTAAAGTCTGAAAACCACAGCGCCTGCGTTGCCGTGTCCTCACTCCCGCTGATGTCACCAGGAGTGTACTGCGCAGGCCCAATACGGTCTGTGCCTGCGCAGTACGCTCCTGATGACATCAGCAGGAGTGAGGACACGGCAACGCACGCAGAGTGGTTTTAAGACTTTAAAGTCTGAAATTTCAGAAGTGGGGAGCTCAGTTGCTTGACATCCCAGCCATTAGGGCCTGTTCACACCTGAGCGGGAATCGCACGATTCCCGCTCACGGCAAACCGCTAGCGGTTCTGCAAGAACCGCTACACAATGTAGCGAGTGGCATTGTTCTCACTGATAACCGCAACAGCGCTGCATGCAGCGGTTTGCCGGCCACGAGCGTTCCACGATTTGCGATCGTGATTAGCGTGCATAGCACGCTAATCGCGATCGCTCCAAAACCGCCGCAGGGTCCAGTGATTTTTCCGCGATAATCGCGGGAAAATCACTCCCGCAAAACGCCGGCGGTTATCGCCGGCGTTCTGCGGTTTTAAGTGTGAATGGGCCCTAACACACAATCCCTCTATGCTGTTACCGTAAAGATACCTGGTGAAGTGGGGAGCTCAGTTGCTTGGCATCCCAGCCATTACACACAATCCCTCTATGCTGTTACCGAAAAGATACCTGGTGAAGTGGGGAGCTTAGTTGCTTGGCATCCCAGCCATTACACACAATCCCTCTATGCTGTTACTGTAAAGATACCTGGTTAAGTGGGGAGCTCAGTTGCTTGACATCCCAGCTATTACACACAATCCCTCTATGCTGTTACTGTAAAGATACCTGGTGAAGTGGGGAGCTCATAGGCTTCACATCCCAGCCATTACACACAATCCCTCTATGCTGTTACTGTAAAGATACTTGGTGAAGTGGGGAGCTCATTGGCTTAACATCCCAGCCATGACACTATCTGCATGGAGTCTGTATGATCTTTTTGAGTTTGCATAGCCCCTAGTGTGAGGGGAGAGGGCAAGAAGGATAGCCTCTAGTGTGAGGGCAGATAGCGAGGATAGCCCCCAGTAAGAGGGCAGCTAGCAAGGAGGATAGCCTCTAGTGTGAGGGAAGATAGCGAGGAGGATAGCCTCTAGTGTGAGGGAAGATAGCGAGGAGGATAGCCTCTAGTGTGAGGGAAGATAGCGAGGAGGATAGCCCCTAGTGTGAGGGGAGATAGTGAGGAGGATAGCCCCTAGTGTGAGGGCAGATAGCAAGGATAGCCTGTAGTGTGAGGGCAGACAGCGAGGAGGATAGCCCCTAGTGTGAGGGGAGAGGGCAAGAAGGATAGCCTCTAGTGTGAGGGCAGATAGCGGGGATAGCCCCTAGTGTGAGGGCAGATAGCGAGGATAGCCCCTAGTGTGAAGGCGGATAGCAAGGAAGATAGCCCCTAGTGTGAGGGGAGATAGTGAGGAGGATAGCCCCTAGTGTGAGGGCAGATAGCGAGGATAGCCCGTAGTGTGAGGGCAGATAGCAAGAGGGACAGCCCCTAGTGTGAGGGGAGATGGCAAGAAGGATAGCCTCCAGTGTGGGGGAAGATGGTGAGGAGGATAGCCTCTAGTATGAGGGAAGATAGTGAGGAGGATAGCCCCTAGTGTGAGGGGAGATAGAGAGGAGGATAGCCCCTAGTGTGAGGGGAGATGGAAAGGATAGCCCCTACTGTGAGGGGAGATAGTCAAGAGGATAGTCCCTAGTGTTAAGGGGTAGATATTGAGAAGGATAGCCCCTAGTGTGAGGGGAGATAGTGAGGAGGATGGCCCCTAGTGTGAGGGGAGATGGCAAGAAGGATAGCCTCTAGTGTGAGGGAAGATAGTGAGGAAGATAGCCTCTAGTGTGAGGGGAGATAGTGAGGAGGATAGCCCCTAGTGTGAGGGAAGATAGTGAGGAGGATAGCCCCTAGTGTGAGGGAAGATAGTGAGGAGGATAGCCTCTAGTGTGAGGGGAGATAGTGAGGAGGATAGCCCCTAGTGTGAGGGAAGATAGTGAGGAGGATAGCCTCTAGTGTGAGGGGAGATAGTGAGGAGGATAGCCCCTAGTGTGAGGGAAGATAGTGAGGAGGATAGCCTCTAGTGTGAGGGGAGATAGTGAGGAGGATAGCCCCTAGTGTGAGGGGAGATAGCGACGAGGAAAGCCCTGAGTGTGAGGGGAGATAGTGAGGAGGATAGCCCTGAGTGTGAGGGGAGATAGCGACGAGGAAAGCCCTGAGTGTGAGGGGAGATAGTGAGGAGGATAGCCCCTAGTGTGAGGGGAGATAGCGAGGATTGCCCCTAGTGTGAGGGGAGATAGTGAGGAGGATAGCCCCTAGTGTGAGGGAAGATAGCGAGGAGGATAGCCCCTAGTGTGAGGGGAGATAGTGAGTAGGATAGCCCCAAGTGTGAGGGTCAGATAGCGAGGAGGATTACCCCTAGTGTGAGGGTCAGATAGCGAGGAGGATAGCCCCTAGTGTGAGGGGAGATAGCGAGGAGGATAGCCCTGAGTGTGATGGAACATAGCGAGGAGGATTGCCCCTAGTGTGAGGGAAGATAGCGAGGAGAATAGCCCATAGTGTAAGGGGAGATGGCGAGGAGGATTGCCCCTAGTGTGAGGGGGTAAAGCGAGGAGGATAGCCCCTAGTGTGAGGGGAGATAGTGAGGAGGATAGCCCCTAGTGTGAGGGGAGATAGCGAGGAGGATAGCCCCTAGTGTGAGGGTAGATAGCGAGGATTGCCCCTAGTGTGAGGGGAGATAGCGAGGAGGATAGCCCCTAGTGTGAGGTGAGATAGCGAGGAGGATAGCCCCTAGTGTGAGGGGAGATAGCGAAGAGGATAGCCCCTAGTGTGAGGGGAGATAGCGAGGAGGATAGCCCCTAGTGTGAGGGGAGATAGCGAGGAGGATAGCCCCTAATGTGAGGGGAGATAGAGAGGAGGATAGCCCCTAGTGTGAGGGGAGATAGCAAGAAGGATAGCCTCTAGTGTGAGGGAAGATAGTGAGGAGGATAGCCTCTAGTGTGAGGGGAGATAGTGAGGAGGATAGCCCCTAGTGTGAGGGAAGATAGTGAGGAGGATAGCCCCTAGTGTGAGGGAAGATAGTGAGGAGGATAGCCCCTAGTGTGAGGGGAGATAGCGACGAGGAAAGCCCTGAGTGTGAGGGGAGATAGTGAGGAGGATAGCCCCTAGTGTGAGGGGAGATAGCGAGGATTGCCCGTAGTGTGAGGGGAGATAGCGAGGAGAATAGCCCCTAGTGTGAGGGGAGATAGCGAGGATTGCCCCTAGTGTGAGGGGAGATAGTGAGGAGGATAGCCCCTAGTGTGAGGGAAGATAGCGAGGAGGATAGCCCCTAGTGTGAGGGGAGATAGTGAGTAGGATAGCCCCTAGTGTGAGGGTCAGATAGCGAGGAGGATTACCCCTAGTGTGAGGGTCAGATAGCGAGGAGGATAGCCCCTAGTGTGAGGGGAGATAGCGAGGAGGATAGCCCCTAGTGTGAGGGGAGATAGCGAGGAGGATAGCCCCTAGTTTGAGGGGAGATAGCGAGGAGGATAGCCCTGAGTGTGAGGGGAGATAGTGAGGAGGATAGCCCCTAGTGTGAGGGGAGATAGCGAGGATTGTCCCTAGTGTGAGGGGAGATAGCGAGGAGGATAGCCCCTAGTGTGAGGGCAGATAGCAAGGAGGATAGCCCCTAGTGTGAGGGAGCGAAAGGCGAGATAGCGAGGATTGCCCCTAGTGTGAAGGGAGATAGAGAGGAGGATAGCCCCTAGTGTGAGGGGAGATAGCGAGGAGGATAGCCCCTAGTGTGAGGGGAGATAGCGAGGAGGATAGCCCTGAGTGTGAGGGGAGATAGTGAGGAGGATAGCCCCTAGTGTGAGGGGAGATAGCGAGGATTGTCCCTAGTGTGAGGGCAGATAGCGAGGAGGATAGCCCCTAGTGTGAGGGCAGATAGCAAGGAGCATAGCCCCTAGTGTAAGGGGAGATAGCGAGGATTGCCCCTAGTGTGAGGGGAGATAGAGAGGAGGATAGCCCCTAGTGTGAGGGGAGATAGCGAGGAGGATAGCCCCTAGTGTGAGGGGAGATAGCGAGGAGGATAGCCCCTAGTGTGAGGGGAGATAGCGAGGATTGTCCCTAGTGTGAGGGCAGATAGCGAGGAGGATAGCCCCTAGTGTGAGGGTCAGATAGCGAGGAGGATAGCCCCTAGTGTGAGGGGAGATAGCGAGGAGGATAGCCCCTAGTGTGAGGGTCAGATAGCGAGGAGGATAGCTCCTAGTGTGAGGGGAGATAGTGAGTAGGATAGCCCTGAGTGTGAGGGCAGATAGCGAGGAGGATAGCCCCTAGTGTGAGGGCAGATAGCGAGGAGGATAGCCCTGAGTGTGAGGGAAGATAGCGAGGAGGATAGCCCTGAGTGTGAGGGAAGATAGCGAGGAGGATAGCCCTGAGTGTGAGGGAAGATAGCGAGGAGGATAGCCCTGAGTGTGAGGGAAGATAGCGAGGAGGATAGCCCTGAGTGTGAGGGAAGATAGCGAGGAGGATAGCCCTGAGTGTGAGGGAAGATAGCTAGGAGGATAGCCCTGAGTGTGAGGGGAGATAGCGAGGAGGATAGCCCTGAGTGTGAGGGAAGATAGCGAGGAGGATAGCCCTGAGTGTGAGGGGAGATAGCGAGGAGGATAGCCCTGAGTGTGAGGGGAGATAGCGAGGAGGATAGCCCTGAGTGTGAGGGGAGATAGCGAGGAGGATAGCCCTGAGTGTGAGGGAAGATAGCGAGGAGGATAGCCCTGAGTGTGAGGGGAGATAGCGAGGAGGATAGCCCTGAGTGTGAGGGAAGATAGCGAGGAGGATAGCCTCTAGTGTGAGGGGAGATAGTGAGGAGGATAGCCCCTAGTGTGAGGGGAGATAGCGAGGAGGATAGCCCTGAGTGTGAGGGAAGATAACGAGGAGGATAGCCCTGAGTGTGAGGGGAGATAGCGAGGAGGATAGCCCTGAGTGTGAGGGGAGATAGCGAGGAGGATAGCCCTGAGTGTGAGGGAAGATAGCGAGAAGGATAGCCCTGAGTGTGAGGGGAGATAGCGATGAGGATAGCCCCTAGTGTGAGGGAAGATAGCGAGGAGGATAGCCCTGAGTGTAAGGGGAGATAGCGAGGAGGATAGCCCTGAGTGTGAGGGAAGATAGCGAGGAGGATAGCCCTGAGTGTGAGGGAAGATAGCGAGGAGGATAGCCCTGAGTGTGAGGGAAGATAGCGAGGAGGATAGCCCTGAGTGTGAGGGAAGATAGCGAGGAGGATAGCCCTGAGTGTGAGGGGAGATAGCGAGGAGGATAGCCCTGAGTGTGAGGGGAGATAGCGAGGAGGATAGCCCTGAGTGTGAGGGGAGATAGCGAGGAGGATAGCCCTGAGTGTGAGGGGCAGATAGCGAGGAGGATTGCCCCTAGTGTGAGGGGAGATAGCGAGGAGGATAGCCCTGAGTGTGAGGGGAGATAGCGAGGAGGATAGCCCCTAGTGTGAGGGCAGATAGCGAGGAGGAAAGCTCTGAGTGTGAGGGCAGATAGCGAGGAGGATAGCCCTGAGTGTTAGGGAAGATAGCGAGGAGGATAGCCCTGAGTGTGAGGGGAGATAGCGAGGAGGATAGCCCCTAGTGTGAGGGGAGATAGCGAGGAGGATAGCCCCTAGTGTGAGGGGAGATAGAGAGGAGGATAGCCCCTAGTGTGAGGGGAGATAGCGAGGAGGATAGCCCTGAGTGTGAGGGCAGATACTGAAGGCATAGGAGGAAACGCACCCGTGTGTAGTATCCAGGGAACATCTTCTCGGTCACTGGTGCTACAAAGTCCAGCAGGAACTTGTGCCACTCTTTCTCATAGCCAACCTGGTTCATGTGAATGTCGATAGTTGGGACATTTTCATACCCCCCCTGCAGCCGCTGGTCCTACAATAAATAAAGGAGAAGAGATGGTTATCTATCAGCACAATCATTGATGTTTGTACTTGGCTGCAGAACCCCCACCTGCCTCTAGGTGGCATCATGTACATTATTGGGAGGAATATTTCAGGTGATAGTCCATGTTGTTATATTCATTCCCCCACTCTGCTTATCCTGATTTTCCCAAGGAACAAGCATTCATGGTGGAACTCTTCCACAATCAGAAAGTCTCCTGCAGGATTATACATGGGGTGTGACAACAACCGCCAACCCCTCCTACTACGCCACAGATGCCATTCAGCTCTCATCCACTAGAAGCTTCTGGAGGTGATTGCACTGTGAGCAAAGTAAACATTTAAGATTGGATGATGTTCACATACATTAGACAATCTCGATTGTATGTGCAATCGGTAAAAAATTATTGATTTTGTACTGTAAATCGGGTATTTTGCTGCTACCTCTCTCCAGATTGAAACTAGGTGGAGATACCTCTAAACTAGAAGAAAAGGTTATTTGCAACCTCTGACAACCACCCGCCAATCCCATATTACTAGGCCACAGTTGCTATGCAGGTCTCATGCACTAGAGACTTCTGCACAGTAAACGGTTAAGGTTGGTTGATGGTGCCCATACATGATCAATCTGGATTTTATGTACAATCGGTAAAATAGAAATATTGATTTTGCACTGGAAATTGGGTAATTTCACTGCCACCGCTGTCTGGGTTGAATGGAGCGGACAGACTCCACTTAGCTAATCCTAGAAGGAAGAAACGGTTATTTACAACCTAGCTAGCAAATCAACAATTTCTAAGAAAGAATAAACAATGCAGTAGTATGACTGACTCTCCAGAGGGCAGATTCTTTGTAGCAGCAATCAGATGACCGGAACAGTCACACAACTGAACGATAATAATCATTCGTTTTATTCTAAAACCATACACAGAAATATACTTTACAACCAACAGGTAAATATACCGGTCAGTCAGAACAGATTGGATTGCTAGAAAAGGGTAGAGATGAAAAGGAAATAGAATGTCTTATAATGCAGGTCAAAATACCGTTATTGGTATTCCTTGCGGAAAAGTTCAAGATAGCCGACTGCCATGCATATTACATTCTGCAATATGATCAGGGAGCCATTTTCTAATATGAAGTGCATAGTTATGTATAAGTATAGCAGTGGTTCTTACCGTCTTACTTCCGGTTGACCACTGGCCAAAGTGCTCCATTTCCTCCACCAGATCATTGCAGGCCGTTTCCGTGAACACAGGGAACCAATAAACGTCAGGACAAGGCTGACAATGAACAAAACAGAAGACTATTTCTTTATCATTTCCACATTCCACAGCTCCAGTCATGCAATTGGCCAGCAGCTCCAGTCATGCGATAGGAGGGTTACCGGCACAAGAAAAAGTAGCTGCTGCATTGTTAGTGTAATTCT
This sequence comes from Hyperolius riggenbachi, assembly GCF_040937935.1. Lineage (NCBI taxonomy): Eukaryota > Metazoa > Chordata > Amphibia > Anura > Hyperoliidae > Hyperolius > Hyperolius riggenbachi. The sequence goes on from NC_090651.1 coordinate 173,819, forward strand.
TATGGCACAAATAATAGTTTGCTTTATAAGAAAGATGTTATTGTCGCCCTACAGGCTGCATCCTTGGGGATCCATGGCCTCCCCTTGGTTCTCCTCCTACCTTTCCAATCACTCCCTCACAATCTCCTTCAATGGTTCCTCCTCAACCCCTGACACCCTCTCAGTCGGTGTCCCCCAGGGCTCTGTTCTGGGCCCACTTCTGTTCTCAATATACACTTCCCCCACTGGCAATCTCAATTCCTCCCTGGGATTCAAATAACAGCTTTATGCCAACAACACTCAGATTTACCTCCATACCAGATCTCTCCTCCACCACCATGGACAAGGTCTCCTCATGCCTTTCAACTATTTCTTCCTGAATGTCAGCTAGGTTCCTGAAGCTTAACCTAGACAAAACTGAGCTCTTGATCTCCCCACTCCATGCTGCTGCACCCCTCCTGGATTTTCCGGAGCTCCCAATCGATAATATGACCATTCGCCCTACCTCCCAGGCACTTGCCTGGGTGTCACCTTGGACTCTGCCTTTTCCTTCATCCGCCACATCCAAATGAAACCAGAGCTGCAATTTTCACTTCCGTAATATCTTCAAGATCCTCCCTTCCGGACCCCGGACACGACCAGGCTGCTCATCCATGCCCTCATCATCTTTTGCCTTCATTATTGCCACGCCCTTCTGTCTGGCCTCCCCTTGAAATGCATTGCCCCCCTACAATCAGTTATGAACACGGCTGCCAGACTCATTCATTTCCTCGCACCGCTTCGCATCCACATCTCCCCTCTGTAAATCCCGGCACTGGCTCCCTATCCGATTCAGGATAAGTTTCAAGATTCTATGCCTGGCGTATAAATCTGTGCACAAAACCTGCCTACCTACATTTCAGAGCTTGTTATAAATACAATAAATAATAATAATAATCTTTAACCCTCCCTTTACCAAAGCCCAACCCTCCCCCGTAATGGTGTCTAACCCTTAACCCTCCCTTTACCCATGCCTAAGTCTTGACTTCTCCACTTCCGATGCTTAACCTCTCAACCCTCCCCCTCACCGATGCCTTACCCTTAACCCTCCTGCTATCAATGTCTAATCCTTAATCCCCCCCAAGCGATGCCTAACCCTTAAATTCCCCATAATAGTGCCTAACCCTTAAACCTCCCCCCCCTCCCTGGCATGGTTAATGGAAAAGAAAGTGACATTTAGACACCCAAGGCCATTGATAAAATAGCAGGCGCTAAAGCTACCGTTAAGCATGATTGTCGCTAGTCCCTCCCGCAGCCTTGGTTGCCCAAAGATCTCATGACTGTCGCTATTTGATGCATCTGACATTCATCATTGCCGCTAATCGTGGCCCTTGGTGTCCAAATGTTCTTGCCCTGCTGCTAATTGGGGCTTTTATAATTATATTATTTTCAACGGCGGCGGCCTTTCTTCCATATTGCTGCTTGCACTCAAATTTCCAGTTTAAGTTAAAACTCCTCACCCTATTATAAAAAGGGCGACATACAGTAAGTTGTTACCTCAATCTTCAGGTGGAAATGCCCAAGCCCAGGTCATGGGAGGGGGACAATTCCTAAGCCCAGGACCTGGGAGGGGACAATGCCTGAGCCCAGGTCCTGGGAGGGGGACAATGTCTAAGCCCAGGTCATGGGAGGGGGACAATGCCTGAGCCCAGGACCTGGGAGAGGGACAATGCCTGAGCCCAGGTCATGGGAGGGGGACAATTCCTAAGCCCAGGACCTGGGAGGGGACAATGCCTGAGCCCAGGACCTGGGAGGGGACAATGCCCGAGCCCAGGTCCTGGGAGGAGACAATGCCTGAGCCCAGGACCTGGGAGGGGGAGGGGAAAATGTCCAGGCCCTGGTCCTGGGAGTGTGCCACTACTGGCCAGGACTCTGCATGTACTATGATCATAGTGTGTTTTCTGGTTGAACTCGATGGATGGATGTCTTTTTTCAACCCACATAACTATGTAACATACACAGGAGGGGCCATCAGAACAACCTTCTCTTGCTCTGAAATCAGATCTTACCGATTCCATGTTTTTGCCCCGGAGAGCCAGGCTGTGATTGGGGTGGATGTATTTTTCTTTCCAGTCCTGTTGAGTTAAATAAAAAAAATTCAGACGTAAAAAAAAAAAAAAAAAACAAAAAAAAAAACTCCAATCCCACAATATGAATGACTTACTATTCACTATGGATTTTATTGATGTAGTTATATTATACAGTAATATTCCATCTACCGTGTTACTTTATTATCTGCTGCTGACTCCCTAACTCACAGCCTGTTATCACACATAGCTCCAAGACTTCTCTAGGGCTGCCCCTATTGTCTGCTACTCACGCCCTCTGCAATTCCCGAGCCCAGGTCCTGGGAGGGTGGAGGCATTACAATCTCACATCTGCAGAAAGTGAAGGATCCATCTCACCTGCGTGTTCTCAAAGATCTGCCAGAGGTCATTGTGGAGATGAGTCGTCTGGTAATTCTCCAATGACAGCAAGTGACCGAAAGCCTGGCGATTTGTCAGAAACATGAAGACTCCCTAGAAGCAAAAGAGATATCTGCATGTGAGAATACTGTGGGGGCGGGGAATATTAGGGTGTCAGGGAATACTGTGGGGGGATGGGGGGGGGGGTATTAGGATGTCAGGGAATACTGTGGGGGGATGGGGGGGGGGTATTAGGGTGTCAGGGAATACTGTGGGGGGATGGGGGACTATTAGGATGTCAGGGAATACTGTGGGGGATGGGGGACTATTAGGATGTCAGGGAATACTGTGGGGGGATGGGGGGGGGTATTAGGATGTCAGGGAATACTGTGGGGGATGGGGGACTATTAGGATGTCAGGGAATACTGTGGGGGATGGGGGACTATTAGGATGTCAGGGAATACTGTGTGTGTGTGTGTGTGGGGGGGGGGGGTATTAGGGTGTCAGGGAATACTGTGGGGGGATGGGGGGAGTATTAGGATTTCAGCGAAAGACAGGGTGATTCTCATATTACATTGGACAAGCGGAGGACGCGTTCTCAATACGCGCTCCGCAGATGTAAACAGTAATGCACGTGTGTCAGCTGATCACTGACACGCTGGAAACTGATTGGTTGTATTGAATGCTGTTCTGTGTTGATTGGTTAGTTCACGTATTTAAACGTTGAGAGCGCCCCCTGTCATCACCTGTGATAGAATTCTGCTCTTTGGCTTGTTGCTGGGTATGCGCTCTCATATTGGATCTTCCGTTGTCGACTTCTGCTTGTCCTGACCATGCTAGCTGTTTGATCACCTGTTGCTAACCTCTGCTTGTTCCTGACCACGCTTCTGCCTGATACTTACTTTGGTGCCAGCTTCTGCTTGTTCCTGACCTTGGGTATATCACAATGGTACACGCTAGGCTGGCTTCAGCATGTAGTGTTGGTGGTATAGTGGTGAGCATAGCTGCCTTCCAAGCAGTTGACCTGGGTTTGATTCCTGGCCAATGTATGTGAGGTTGCTTTTGACATCCTACAAATCCCTAAGCAAGCTCATTTTTATCTTGGGTATATCACAATGGTACATGCTAGGCTGGCTTCAGCATGTAGTGTTTGTGGTATAGTGGTGAGCATAGCTGCCTTCTAAGCAGTTGACCTGGGTTCAATTCCCGGCCAATGTATGTAAGCTGGCTTTTGACATCCTACAAATCCCTGGAAGACAAGACAAGACAGGAGGAGGAGGGAAGAAGGGAGGAGGAGGAGGGAGGAAGGGAAGAGGGAGGAGGGGAGGAAGGGAGGAACGGAGGAAGGGAGGGAGGAAGGAAGGGATTACACTACCTGATTGATGTATACACATGCAAGATGTTATAAAGCAGTTTAGGCCTGCAATTTAGCATTCAATGTGATTTCTGCCCTTAAAACACTGCTTTGCGTCAAATCCAGATTTTTTTTATGGGACTTTTGACGTCTATCCCACTCAACCATGTCCCCCTCCAGGTGTTCGTCTCCTTGAAACATCTTTTCCATCACTTTTCTGGCCTGCATAATTTTTTCTAATTTTCCAAGTTTGCCTCCCCTTTGAAGTCTATTGCGGTTTGCGAAAGTTCGCGCGAACCGAACTTTCGCGGTGGGTTCGCGAACCTAAAATCGGAGGTTAGGGCCATCTCTAATGCCAATCATAATAGTTGTAAATATAACGATAAGTCCATATTACATTGTTAGTTATTACCCGTTAGACATAACGACAAGTAGTATCTCATAAGAAATGCATTATTACAACACATAAATTAATTTAACGTAGATTATTAATATCCGCTCATGCTCATATGGGATAAGCATTCAATATTAATGATATCCTGTCTTTTGGGTGGTTCATATATTTCGGTAACATGGGAAACATGCCTGTATATGTGTGCGGACATACACATATACATTCTCATATAGGTTTTATTGGCAATAATAAGAACAGTTGATATTATATTTTTCATAGATGGATAGGGGATAATGATATATATTTTATAATTTTTCTTTTTTCCTCCCTATCATGATAAAACTGAAAGCCTCGCTGTGGTTAAATATCTAACTTTAAGTAAATCTATGGGAAGAATTCCAGTGAAAGAAAACAGAACTAGTTCTGGGAAACTCTATCTACTCTATATGGTTAAGGGATTAAAAGCTGATGCCTTATTATTACCCCAAAAGCACTGAAAGTTTACCCATTGTCCCTCGTGAAGAAATATTTCTGAGAGGACACAAGTCAGATGTTATTTTAATGTGAGCCATAATGCCACCTGCTGGGAGAATATCCACATAACAGTATAAATCATTGCTGAGTCAAGTGTGTCCCTAGTGGAGAAATCTAGTATTTCATTGGGTTAAAAAGTAATTTTAAAAAGACACCCACTGTATGCGGCTTGGTTACAATGTTAGTCTTCTGGGCAGGTTTATAGATAGTGATGGGAATAAAGACAGTAGGGCTGAGTCATCAACATGGGACATCATCAAAAACACAACAGCTATACGACATCTGAAAGACACCTAGAGGTAGACATCCTGAGACCAGAGACACGCCCAAGGCATTTATTTCCTGAGACCAGAGACACGCCCAAGGCATTCATTTCCTGAGACCAGAGACACGCCCAAGGCATTCATTTCCTGAGACCAGAGACACGCCCAAGGCATTCATTTCCTGAGACCAGAGACACGCCCAAGGCATTCATTTCCTGAGACCAGAGACATGCCCAAGGCATTCATTTCCTGAGACCAGAGACATGCCCAAGGCATTCATTTCCTGAGACCAGAGACACGCCCAAGGCATTCATTTCCTGAGACCAGAGACACGCCCAGGGCATTCATTTCCTGAGACCAGAGACACGCCCAGGGCTGTGGAGTCGGTCCAAAAATCCACCGACTCCGACTCCTCAGTTTAGGATTCCACCGACTCCGACTCCTCGACTCCGACTCCTCTAATTTGCATATTACAATTTTGTTGATTAAAAGTATGTAACATGAAATTTGTCTCTTAACTGCCAACGCTTAGGAATTTTACAAGACAACTGAAGTGCGAAGGATATGTAGACTACTATATTTATTCCCTTTAGACTAAAACTAGTCCTTGGTAAGAGTACTTGTAAAAGGTATAGACCGGAACAAAGAACATCTATCAGGCTCTAGGCAATGTGACTGTGGGTACATGCAAGAGTGATGTGCAGGTACTCTGCAGGGGAATGAGGAGATTCTTCCTCTATTACACATTCTTCATGCACAATCTGAACAAGGTTTATGGGTGACAGACAACACCTCTGTGTTCAATGTGCACAGCATTCTCAGTGGATTCCCTGCAGCTCTGTGGGGAGTGCATATGTAGAGTATAGTACTACTGTGTAACAAAGTAAACCTGAGACAGATGAAATTAAAGTTTTATACATACCTGGGGCTTCCTCCAGCCGCCTTCAGGATAATCAGTCCCTCTTTGTCCTCCTCCACCACCTGGATCTTCTGCTATGAGTCCAGGTACTTGAGCCAGTCTGGCGTAATGCGCATGCACACACTCCGCCGCCAGGAGCATACTACACCTGTGCAGTACTATTGCGCAGGTGCAGAATGTTCCTGGCTATGGGAGCGGCATGCGGCTGGACAGCGCTGACTGGCTGAATTACCAGGACTCATAGCAGAAGATCCGGGTGGTGGAGGACAGCGAGGGACTGATTAGCCTGAAGGGGGCTGGAGGAAGCCCCAGGTATGTATAAAACTTTACTTTTCATCCGTCTCAGGTACCCTTTAATTTGTAGTCCCCAAACCAAATTTTAACAACATATCAAATTATTTGATTTCATCAGCAAAGGGAGTGCATACATTTGCATAAATCAGCATCAATGCAGAATTATTTCCATCTCGTTGACCATCTCTATTAGTGACACAGCTACACATCAGGCTTTATTCTTACAGCATAGATGTTATTTCGTATATATAAGACATTCCTGTGTACACATCATATATACAGTCACAATCAGATATGTATGTCTGACCTTAAAAATACGGGGACTGCTTTATTGAAGCAGCACAAGTAACTAATTTTGATTGGTTTATTTCATTTTTGTGGACTAAGCATGGCTATTACTGTATATATAGTGTATATATACATTATTTGTAATGACTATTATCTGAGAAATAGAACATTTTATCATATTTTCTATTTTAATTACAGTTAGAAATTCATTAGGAGTCGGAGTCGGAGTCGGTGCATTTTTTCCCGACTCCGACTCCAGGCACCCAAAATTGCCCGACTCCACGACTCCGACTCCACAGCCCTGGACACGCCCAAGGCATTCATTTCCTGAGACCAGAGACACGCCCAAGGCATTCATTTCCTGAGACCAGAGACACGCCCAAGGCATTCATTTCCTGAGACCAGAGACACGCCCAAGGCATTCTTTTCCTGAGACCAGAGACACGCCCAAGGCATTCATTTCCTGAGACCAGAGACACGCCCAAGGCATTCATTTGGTGGCTATAAAGGGGTTCTTTTGTAATTATTATTATTATATTGATATTTAAATAGCAGCTTGAATATTTGGTTATTATATTGATATTAATTATTATTATAGAAACCAAAAAGGGGTAAATTCTTTTAAAGTGCACATTAAAATAATTTACTAATATTGATATGAATTTTTCGATAGATTTTTCTATTATCATAAAATTATGACTTTCAAGCTGCCACTTAAGGGAGAAGTAAGGAGTTTCCTCAAAGAAGATCAGGTCTTCCTTCCTTTCCCATATACTATTCTGGTTTACCCTTATGAGGGGCCACGCCCAGGTATAATATATGTTGCCTTATGCCTATCTTTTCAGCTAAAACTTGCTTTGTGGGTTAGTCAAATTGCTTAAAGCTGAGTCATAATTGCAGAATATGCTGCATATGGTACTCCATATGCAAATTAGGTCCGCCATCTTGTCTTCATATGTCCTGAATTATATCTGCAGTGAACTGCATAGCTAACACGCCCTATTTTCAGTTTATGAATAGCTACGGTTCATTGTGTACGCTCTGCAGGTTGTTACATTGAGTTTAATGCCCAATAGTGTCTTATAAGACAGGCTTGATGTTTTTATTACCTAGCCTATTTGTTTGCAAGGGTGTGTCTGTGTGTACAGTATGTGTGTGTACAGCCTGTGTGCACAGTGTGTGTATACAGTATGTGTGTGTACAGTCTGTGTGTGTGTGTACAGTATATGTGTCTGTGTGTGTGTACGTGTGTGTGTAGTGTGTGTGTACAGTGTGTGTGTGTACAGTGTGTGTGTGTACAGTGTGTGTGTGTCTGTGTGTGTGTACAGTGTGTGTGTGTCTGTGTGTACAGTGTGTGTGTGTGTGTACAGTATGTGTGTATGTGTGTGTACAATGTGTGTGTGTGTGTGTGTGTGTGTGTACAATGTGTGTGTGTGTGTGTGTGTGTACAATGTGTGTGTGTGTGTGTGTGTGTACAATGTGTGTGTGTGTGTACAGTATATGTGTCTGTGTGTGTGTACGTGTGTGTGTACAGTGTGTGTGTACAGTGTGTGTGTGTCTGTGTGTTTGTACAGTATGTGTGTACAGTATGTGTGTGTGTGTGTGTGTGTGTGTGTGTGTGTACAATGTGTGTGTGTGTGTGTGTGTGTGTGTGTGTGTGTGTGTGTGTGTGTGTGTGTGTGTGTGTACAATGTGTGTGTGTGTGTGTGTGTACGTACAGTGTGTGTGTGTACAGTGTGTGTGTGTGTGTGTGTGTGTGTGTGTGTGTGTGTGTGTGTGTGTACAGTGTGTACAGTGTGTGTGTGTACAGTGCGTATAGTGTGTGTGTGTGTGTGTGTGTGTGTATAGCGTGTGTGTGTGTGTGTGTGTGTACAGTGTGTGTGTGTACAATGTGTGTGTACAATGTGTGTGTGTGTGTGTGTGTGTGTATACAGTGTGTGTGTGTGTGTGTGTGTGTGTGTGTGTGTGTGTGTGTGTGTGTGTGTGTGTGTACAATGTGTGTGTGTGTGTACAATGTGTGTGTGTGATGTGCTTGTAAATAAGATCTAGCAGATGATACAACATGAAAGGCTGCTGCTCACCTGCTTGCGAATGTTGTCGCACATCGCCATGTCGGGGTCCAGTGATCCGCTGCGGAACATGTCATACTGCCCGAGCCGGCCCCTGAGGATTTTGCCCTTTACCAGATATACATTGCTGATGTATGGGACATTCCAGATGCCACTGTAATGACAAGATCACATGACATGAAGCACATCTGCTAGATCACATGGCATGACGCACAGCCGCAGATCGTAACCCACCATCCCAGGGCCACAATGTACAGCAGCTGTGGGAAGACACAGTCACATGATCACATGACATAAAGCACATCACAACCACAGCGTGACATCACAACCACACTCCAACCACAGCAGCCATGCAGAGCCCGGAGCGCGACATCACAGCCACCCTCCAATTACGGCAGCCACGCTGAGTCCGGACCGTGACATCGAAACCACACTCCAACCACGGCAGCTATGCTGAGTCCGGAGTGTGACATCACAACCACACTCCAACCACGTCAGCCATGCAGAGCCCGGAGCGTGACATCACAGCCACCCTCCAACTACGGCAGCCATGCTGAGTCTGGGGCGTGACATCACAACCACACTTCAACCACGGCAGCCACGCTGAGCCCGGAGCGTGACATCACAGCCACCCTCCAACCACGGCAGCCATGCAGAGCCCGGAGCGTGACATCACAACCATGCTCCAACCACGGCAGCCATGCAGAGCCCGGAGCGTGACATTACAGCCACCCTCCAACCACGGCAGCCATGCAGAGCCCGGAGCGTGACATCACAGCCACCCTCCAACCACGGCAGCCATGCAGAGCCCGGAGCGTGACATCACAGCCACCCTCCAACCACGGCAGCCATGCAGAGCCCAGAGCGTGACATCACAACCACACTCCAACCACGGCAGTCATGCGGAGCCCAGAGCGTGACATCACAACCACACTCCAACCACGGCAGCCATGCTGAGCCTGGGGCGTGACATCACAACCACACTCCAACCACGGCAGTCATGCGGAGCCCAGAGCGTGACATCACAACCACACTCCAACCACGGTAGTCATGCGGAGCCCAGAGCGTGACATCACAACCACGCTCCAACCACGGCAGCCATGCAGAGCCCGGAGCGTGACATCACAGCCACCCTCCAACCACGGCAGCCATGCTGAGTCCGGAGCGTGACATCACAGCCACCCTCCAACCACGGCAGCCATGCAGAGCCCGGAGCGTGACATCACAGCCACCCTCCAACCACGGCAGCCATGCGGAGCCCGGAGCGTGACATCACAACCACACTCCAACCACGGCAGTCATGCAGAGCCCGGAGCGTGACATCACAACCACACTCCAACCACGGCAGTCATGCGGAGCCCAGAGCGTGACATCACAACCACACTCCAACCACGGCAGCCATGCTGAGCCTGGGGCGTGACATCACAACCACACTCCAACCACGGCAGTCATGCGGAGCCCAGAGCGTGACATCACAACCACGCTCCAACCACGGCAGCCATGCAGAGCCCGGAGCGTGACATCACAGCCACCCTCCAACCACGGCAGCCATGCTGAGTCCGGAGCGTGACATCACAGCCACCCTCCAACCACGGCAGCCATGCAGAGCCCGGAGCGTGACATCACAGCCACCCTCCAACCACGGCAGCCATGCGGAGCCCGGAGCGTGACATCACAACCACACTCCAACCACGGCAGTCATGCTGAGCCCGGAGCGTGACATCACAACCACACTCCAACCACGGCAGTCATGCGGAGCCCAGAGCGACACAACCTCTCAGACGTCCAGCAGAAACTGTGGACATTTGGGCCAATTTCTTTGTTGGAAACAATGTATGAAATATCACAGATTCATATTTGCCATGTGTTTGGCATCAGGTATGGGCAGACATCAACCTTCTCCTGGCAAGCTGTGATGTGTTCAGCTGATATTGGCAGGTGTTTGATATCAGGTACAGGCAAACATGTGATGTACTCAGGTGATATTGGCATGGGTTTACTCACATCCTCTGTCTTTGCACAATATCAATGTAATCCTCAGATCGCGCATAGAATCCCTCCTTGCTGATTGCTCCCCAGAAATTAGACCAGAGGTCCTGCAGATGGCTGACCATGGGGGCGAGGACAGGCCTGAGACATGGAGAGACATGGTGAGGTATAGATATACTGTATACACATTAAGGCGTTGTACACCACAGCCACATACTTGTTCTGCTCAATCAGGGTCCGTAGAATGCTGGCGTTCCTCAGCACAACCTGGATGTCAACGCTGAAGTAATACTCGCACTCCACATTCTGGCGGCACAGATCCCTGCAACATACCAATGACACGTCCTAAAACTGTCCATGTGACGTATGTGGCGCTGCTCATAGCTTAAGCTTGTACTCATCAGTGTTAACAAGCAACCTACCTCATCCACACACTAGCATACCTCCTCCCTCATTAATCTCCTCCACCTCCCCATGACCACCACCACCACCGCAACTCCTCCCTGCCACCACTCCAGCTCCCCTGCCCCAGGCTCCTTTATACCACCACCCCAACTCCTCCCTCAAACTTACTCCACTCCAACTCCTCTTTGCCACCGCTCCAAACATGCCGCCCCCCAAACATACATACACCTCCCTACTATCACTCCAACTCGCCCACCCCCTCCACCTCCCTTCTGCCACCACTCCAGATCTGTCAACACCAACATCACTCCACCTCCGTCCTACTGCCACTTCAGCTCCTCCCCCCCACCACCACTCCAACTACTCCCTACCACCACCCCAAAACCCCCCTCACCAATTCAACTCCGCCCTACTACCCCTCCAACGCTCCCCCCCCCCACCACCACTCCCATTCCAGCTCCCCCCACCACTCCAACTCCTCTGTTTTTTGTCTATTTTTATGTTTGGTGGGGATTAAAGGGATACCCACACCTTGAGAATTAAGCAGCTGATTGATTGGGAGGATAGGGAGACAGAGTAGCGCCTTTTTACTTCTCCTTCTTTTTACCACTCCAACTCCTCCCTACCACCACGCCCTCACCAATTCAACTACGCCCTACTACACCTCCAACGCTCCCCCCACCACTCCAACTCCTCCTTGCTAACACTCTAAACTTCACACACACCTCCCTTCTATCACTCCAAACCTGTCACCTCGACATCACTCCTCCTCCTTCCTACTGCCACTTCAGATTCTTCCCCCACCACCACTCCAACACCCCGCTCACCAATTCAACTTTGGCCTACTGCCCCTCCAACTCCACCTGCCCCCCTCTCCCCCCCACACACACTCCCACTCCAGCTCCCCCACCACTCCAACTCCCCCTACTACCACTCCCTGCCACCATTAAAACTCCTCCCTAACACCGCTCTAAGGGCTCCATATCACTAAGCACTACCACATTTGGTAATGCAGAAAACAGCCAATTTTTTATGAACCTCTTATCAAATGTTAATTCACTAAGGGGTTGATTCACTAACATAATAGCGCAAGTAACCTCCTGCGCTATTTAATCAGACCGCATGCTACGTGCGCTACTGGCAGCATAGCATGTGTAATTAACGTCACTCACCGGAGCGCACGCTATACTGCTGTAGTGCAGCATAGCAAGCGCTAGTTACTTTACGCCCACTCCACTTGTCCCGCCCTGAGCCCCTGCGGGTCCAGTCACTTTAAATGACGTGATCCCTGCACTTTGATTGGCCCAATATGCTGCCTGTCACTTGACATCACTTGACCGGTAGCCTATTGTGCCAATCAAAGTGCGGGGACCATGTCCTTTAAAGTGATTGGACCTGCAGGGGCCCAGGGCGGGACAAGTGAAGCGGGCTTAAAGTAACTAGCGATCGCTATGCTGCATATGTAGAGTAGTAGGGGTGTCTCAGCACCCTAGAGAAAAAGACACAAGAGACAAAAGAACAGGAGCCCAATTGCGCAATATGTTTTCATATATACGGGATAGCGACAGGTAACAACAACAAACCCGCCTCCACTCCGCCGGACCTGGCTGTGGTCGCTCTCCCTGGTAAAAGTGACAGATTATCGTTATGGTTTGAACCATGTGTGGTCTGTCTAGACTCCTCCAACAGGGTGTGTTGGGGGTGCGTAAAGCACAATTTGGGTAGAGAGGTGCCCCAGTGTGGATAAAATTAGATTAAAAACAAGGTAAAATCGGAAGAATGAGGTGGCTTACCTTAATGACAAGATCTTTGTATAGCCAGATATTTATTTAGCACAAGCAACGCGTTTCACGGGTCTAAGACCGCTTCCTCAGGCCAAGAGAGGCTCCCTTTGCTGATCGGGTATTTGCAATTGGCACGGTTATTGGCCTGAGGAAGCGGGCTTAGACCCGTGAAACGCATTGCCAGTGCTAAATAGACATCTCTTTGTCTATACAAAGATCTCGTCATTGAGATAAGTCACCTTATTATCCACACTGGGGCGCCTCTTTACCCCAATTGTCGCTATGCTGGACTACAGCAGCATAGGTGTGCTCCGTGGAGTAACGCTAATTACGCACGGTATGCTGCCAGTAATAGACTGATTAAACAGCGCCAGTAACAGGAGGTTACTCGCGCTATTATGTTAGCGAATTAACCCCAAAGGATGTTACCACATGGCAAGCTAAAATTACCGACCTGGAGGTAGATTACTGACTTGTGCAGTAAGTACCTCAAGAAATGTAAATTCACAAAGATTTGATAAAACGTTAGACAAAGGAGCAGCCAATAGGAAGAGCCACCCTGTCCTGCTACTCCCTCCATTGGTGCCGATATACTGCCGGGTGGTCCCTCCATTGGTGCCGATACTTGCCTTGGGAGGAAGGGAAGCTTCTGCATCCTAATGAGGCTTCCCCCATCCTCCCAAGCCTCAATGATCCAGCGCTGGCTCCCCGAAGCCACAGCTGACAAGCCTGAGGACTGTGGCGACTGCAACATCTACCTTCCTCAGCTCCAGCGCAGGCGCAGTAGTGGCTTTCTGATCGTGTCCACTCTACTGCGCAGGCGACTCGTGCCGATAGGGCGTGGCTGTTTCCGGCTGAGGCTGATCGGAATGCTACTGCGCATGTGCTGGATTGCGGTAGGTAAATGTCTACCTTGCCGGTGTTCAGGGGCTGCCAGGGCTGGATAACGGAGGCTCATTAGGATCCAGCGGCTCCTCCTCCCGAGGCAAGTACTTCCCAGGGAATACAGAGGAGCTGAGAAGGGCATGCAGGTAGAAAGGGATGCCTCTTACTAATGTAATGCTGTCACAGCACACAAGTGGGAGGACATAGCACAACACACAATGACACTCCCCAGCTGGTCACACAGGTCTTAGGTAATTACCAAATTATTACCACACATGTGAAATGTTAGTGAATACTAAAATAAAATGTTTGTTTTTCTGCATGAGGAAATATTACCTCATAAGAATGTTTTACCAAACAGATCTTAGTAAATCGAGCTCCAACTCCTCCCCTCACCACGCCTTCCCACCACTCCAACTCCTCCCCCCACCACCACTCCAACTTCTCCCCTCACCACCACACCAACTACTCCCCTCCCCACCACACCAACTCCTCCCTTCTCCACTCCTCCCCACCATACCAACTCCTCCCCTCTCCACCACTCCAACTCCTTCCCTCAACAACACTCCAATTCCTCCCCTCACCACCACCAACCCCTCCCTTCTCCACTCCTCCCCACCATACCAACTCCTCCCCTCTCCACCACTCCAACTCCTTCCCTCACCATCACTCCAAACTCCCCCCCCCACCAACACCTCCCTTCTCCACCCCTCCCCTACCCACCACTCCATCTCCTCTCCACCACACCAACTCCTCCTCTCACCACCACACCAACTCCTCCCTTCTCCACCCCTTCCCACCACTCCAACTCCTCCCATCCACACCACTCCACACCATTCCTAAACCTCCCCTCACCACCCCTTCAACTCCTCCCCTCAACACCACAACTCCTCCTCCCCTCGCCACCATTTCATTACGGTCCCTCCCCACCACTCCAACACCTTCCCTCACCTCCCCACCACTCCAACTCCTCTCCTTACCACCACTGCAACTTGTCTCTTTACCTCCACTTCCCACTCCTAACCCCTCCAATTCCTCCTCTCTCTACCCCTCCAACGCCTCCCCTCCTCACCCCTCCAACTCCTCCCTTCCCCACCACTCCAACACCTTCCCTTACCATGATTCCAACTCCTTCCTTCAACACTCCAACTCCTCCCCTCACCACAACACTGATCCAGGCCTAAAAAATCAGCCAAACCAATCTCCAAATGAAGGGGACATACATGCCGGCATTGCGAGTGTCTGCGATGGTGGATATTTCTTCAGGCCCCACGTATTTCACCAAAGTGTAGAGAGTACCATGCTCCTGCAGGAAGGAGTCCACCTGCCTCTGGTGATGAGGTTCCTGCATGTAAAGGAGACAAGGTGTTAATGGTTCCCAGAATTCCTCACTTCTGGCAGATAAGGAAAGTGTGTCGCTGCGCGCTGGCTTCATTCTCCACCCAGGTGAAGTGCAACTCCTATTCTGCTTTACTATTCCTTCAATCTGAATGTGGAGTCAGAATAGGTGGCGTAAATGCCAGGACCTTCACAAGCCGCCTCCCTGTCAGACCAGAAACTGCAGTTACAATTACACATTATTGAGAAACTGATCGCAACCTCCGTGATCATATGACCAGCACTAGTGATGCCGTCACTGAACTGTGTATGCTTGCGCCATCACTGGAATCTCATTAGCATATATGCCGATGCTTGCACATCACTGCAATCTCATTAGCATATATGCCGATGCTTGCTCCATCACTGCAATCTCATTAGCATATATGCCGATGCTTGTGCCATCACTGGAATCTCATTAGCATATATGCCGATGCTTGCGCCATCACTGGAATCTCATTAGCATATATGCCGATGCTTGCGCCATCATTGTAATCTCATTAGCATATATGCCGATGCTTGCTCCATCACTGGAATCTCATTAGCATATATGCAGATGCTTGCGCCATCACTGGAATCTCATTAACATATATGCCGATGCTTGCGCCATCACTGGAATCTCATTAGCATATATGCAGATGCTTGCGCCATCAATGGAATCTCATTAGCATATATGCAGATGCTTGCGCGATCACTGGAATCTCATTAGCATATATGCTGATGCTTGCGCCATCACTGGAATCTCATTAGCATATATGCAGATGCTTGCGCCATCACTGGAATCTCATTAACATATATGCCGATGCTTGCGCCATCACTGAAATCTCATTAGCATATATGCCGATGCTTGCGCCATCACTGGAATCTCATTAGCATATATGCCGATGCTTGCGCCATCACTGGAATCTCATTAGCATATATGCAGATGCTTGCGCCATCACTGGAATCTCATTAGCATATATGCCGATGCTTGTGCCATCACCAGAATCTCATTAGCATATATGCAGATGCTTGCGCCATCATTGTAATCTCATTAGCATATATGCCGATGCTTGCGCCATCACTGGAATCTCATTAGCATATATGCAGATGCTTGCGCCATCACTGGAATCTCATTAGCATATATGCCGATGCTTGCGCCATCACTGGAATCTCATTAGCATACATGCAGATGCTTGCGCCATCACTGGAATCTCATTAGCATATATGCCGATGCTTGCTCCATCACTGCAATCTCATTAGCATATATGCAGATGCTCGTGCCATCATTGGAATCTTATTAGCATATATGCCAATGCTTGCGCCATCACTGGAATCTCATTAGCATATATGCCGATGCTTGCGCCATCACTGCAATCTCATTAGCATATATGCCGATGCTTGCGCCATCACTGTAATCTCATTAGCATATATGACGATGCTTGCGCCATCACTGCAATCTCATTAGCATATATGCCGATGCTTGCTCCATCACTGCAATCTCATTAGCATATATGCCGATGCTTGCTCCATCACTTCAATCTCATTAGCATATATGCCGATGCTTGCTCCATCACTGGAGTCTCATTAGCATATATGCCGATGCTTGCGCCATCACTGAAATCTCATTAGCATATATGCCGATGCTTGCGCCATCACTGGAATCTCATTAGCATATATGCCGATGCTTGCGCCATCACTGGAATCTCATTAGCATATATGCAGATGCTTGTGCCATCACCAGAATCTCATTAGCATATATGCCGATGCTTGCGCCATCACTGGAATCTCATTAGCATATATGCAGATGCTTGCGCCATCACTGGAATCTCATTAGCATATATGCCGATGCTTGTGCCATCACCAGAATCTCATTAGCATATATGCAGATGCTTGCGCCATCATTGTAATCTCATTAGCATATATGCCGATGCTTGCGCCATCACTGGAATCTCATTAGCATATATGCAGATGCTTGCGCCATCACTGGAATCTCATTAGCATATATGCCGATGCTTGCGCCATCACTGGAATCTCATTAGCATATATGCAGATGCTTGCGCCATCACTGGAATCTCATTAACATATATGCCGATGCTTGCGCCATCATTGTAATCTCATTAGCATATATGCCGATGCTTGCGCCATCACTGGAATCTCATTAGCATATATGCAGATGCTTGCGCCATCACTGGAATCTCATTAGCATATATGCCGATGCTTGCGCCATCACTGGAATCTCATTAGCATATATGCCGATGCTTGCGCCATCACTGGAATCTCATTAGCATATATGCAGATGCTTGCGCCATCATTGTAATCTCATTAGCATATATGCCGATGCTTGCGCCATCACTGGAATCTCATTAGCATATATGCCGATGCTTGTGCCATCACCAGAATCTCATTAGCATATATGCCGATGCTTGCGCCATCACTGGAATCTCATTAGCATATATGCCGATGCTTGTGCCATCACTGGAATCTCATTAGCATATATGCCGATGCTTGCTCCATCACTGGGATCTCATTAGCATATATGCCGATGCTTGCTCCATCACTTCAATCTCATTAGCATATATGCCGATGCTTGCTCCATCACTGGAGTCTCATTAGCATATATGCCGATGCTTGCGCCATCACTGAAATCTCATTAGCATATATGCCGATGCTTGCGCCATCACTGGAATCTCATTAGCATATATGCCGATGCTTGCGCCATCACTGGAATCTCATTAGCATATATGCCGATGCTTGCGCCATCACTGGAATCTCATTAGCATATATGCAGATGCTTGCGCCATCACTGGAATCTCATTAACATATATGCCGATGCTTGCGCCATCATTGTAATCTCATTAGCATATATGCCGATGCTTGCGCCATCACTGGAATCTCATTAGCATATATGCAGATGCTTGCGCCATCACTGGAATCTCATTAGCATATATGCCGATGCTTGCGCCATCACTGGAATCTCATTAGCATATATGCCGATGCTTGCGCCATCACTGGAATCTCATTAGCATATATGCAGATGCTCGTGCCATCACTGGAATCTCATTAGCATATATGCCGATGCTTGCTCCATCACTGGAATCTCATTAGCATATATGCCGATGCTTGCTCCATCACAGGAGTCTCATTAGCATATATGTCGATGCTTGCTCCATCACTGGGATCTCATTAGCATATATGCCGATGCTTGCTCCATCACTGCAATCTCATTAGCATATATGCAGATGCTCGTGCCATCATTGGAATCTTATTAGCATATATGCCAATGCTTGCGCCATCATTGCAATCTCATTAGCATACATGACGATGCTTGCGCCATCACTGCAATCTCATTACCAATAAATGCCGATGCTTGCTCCATCACTGCAATCTCATTAGCATATATGCCGATGCTTGCTCCATCACTTCAATCTCATTAGCATATATGCCGATGCTTGCTCCATCACTGGAGTTTCATTAGCATATATGCCGATGCTTGCGCCATCACTGGAATCTCATTAGCATATATGCCGATGCTTGCGCCATCACTGGAATCTCATTAGCATATATGCAGATGCTTGTGCCATCACCAGAATCTCATTAGCATATATGCCGATGCTTGCGCCATCACTGGAATCTCATTAGCATATATGCAGATGCTTGCGCCATCACTGGAATCTCATTAGCATATATGCCGATGCTTGTGCCATCACCAGAATCTCATTAGCATATATGCAGATGCTTGCGCCATCATTGTAATCTCATTAGCATATATGCCGATGCTTGCGCCATCACTGGGATCTCATTAGCATATATGCCGATGCTTGCGCCATCACTGGAATCTCATTAGCATATATGCCGATGCTTGCACCATCACTGGAATCTCATTAGCATATATGCAGATGCTTGCGCCATCACTGGAATCTCATTAACATATATGCCGATGCTTGCGACATCATTGTAATCTCATTAGCATATATGCCGATGCTTGCGCCATCACTGGAATCTCATTAGCATATATGCAGATGCTTGCGCCATCACTGGAATCTCATTAGCATATATGCCGATGCTTGCGCCATCACTGGAATCTCATTAGCATATATGCAGATGCTTGCGCCATCATTGTAATCTCATTAGCATATATGCCGATGCTTGCGCCATCTCTGGAATCTCATTAGCATATATGCCGATGCTTGTGCCATCACCAGAATCTTATTAGCATATATGCCGATGCTTGCGCCATCACTGGAATCTCATTAGCATATATGCCGATGCTTGTGCCATCACTGGAATCTCATTAGCATATATGCCGATGCTTGCTCCATCACTGGAATCTCATTAGCATATATGCCGATGCTTGCTCCATCACAGGAGTCTCATTAGCATATATGTCGATGCTTGCTCCATCACTGGGATCTCATTAGCATATATGCCGATGCTTGCTCCATCACTGCAATCTCATTAGCATATATGCAGATGCTCGTGCCATCATTGGAATCTTATTAGCATATATGCCAATGCTTGCGCCATCACTGCAATCTCATTAGCATATATGCCGATGCTTGCGCCATCACTGTAATCTCATTAGCATATATGACGATGCTTGCGCCATCACTGCAATCTCATTAGCATATATGCCGATGCTTGCTCCATCACTGCAATCTCATTAGCATATATGCCGATGCTTGCTCCATCACTTCAATCTCATTAGCATATATGCCGATGCTTGCTCCATCACTGGAGTCTCATTAGCATATATGCCGATGCTTGCGCCATCACTGAAATCTCATTAGCATATATGCCGATGCTTGCGCCATCACTGGAATCTCATTAGCATATATGCAGATGCTTGCGCCATCACTGGAATCTCATTAGCATATATGCCGATGCTTGTGCCATCACCAGAATCTCATTAGCATATATGCAGATGCTTGCGCCATCATTGTAATCTCATTAGCATATATGCCGATGCTTGCGCCATCACTGGAATCTCATTAGCATATATGCAGATGCTTGCGCCATCACTGGAATCTCATTAACATATATGCCGATGCTTGCGCCATCATTGTAATCTCATTAGCATATATGCCGATGCTTGCGCCATCACTGGAATCTCATTAGCATATATGCAGATGCTTGCGCCATCACTGGAATCTCATTAGCATATATGCCGATGCTTGCGCCATCACTGGAATCTCATTAGCATATATGCAGATGCTTGCGCCATCACTGGAATCTCATTAGCATATATGCCGATGCTTGCGCCATCACTGGAATCTCATTAGCATATATGCAGATGCTTGCGCCATCACTAGAATCTCATTAGCATATATGCCGATGCTTGTGCCATCACCAGAATCTCATTAGCATATATGCCGATGCTTGCGCCATCACTGGAATCTCATTAGCATATATGCCGATGCTTGCGCCATCACTGGAATCTCATTAGCATATATGCCGATGCTTGCTCCATCACAGGAGTCTCATTAGCATATATGTCGATGCTTGCTCCATCACTGGGATCTCATTAGCATATATGCCGATGCTTGCTCCATCACTGCAATCTCATTAGCATATATGCAGATGCTCGTGCCATCATTGGAATCTTATTAGCATATATGCCAATGCTTGCGCCATCATTGCAATCTCATTAGCATATATGCCGATGCTTGCGCCATCACTGGAATCTCATTAGCATATATGCCGATGCTTGCTCCATCACTGGAATCTCATTAGCATATATGCAGATGCTTGCGCCATCACTGCAATCTCATTAGCATATATGACGATGCTTGCGCCATCACTGTAATCTCATTAGCATATATGACGATGCTTGCTCCATCACTGCAATCTCATTAGCATATATGCCGATGCTTGCTTCATCACTTCAATCTCATTAGCATATATGCCGATGCTTGCTCCATCACTGGAGTCTCATTAGCATATATGCCGATGCTTGCGCCATCACTGAAATCTCATTAGCATATATGCCGATGCTTGTGCCATCACTGGAATCTCATTAGCATATATGCCGATGCTTGCGCCATCATTGTAATCTCATTAGCATATATGCCGATGCTTGTGCCATCACCGGAATCTCATTAGCATATATGCCGATGCTTGCACATCACTGCAATCTCATTAGCATATATGCCGATGCTTGTGCCATCACCAGAATCTCATTAGCATATATGCCGATGCTTGTGCCATCACTGGACTCTCATCAGCATATATGCCGATGCTTGCGCCATCATTGTAATCTCATTAGCATATATGCCGATGCTTGCTCCATCACTGGAAACTCATTAGCATATATGCCGATGCTTGCTCCATCACTGGAATCTCATTAGCATATATGCCGATGCTTGCTCCATCACTGGAATCTCATTAGCATATATGCCGATGCTTGCTCCATCACTGTAATCTCATTAGCATATATGCCGATGCTTGCTCCATCACTGTAATCTCATTAGCATATATGCCGATGCTTGCGCCATCACTGTAATCTCATTAGCATATATGCCGATGCTTGCTCCATCACTGCAATCTCATTAGCATATATGCCGATGCTTGCTCCATCACTGGAATCTCATTAGCATATATGCCGATGCTTGCTCCATCACTGGAATCTCATTAGCATATATGCCGATGCTTGCTCCATCACTGAAATCTCATTAGCATATATGCCGATGCTTGCTCCATCACTGAAATCTCATTAGCATATATGCCGATGCTTGCGCCATCACTGCAATCTCATTAGCATATATGCCGATGCTTGCGCCATCATTGTAATCTCATTAGCATATATGCCGATGCTTGCGCCATCACTGGAATCTCATTAGCATATATGCCGATGCTTGCGCCATCACTGCAATCTCATTAGCATATATGCCGATGCTTGCGCCATCATTGTAATCTCATTAGCATATATGCCGATGCTTGCGCCATCACTGGAATCTCATTAGCATATATGCCGATGCTTGCGCCATCACTGGAATCTTATTAGCATATATGCAAATGCTTGCACCATCACTGGAATCTCATTAGCATATATGCAGATGATTGCGCCATCACTAGAATCTCATTAGCATATATGCCAATGCTTGCTCCATCACTGCAATCTCATTAGCATATATGCAGATGCTCGTGCCATCACTGGAATCTCATTAGCATATATGCCGATGCTTGTGCCATCACTGGAATCTCATTAGCATATATGCCGATGCTTGCTCCATCACTGGAATCTCATTAGCATATATGCCAATGCTTGCTCCATCACTGGAATCTCATTAGCGTATATGCCGATGCTTGCGCCATCACTGGAATCTCATTAGCATATATGCCCGATGCTTGCTCCATCACTGGAATCTCATTAGCATATATGCCGATGCTTGCTCCATCACTGCAATCTCATTAGCATATATGCAGATGCTCGTGCCATCATTGGAATCTTATTAGCATATATGCCAATGCTTGCGCCATCATTGCAATCTCATTAGCATATATGCCGATGCTTGCTCCATCACAGGAGTCTCATTAGCATATATGCCGATGCTTGCGCCATCACTGTAATCTCATTAGCATATATGACGATGCTTGCGCCATCACTGCAATCTCATTAGCATATATGCCGATGCTTGCTCCATCACTGCAATCTCATTAGCATATATGCCGATGCTTGCTCCATCACTTCAATCTCATTAGCATATATGCCGATGCTTGCTCCATCACTGGAGTCTCATTAGCATATATGCCGATGCTTGCGCCATCACTGAAATCTCATTAGCATATATGCCGATGCTTGCGCCATCACTGGAATCTCATTAGCATATATGCAGATGCTTGCGCCATCACTGGAATCTCATTAGCATATATGCCGATGCTTGTGCCATCACCAGAATCTCATTAGCATATATGCAGATGCTTGCGCCATCATTGTAATCTCATTAGCATATACAAAATGTTTTGGAAACAAAATGTCTAGGAATAAAAAAAGGCCTCTATGGATGAATAGAAAGGTTAAAGATAAAATGAAGAGGAAAAAGAATGCCTATAAGGTCTTAAAACAGGAGGGGACAGAGGCTGCACTAAGCAATTATAAGGAGTGCAATAAAAATTGTAAAAAAGAAATTAGGCAGGCAAAGATTGAAGCTGAAAAACAAATCGCTAAGGATATCAAATCTAACCCAAAAAAGTTTTACAAGTACATTAACTCTAAAAAAAGAAAGGTTGACTGTATAGGACTCCTAAAGGATGAGGATGGGAACTCAATGGTGGATGACCAAGGTAAGGCAGAGTTATTAAATGCTTTCTTTGCTTCTGTCTTCACAAAAGAAACAGCACTGTTGCAAACTACAGAGGCGGAAGAGTCTCAATCTTCTAACTGTAATATTAAATACTTAACGCAGGAAGAAGTGAAGGCAAGACTAAATAAATTATAAATAAACAAGGCACCTGGCCCGTATGGCATGCATCCTCGGGTCCTAAGGGAATTAAGTTCAGTTATAGATAAACCCCTTTATCTTATCTTTTGTGACTCTCTTGCAACTGGCAGAGTCCCAGTGGATTGGCGTACAGCCCACGTTTTCCCATTATTTAAGAAGGGCAAAAAATCTGATCCGGGAAATTATAGACCTGTAAGTTTAACATCAGTTGTATGCAAACTATTTGAGGGGTTACTAAGAGATACTATACATGACTTCATAGTAGAAAATAATCTTATTTCTCAGCATCAACATGGGTTTACTAAAGACAGGTCCTGTTTGACTAACATGCTCAGCTTTTATGAGGTAGTGAATGCTAATATGGATATTGGGAATGCTGTAGATGTGATATACTTGGACTTTGCAAAGGCCTTCGACACTGTTCCCCACAAAAGTCTGGTGCAAAAGTTGAGGATGCAAGGACTGGGGAAAGAGTCTGTGTTCATGGATAGGGAACTGGCTAATGGACAGAAAACAAAGACTTGTGGTCAATGGATCATACTCAAAATGGGAGACTGTTAGCAGTGGGGTCCCACAGGGGTCTGTTCTGGGTCCAGTGCTCTTCAATTTATTTATTAATGACCTAGTAGATGCAGTAGTGAGCAATGTTGCTATTTTTGCAGATGATACAAAATTGTGCAGAATCATTAACTCTCAGGAAGATAGTGTCATATTGCAACAGGATCTGGATAGGATGGCTATATGGGCACATACATGGCAGATGAAATTCAATGTTGACAAATGTAAGGTCATGCATTTTGGACGTACTAATGGTCTAGCACCATACAAAATAAATGGGATACAGTTGGGGACATCAAACTTGGAGAAGGACTTAGGAGTACTCATTGACAACAAGTTAAATAATCGTACTCAATGCCAAGCAGCTGCAGCTAAAGCGAACAAAATTTTGGGATGCATTAAAAGGGAAATAAAAACTCGAGATGCTAGCATAATATTGCCCCTGTTTAACTCTCTAGTAAGGCCACATCTGGAATATGGAATTCAGTTCTGGGCACCACATTACAAAAAAGATATTGCAGTTTTAGAGCAGGTGCAGAGACGAGCAACAAAATTGATGCGTGGGATGGAAGGTCTCACTTATCAAGAAAGGTTAGATAAACTGGGTTTATTTAGTCTAGAGAAAAGACGCCTTAGAGGGGATCTAATTAACATGTATAAATACATCAGAGGGCAATATAATACCTTGGCGGATGAGCTTTTTGTCCCTAGGCCTTCTCAAAGGACTAGAGGACATGATCTGCGCATGGAGGAAAAACGTTTTAGCCATTTATTTAGGAAAGGGTTCTTTACAGTAAGAGTGATTAAGATGTGGAATGCATTGCCACAGGAAGTCGCTGCATTTAAAGGGGGCTTAGATGCTTTCCTTGGGTTGAAAGACATCCATGGCTACAATTACTAGGTAATGCCTAATGATGTTGATCCAGGGATTTTATCTGATTGCCATCTGGAGTCGGGAAGGAATTTTTCCCTTTAGGGGCTAATTGGACCATGCCTTGTAAGGGTTTTTTCGCCTTCCTCTGGATCAACAGGGATATGTGAGGGAGCAGGCTGGTGTTGTACTTTATACTGGTTGAACTCGATGGACGTATGTCTTTTTTCAACCAAAATAACTATGTAACTATGTAACTATGTATATATGCCGATGCTTGCGCCATCACTGGAATCTCATTAGCATATATGCAGATGCTTGCGCCATCACTGGAATCTCATTAACATATATGCCGATGCTTGCGCCATCATTGTAATCTCATTAGCATATATGCCGATGCTTGCGCCATCACTGGAATCTCATTAGCATATATGCAGATGCTTGCGCCATCACTGGAATCTCATTAGCATATATGCCGATGCTTGCGCCATCACTGGAATCTCATTAGCATACATGCAGATGCTTGCGCCATCACTGGAATCTCATTAGCATATATGCCGATGCTTGTGCCATCACCAGAATCTCATTAGCATATATGCCGATGCTTGCGCCATCACTGGAATCTCATTAGCATATATGCCGATGCTTGTGCCATCACTGGAATCTCATTAGCATATATGCCGATGCTTGCTCCATCACTGGAATCTCATTAGCATATATGCCGATGCTTGCTCCATCACAGGAGTCTCATTAGCATATATGCCGATGCTTGTGCCATCACCAGAATCTCATTAGCATATATGCCGATGCTTGCGCCATCACTGGAATCTCATTAGCATATATGCCGATGCTTGTGCCATCACTGGAATCTCATTAGCATATATGCCGATGCTTGCACCATCACTGCAATCTCATTAGCATATATGCAGATGCTCGTGCCGTCACTGGAATCTCATTAGCATATATGCAGATGCTTGTGCCACCACTGGAATCTCATTAGCATATATGCCGATGCTTGCGCCATCACTGCAATCTCATTAGCATATATGCCCGATGCTTGTGCCATCACTGGAATCTCATTAGCATATATGCCGATGCTTGCTCCATCACTGCAATCTCATTAGCATATATGCCGATGCTTGCGCCATCACTGGAATCTTATTAGCATATATGCCGATGCTTGCGCCATCACTGCAATCTCATTAGCATATATGCAGATGCTCGTGCCATCATTGGAATCTTATTAGCATATATGCCAATGCTTGCGCCATCATTGCAATCTCATTAGCATATATGCCGATGCTTGCGCCATCACTGTAATCTCATTAGCATATATGACGATGCTTGCGCCATCACTGCAATCTCATTAGCATATATGCCGATGCTTGCTCCATCACTGCAATCTCATTAGCATATATGCCGATGCTTGCTTCATCACTTCAATCTCATTAGCATATATGCCGATGCTTGCTCCATCACTGGAGTCTTATTAGCATATATGCCGATGCTTGCGCCATCACTGAAATCTCATTAGCATATATGCCGATGCTTGTGCCATCACCAGAATCTCATTAGCATATATGCCGATGCTTGTGCCATCACTGGAATCTCATTAGCATATATGCCGATGCTTGCGCCATCATTGTAATCTCATTAGCATATATGCCGATGCTTGCTCCATCACTGGAATCTCATTAGCATATATGCCGATGCTTGCTCCATCACTGGAATCTCATTAGCATATATGCCGATGCTTGCTCCATCACTGGAATCTCATTAGCATATATGCCGATGCTTGCGCCATCACTGCAATCTCATTAGCATATATGCCGATGCTTGCGCCATCATTGTAATCTCATTAGCATATATGCCGATGCTTGCGCCATCACTGGAATCTCATTAGCATATATGCCGATGCTTGCTCCATCACTGGAATCTCATTAGCATATATGCAGATGCTTGCTCCATCACTGGAATCTCATTAGCATATATGCCGATGCTTGCTCCATCACTGGAATCTCATTAGCATATATGCCGATGCTTGCGCCATCACTGCAATCTCATTAGCATATATGCCGATGCTTGCGCCATCATTGTAATCTCATTAGCATATATGCCGATGCTTGCGCCATCACTGGAATCTCATTAGCATATATGCCGATGCTTGCGCCATCACTGGAATCTTATTAGCATATATGCAAATGATTGCGCCATCACTAGAATCTCATTAGCATATATGCAGATGCTTGCGCCATCACTGGAATCTTATTAGCATATATGCAAATGCTTGCACCATCACTGGAATCTCATTAGCATATATGCAGATGATTGCGCCATCACTAGAATCTCATTAGCATATATGCCAATGCTTGCTCCATCACTGCAATCTCATTAGCATATATGCAGATGCTCGTGCCATCACTGGAATCTCATTAGCATATATGCCAATGCTTGCTCCATCACTGGAATCTCATTAGCATATATGCAGATGCTTGCTCCATCACTGGAATCTCATTAGCATATATGCCGATGCTTGCTCCATCACTGGAATCTCATTAGCATATATGCCGATGCTTGCGCCATCATTGTAATCTCATTAGCATATATGCCGATGCTTGCTCCATCACTGGAATCTCATTAGCATATATGCCGATGCTTGCGCCATCATTGTAATCTCATTAGCATATATGCCGATGCTTGCTCCATCACTGGAATCTCATTAGCATATATGCCGATGCTTGCTCCATCACTGGAATCTCATTAGCATATATGCCGATGCTTGCGCCATCACTGCAATCTCATTAGCATATATGCCGATGCTTGCGCCATCATTGTAATCTCATTAGCATATATGCCGATGCTTGCTCCATCACTGGAATCTCATTAGCATATATGCCAATGCTTGCTCCATCACTGGAATCTCATTAGCATATATGCAGATGCTTGCTCCATCACTGGAATCTCATTAGCATATATGCCGATGCTTGCTCCATCACTGGAATCTCATTAGCATATATGCCGATGCTTGCGCCATCATTGTAATCTCATTAGCATATATGCCGATGCTTGCTCCATCACTGGAATCTCATTAGCATATATGCCAATGCTTGCTCCATCACTGGAATCTCATTAGCATATATGCAGATGCTTGCTCCATCACTGGAATCTCATTAGCATATATGCCGATGCTTGCTCCATCACTGGAATCTCATTAGCATATATGCCGATGCTTGCGCCATCACTGGAATCTCATTAGCATATATGCCGATGCTTGCTCCATCACTGGAATCTCATTAGCATATATGCCGATGCTTGCTCCATCACTGGAATCTCATTAGCATATATGCCGATGCTTGCTCCATCACTGCAATCTCATTAGCATATATGCAGATGCTCGTGCCATCATTGGAATCTCATTAGCATATATGCCGATGCTTGCTCCATCACTGGAATCTCATTAGCATATATGCCGATGCTTGCGCCATCACTGGAATCTCATTAGCATATATGCCGATGCTTGCTCCATCACTGGAATCTCATTAGCATATATGCCGATGCTTGCTCCATCACTGGAATCTCATTAGCATATATGCCGATGCTTGCTCCATCACAGGAGTCTCATTAGCATATATGCCCGATGCTTGCTCCATCACTGGAATCTCATTAGCATATATGCCGATGCTTGCTCCATCACTGGAATCTCATTAGCATATATGCCGATGCTTGCTCCATCACTGGAATCTCATTAGCATATATGCCGATGCTTGCTCCATCACAGGAGTCTCATTAGCATATATGCCGATGCTCGTGCCATCACTGGAATCTCATTAGCGTATATGCCGATGCTTGCGCCATCACTGGAATCTCATTAGCATATATGCAGATGCTCGTGCCATCACTGGAATCTCATTAGCATATATGCCGATGCTTGCGCCATCACTGGAATCTCATTAGCATATATGCAGATGCTCGTGCCATCACTGGAATCTCATTAGCGTATATGCCGATGCTTGCGCCATCACTGGAATCTCATTAGCATATATGCAGATGCTTGCGCCGTCACTGGAATCTCATTAGCGTATATGCCGATGCTTGTGCCATCACTGGAATCTCATTAGCATATATGCCGATGCTTGCTCCATCACTGGAATCTCATTAGCATATATGCAGATGCTCGTGCCATCACTGGAATCTCATTAGCGTATATGCCGATGCTTGCGCCATCACTGGAATCTCATTAGCATATATGCAGATGCTCGTGCCGTCACTGGAATCTCATTAGCGTATATGCCGATGCTTGTGCCATCACTGGAATCTCATTAGCATATATGCCGATGCTTGCTCCATCACTGGAATCTCATTAGCATATATGCAGATGCTCGTGCCATCACTGGAATCTCATTAGCGTATATGCCGATGCTTGTGCCATCACTGGAATCTCATTAGCATATATGCCGATGCTTGCTCCATCACTGGAATCTCATTAGCATATATGCAGATGCTCGTGCCATCACTGGAATCTCATTAGCGTATATGCCGATGCTTGCGCCATCACTGGAATCTCATTAGCATATACGCAGATGCTTGCGCCATCACTGGAATCTCATTAGCATATATGCCGATGCTTGCTCCATCACTGGAATCTCATTAGCATATATGCAGATGCTCGTGCCATCACTGGAATCTCATTAGCATATATGCCAATGTTTGCGCCATCACTGGAATCTCATTAGCATATATGCCGATGCTTCCTCTGGAATCTCATTAGCATATTAGCGGGGCAGAGGGGGACTGCGGCTGGAAGCAGAGTTTATAGATTCTATAGAGGGCTTCAGTGAATCACACCCCGGACTTCTCCTTTAGAAAATGTTGGTACTCACATGATTGACAATATAAAGTTGGATCCGTTTCTTCGGGTATTGCAAGTTACTCAGTCGCTTGAAAAACTCAGAAGTGAACGGTGTTGGCTGCTCCATGAAAATGCCGATAACAACCAATGGGTATGCGTCATCTGTCTGCAAAGAGAAAAGCAAAGACTTGGTAGATGAGCTGGAGGAAGATGGCAGGCGAGCTCTACCCACGCCCTGAGTGACTGGATGATGGGCGAGCGGCACAGTGCTCTGTGGGGTGAGGGCCATGTCAAAGAGTCTGGGGGAGGGGGGGGCATGGTAGAGAGCCTGGGGGAACGCGGGCCACGGCAGAAAGTCTGGGGGGAGCGGCCACGACAGAGAGTCTGGGGGGGAGCGGGCTGTGGCAGAAAGTCTGGGGGGGGATCGGGCAATGGCAGAAAGTCTGGGGGGATCGGGCAATGGCAGAAAGTCTGGAGGGAGCTGGTCATGGCAGAGAGTCGGGGGGGGGGGGGGGGCAGGCTATGGCAGAGAGTCCACGGGGGTTCTGGCCTTAGCAGAGAGTCTAGGGTGTCATGCCAGAAAGTCTGGGGGAGCGGGCAATGCCAGAAAGTCTGTGGGGAGCAGGCAATGGCAGAAAGTGTGTGTGGGGGGGAGCGGGCTGTGGCAGAAAGTCTGGGGGGATCGGGCAATGGCAGAAAGTCTGGAGGGAGCTGGTCATGGCAGAGAGTCGGGGGGGGGGGGGGGCAGGCTATGGCAGAGAGTCCACGGGGGTTCTGGCCTTAGCAGAGAGTCTAGGGTGTCATGCCAGAAAGTCTGGGGGAGCGGGCAATGGCAGAAAGTCTGTGGGGAGCAGGCAATGGCAGAAAGTGTGTGTGGGGGGGGGCGGGCCATGGCAGAAAGTCTGGGGGAAGCGGGCCGTGGCAGAGTCTGGGGGATCGGGCAATGGCAGAAAGTCTGGAGGGAGCGGGTCATGGCAGAGAGTCGGGGGGGGGGGGGCGCAGGCTATGGCAGAAAGTCCACGGGGATTCTGGCCTTGGCAGAGAGTCTAGGGCAGTGATGGCTAACCTTGGCACTCCAGCTGTGACAAAACTACAAATCCCATCATGCCTCTGCCTCCCTAAGTTATGCTTAGAGCTCTCAGATTATTGCAATGCTCATGGGACTTGTAGTTCCACCACAGCTGGAGTGCCAAGGTTAGCCATAACTGGTCTACGGTGTCACGGACCATGGCAGAGAGTCCGGGGGCCATGGCAGAGTCTGGGGGGGGGGGGGGACGTGGGCCATGACAGAGAGTCCAGGGGCCATGGGCCATGGCTGAGAGTCCAGGGAGCGCAGACCATGGCTGAGAATCCAGGGGGGGCGTGGGCCATATCAGAGAGTCTGGGGGGGCACGGGCCATGGCATGGCATGGGCCATGGCAGAGAGTGGGGGGGCGCGGCCGGGGGCCATGGTACGGGGAGCTGTGGAAGCCAGCAAAATCTACTAATAGTCTAAGAAGTTGGCCTTCACCAATGAGTGCTGCCGGCATTTGTGCTGGTTGGTTGAGATTGCTGGTTAGTCGAGTTCCTACCTGAATTTCAGCCAGACTCTTCAGGCCTTCATTGCAAACCACACAGCCCGTCTCAAAGGTCCAAACACGAGGGATGTAATTTCCCAGATAATTCAAGAGAAGCTAAAAAAAGAACCACAAGAATATCATCATTCGTGACAAGGGCCCAGAAAGAGTGACCCTGGCTGGTGGTCGGGTACCACACCTGACCCTCAGCAGAGACGTGTATAATAGTGAGGGCCACATCTATATACGTGGCTGCACTAGTGACATGCATCAGTGGCAGCCTGACCCTGGCTGGTGGTCGGGTACCCATCCTGCCATACCTGACCCTCAGAGGAGATGTTTATAATAGTGAGGTCACATCTATACACGTGGCGGCCTGGCTGGTGGTCGGGTACCCGTCCTGCCACACCTGACCCTCAGCAGAGACGTGTATAATAGTGAGGGCCACATCTATATACGTGGCTGCACTAGTGACATGCATCAGTGGCAGCCTGACCCTGGCTGGTGGTCGGGTACCCATCCTGCCACACCTGACCCTCAGAGGAGATGTGTATAATAGTGAGGTCACATCTATACACGTGGCGGCCTGGCTGGTGGTTGGGTACCCGTCCTGCCACACCTGACCATCAGCAGAGACGTGTATAATAGTGAGGTCACATCTATACACGTGTCGGCCTGGCTGGTGGTCAGGGTACCGTCCTGCCACACCTGACCCTCAGCAGAGACGTGTATAATAGTGAGGTCACATCTATACACGTGGCGGCCTGGCTGGTGGTCGGGTACCTGTCCTGCCATACCTGACCCTCAGAGGAGACGTGTACAATAGTGAGGTCACATCTATACACGTGGCGGCCTGGCTGGTGGTCGGGTACCAGTCCTGCCACACCTGACCCTCAGCAGAGACGTGTATAATAGTGAGGTCACATCTATACACGTGGCTGCACTAGTGACATGCATCAGTGGGGGCCTGACCCTGGCTGGTGGTCGGGTACCCATTCTGCCACACCTGACCCTCATCAGAGAAGTGTATAATAGTGAGGTCACATCTATACACGTGGCTGCCTGGCTGGTGGTCGGGGTACCCGTCCTGCCACACCTGACCCTCAGAGGAGACGTGTACAATAGTGAGGTCACATCTATACACGTGGCGGGATGGCTGGTGGTCGGGTACCCGTCCTGCCACACCTGACCATCAGCAGAGACGTGTATAATAGTGAGGTCACATCTATAGACGTGGCGGCCTGGCTGGTGGTCGGGGTACCCGTCCTGCCACACCTGACCCTCAGAGGAGACGTGTACAATAGTGAGGTCACATCTATACACGTGGCGGGATGGCTGGTGGTCGGGTACCTGTCCTGCCACACCTGACCCTCAGAGGAGACGTGTACAATAGTGAGGTCACATCTATACACGTGAGACAGACTACCCAGCAAGCTCATGGTGAGGCAGAACTCCCAGGAGGGTGGAAGGGGCTACAAAAGACCAAAAAGCACTCTTGCTAAAATGCTATGGAAAACAAAAGTTTAGCTTCATAAAACAGAAGGAATTTGTGATAATTCAGGTTGGAGTGAGGATATGAGGTCTCCCACAATGCATCACTGCTGCATATGCAAACCACCCCCTTATTGTCCATGTAAGCTAGCCACACCTCCAGATCCACCAGGATGCAATGATGTGTCAGCTTGCTAATTGTACAGAGCCACAATAATCCAACATGCATAAAGACGGATTGGTTGGTCCTCTTCAGTGCATGGTATGGATTAATGTGGGGGTAGGAGTTACAGATTGCAGCAACCTTATGGTGAACCAGAACTTATTACAGTGCGGTGGTACTAGTGACAAGCATCACTGGCAGCCTGGCTGGTGGTCGGATACGCGTCCTGCCACACCTGACCCTCAGCAGACCATAGCAACCCTCATACAAGCTTCCCCTGGGTGGCGCTGGTTGACCTATTGGCACCATTTTATAACCAGAATTCTCCTTTTAGGTTAACAAAGCCTCTGGCCACTATCACAACAATCGTACCTTGTTTGTTCCATCAGCATGTAATAAAACAGGAAGTGTGTCATAGGCGAGATTCCGCGCTCTCACTCGTCCGTTCTCAAACTTCATCACCACGTCTCCTGCAAGAGTAGGAAACGGTAAGCAATTCTAACAGAGCCAATAAACACAAACGCACGTCATTGCAGCTCCGGTCACATGACCACATTCTGTAGGGTTAGTGTGAGCCATGTAAGACCCTGCTGTAGGGTTAGTGTGAGCCATGTGAGACCCTGCTGTAGGGTTAGTGTGAGCCATGTGAGACCCTGCTGTAGGGTTAGTGTGAGCCATGTAAGACCCTGCTGTAGGGTTAGTGTGAGCCATGTAAGACCCTGCTGTAGGGTTAGTGTGAGCCATGTGAGACCCTGCTGTAGGGTTAGTGTGAGCCATGTGAGACCCTGCTGTAGGGTTAGTGTGAGCCATGTAAGACCCTGCTGTAGGGATAGTGTGAGCCATGTGAGACCCTGCTGTAGGGTTAGTGTGAGCCATGTGAGACCCTGCTGTAGGGTTAGTGTGAGCCATGTAAGACCCTGCTGTAGGGTTAGTGTGAGCCATGTGAGCCGTGTGAGACCCTGCTGTAGGGTTAGTGTGAGCCGTACGAGACCCTGCTGTAGGGTTAGTGTGAGCCATGTGAGACCCTGCTGTAGTGTTAGTGTGAGCCGTGTGAGACCCTGCTGTAGGGTTAGTGTGAGGCATACGAGACCCTGCTGTAGGGTTACTGTGAGCCGTGTAAGATCCTGCTGTAGGGTTAGTGTGAGCCATACAAGACCCTGTTGTAGGGTTAGTGTGAGCTGTGTGAGACCCTGCTGTAGGGTTAGTGTGAGCCATGTGGAATATGCTGTAGGGTTAGTGTGAGCCATGTGAGACCCTGCTGTAGGGTTAGTGTGAGCCATGTGAGACCCTGCTGTAGGGTTAGTGTGAGCAGTGTGAGATCCTGCTGTAGGGTTAGTGTGAGCCATACAAGACCCTGCTGTAGGGTTAGTGTGAGCAGTACGAGACCCTGCTGTAGGGTTAGTGTGAGCCGTACGAGACCCTGCTGTAGGGTTAGTGTGAGCTGTGTGAGACCCTGCTGTAGGGTTAGTGTGAGCCATGTGGAATATGCTGTAGGGTTAGTGTGAGCCGTGTGAGACCCTGCTGTAGGGTTAGTGTGAGCCGTGTGAGACCCTGCTGTAGGGTTAGTGTGAGCAGTACGAGACCCTGCTGTAGGGTTAGTGTGAGCCGTACGAGACCCTGCTGTAGGGTTAGTGTGAGCTGTGTGAGACCCTGCTGTAGGGTTAGTGTGAGCCGTACGAGACCCTGCTGTAGGGTTAGTGTGAGCCGTGTGAGACCCTGCTGTAGGGTTACTGTGAGCTGTGTGAGACCCTGCTGTAGGGTTAGTGTGAGCTGTGTGAGACCCTGCTGTAGGGTTAGTGTGAGCCATGTGAGACCCTGCTGTAGGGTTAGTGTGAGCCGTGTGAGACCCTGCTGTAGGGTTAGTGTGAGCCGTGTGAGACCCTGCTGTAGGGTTAGTGTGAGCCGTGTGAGACCCTGCTGTAGGGTTAGTGTGAGCCGTGTGAGACCCTGCTGTAGGGTTAGTGTGAGCCGTACGAGACCCTGCTTTAAGGTTAGTGTGAGCTGTGTGAGACCCTGCTGTAGTGTTAGTGTGAGCCATGAGAGACCCCGCTGTAGGGTTAGTGTGAGCCGTGTGAGACCCTGCTGTAGGGTTAGTGTGAGCCATGTGAGACCCTGCTGTAGGGTTAGTGTGAGCTGTATGAGACCCTGCTGTAGGGTTAGTGTGAGCCGTGTGAGACCCTGCTGTAGGGTTAGTGTGAGCCATGTGAGACCCTGCTGTAGGGTTAGTGTGAGCTGTACGAGACCCTGCTGTAGGGTTAGTGTGAGCCATGTGAGACCCTGCTGTAGGGATAGTGTGAGCCGTGTGAGACCCTGCTGTAGGGTTAGTGTGAGCCATGTGAGACCCTGCTGTAGGGTTAGTGTGAGCCATGTGAGACTCTGCTGTAGGGTTAGTGTGAGCTGTGTGAGACCCTGCTGTAGGGTTAGTGTGAGCCGTGTGAGACCCTGCTGTAGGGTTAGTGTGAGCCATGTGAGACCCTGCTGTAGGGTTAGTGTGAGCCACGTGAGACCCTGCTGTAGGGTTAGTGTGAGCCATGTGAGACCCTGCTGTAGGGTTAGTGTGAGCCATGTGAGACCCTGCTGTAGGGTTAGTGTGAGCCGTGTAAGACCCTGCTGTAGGGTTAGTGTGAGCCATGTGAGATCCTGCTGTAGGGTTAGTATGAGCCGTGTGAGACCCTGCTGTAGGGTTAGTGAGAGCCGTGTGAGACCCTGCTGTAGGGTTAGTGTGTGCCATGTGAGACCCTGCTGTAGTGTTAGTGTGAGCCTGTGAGACCCTGCTGTAGGGTTAGTGTGAGCCATATGAGACCCTGCTGTAGGGTTAGTGTGAGCCATGTGAGACCCTGCTGTAGGGTTAGTGTTAGGCATAGAAGACCCTGCTGTAGGGTTAGTGTGAGCCATGTGAGACCCTGCTGTAGGGTTAGTGTGAGCTGTACGAGACCCTGCTGTAGGGTTAGTGTGAGCCGTGTGAGACCCTGCTGTAGGGTTAGTGTGAGCCATGTGAGACCCTGCTGTAGGGTTAGTGTGAGCCGTGTGAGACCCTGCTGTAGGGTTAGTGTGAGCTGTACGAGACCCTGCTGTAGGGTTAGTGTGAGCCATGTGAGACCCTGCTGTAGGGATAGTGTGAGCCGTGTGAGACCCTGCTGTAGGGTTAGTGTGAGCCATGTGAGACCCTGCTGTAGGGATAGTGTGAGGCATACGAGACCCTGCTGTAGGGTTACTGTGAGCTGTGTGAGACCCTGCTGTAGGATTAGTGTGAGGCATGTGAGACCCTGCTGTAGGGTTAGTGTGAACCGTTTGAGACCCTGCTGTAGGGTTAGTGTGAGCTGTGTGAGACCCTGCTGTAGGGTTAGTGTGAGCCATGTGAGACCCTGCTGTAGGGTTAGTGTGAGCTGTGTGAGACGCTGCTGTAGGGTTAGTGTGAGCTGTACGAGACCCTGCTGTAGGGTTAGTGTGAGCTGTGTGAGACGCTGCTGTAGGGTTAGTGTGAGCTGTACGAGACCCTGCTGTAGGGTTAGTGTGAGCCATGTGAGACCCTGCTGTAGAGTTAGTGTGAGCTGTGAGAGACCCTGCTGTAGGGTTAGTGTGAGCTGTACGAGACCCTGCTGTAGGGTTAGTGTGAGCCATGTGAGACCCTGCTGTAGGGTTAGTGTGAGCAATGTGAGACCCTGCTGTAGGGTTAGTGTGAGCAATGTGAGACCCTGCTGTAGGGTTAGTGTGAGCCGTTTGAGACCCTGCTGTAGGGTTAGTGTGAGCTGTGTGAGACCCTGCTGTAGGGTTAGTGTGAGCCATGTGAGACCCTGCTGTAGGGTTAGTGTGAGCTGTGTGAGACGCTGCTGTAGGGTTAGTGTGAGCTGTACGAGACCCTGCTGTAGGGTTAGTGTGAGCCATGTGAGACCCTGCTGTAGAGTTAGTGTGAGCTGTGAGAGACCCTGCTGTAGGGTTAGTGTGAGCTGTACGAGACCCTGCTGTAGGGTTAGTGTGAGCCATGTGAGACCCTGCTGTAGGGTTAGTGTGAGCCATGTGAGACCCTGCTGTAGAGTTAGTGTGAGCCGTGGGAGACCCTGCTGTAGGGTTAGTGTGAGCCATGTAAGACCCTGCTGTAGGGTTAGTGTGAGCTGTGTGAGACCCTGCTGTAGGGTTAGTGTGAGCCATGTGAGACCCTGCTGTAGGGTTAGTGTGAGCCATGTGAGACCCTGCTGTAGGGTTAGTGTGAGCCATGTGAGACCCTGCTGTAGGATTAGTGTGAGCCGTGTAAGACCCTGCTGTAGGGTTAGTGTGAGCCATGTGAGACCCTGCTGTAGGGTTAATGTGAGCCGTGTGAGACCCTGCTGTAGGGTTAGTGTGAGCCGTGTGAGACCCTGCTGTAGTGTTAGTGTGAGCCGTGTGAGACCCTGCTGTAGGGTTAGTGTGAGCCATGTGAGACCCTGCTGTAGGGTTAGTGTGAGCCGTGTAAGACCCTGCTGTAGGGTTACTGTGAGCTGTGCGAGACCCTGCTGTAGGGTTAGTGTGAGCCATGTGAGACCCTGCTGTAGGGTTAGTGTGAGCCATGTGAGACCCTGCTGTAGGGTTAGTGTGAGCTGTGTGAGACCCTGCTGTAGGGTTAGTGTGAGCCATGTGAGACCCTGCTGTAGGGTTAGTGTGAGCCATGTGAGACCCTGCTGTAGGGTTAGTGTGAGGCATGTGAGACCCTGCTGTAGGGTTAGTGTGAGCCATGTGAGACCCTGCTGTAGGGTTAGTGTGAGCCATGTGAGACCCTGCTGTAGGGTTAGTGTGAGCCATGTGAGACCCTGCTGTAGGGTTAGTGTGAGCCATGTGAGACCCTCCTGTAGGGTTAGTGTGAGCCATACAAGACCCTGCTGTAGGGTTAGTGTGAGCCGTGTGAGACCCTGCTGTAGGGTTAGTGTGAGGCATGTGAGACCCTGCTGTAGGGTTAGTGTGAGCAGTACGAGACCCTGCTGTAGGGTTAGTGTGAGCCATGTGAGACATTGCTGTAGTGTTAGTGTGAGCCATGTGAGACCCTGCTGTAGGGTTAGTGTGAGGCATACGAGACCCTGCTGTAGGGTTAGTGTGAGCCATGTGAGACCCTGCTGTAGGGTTAGTATGAGCCGTGTGAGACCCTGCTGTAGGGTTAATGTGAGCCGTGTGAGACCCTGCTGTAGGGTTAGTGTGAGCCGTGTGAGACCCTGCTGTAGGGTTAGTGTGAGCCATGTGAGACCCTGCTGTAGTGTTAGTGTGAGCCATGTGAGACCCTCCTGTAGGGTTAGTGTGAGCCATACAAGACCCTGCTGTAGGGTTAGTGTGAGCCATGTGAGACCCTGCTGTAGGGTTAGTGTGAGCCGTGTGAGACCCTGCTGTAGGGATAGTGTGAGCCGTGTGAGACCCTGCTGTAGGGTTAGTGTGAGGCATGTTAGACCCTGCTGTAGGGTTAGTGTGAGCCGTGTGAGACCCTGCTGTAGGGTTAGTGTGAGCCGTGTGAGACCCTGCTGTAGGGTTAGTGTGAGGCATGTGAGACCCTGCTGTAGGGTTAGTGTGAGGCATACGAGACCCTGCTGTAGGGTTAGTGTGAGCCATGTGAGACCCTGCTGTAGGGTTAGTGTAATCCATGTGAGACCCTGCTGTAGGGTTAGTGTGAGCCATGTGAGACCCTGCTGTAGGGTTAGTGTGAGGCATACGAGACCCTGCTGTAGAGTTAGTGTGAGCCATGTGAGACCCTGCTGTAGTGTTAGTGTGAGCCATGTGAGACCCTGCTGTAGGGTTAGTGTGAGCCATGTGAGACCCTGCTGTAGGGTTAGTGTGAGCTGTGTGAGACCCTGCTGTAGGGATAGTGTGAGGCATACGAGACCCTGCTGTAGGGTTACTGTGAGCTGTGTGAGACCCTGCTGTAGGGTTAGTGTGAGCCATGTGAGACCCTGCTGTAGGGTTAGTGTGAGCTGTGTGAGACCCTGCTGTAGGGTTAGTGTGAGCCATGTGAGACCCTGCTGTAAGGTTAGTGTGAGCCATGTGAGACCCTGCTGTAGGGTTAGTGTGAGCCGTGTGAGACCCTGCTGTAGGGTTAGTGTGAGCCGTGTGAGACCCTGCTGTAGGGTTAGTGTGAGCTGTGTGAGACCCTGCTGTAGGGTTAGTGTGAGCCATGTGAGACCCTGCTGTAGGGATAGTGTGAGCCGTGTGAGACCCTGCTGTAGGGTTAGTGTGAGCTGTACGAGACCCTGCTGTAGGGTTAGTGTGAGCCATGTGAGACCCTGCTGTAGGGATAGTGTGAGCCGTGTGAGACCCTGCTGTAGGGTTAGTGTGAGCCATGTGAGACCCTGCTGTAGGGATAGTGTGAGCCGTGTGAGACCCTGCTGTAGGGATAGTGTGAGCCATGTGAGACCCTGCTGTAGGGTTAGTGTGAGCCATGTGAGACCCTGCTGTAGGGTTAGTGTGAGCCATGTGAGACCCTGCTGTAAGGTTAGTGTGAGCCATGTGAGACCCTGCTGTAGGGTTAGTGTGAGCCGTGTGAGACCCTGCTGTAGGGTTAGTGTGAGCCGTGTGAGACCCTGCTGTAGGGTTAGTGTGAGCTGTGTGAGACCCTGCTGTAGGGTTAGTGTGAGCTGTACGAGACCCTGCTGTAGGGTTAGTGTGAGCCATGTGAGACCCTGCTGTAGGGATAGTGTGAGCCGTGTGAGACCCTGCTGTAGGGTTAGTGTGAGCCATGTGAGACCCTGCTGTAGGGTTAGTGTGAGCCATGTGAGACTCTGCTGTAGGGTTAGTGTGAGCTGTGTGAGACCCTGCTGTAGGGTTAGTGTGAGCCGTGTGAGACCCTGCTGTAGGGTTAGTGTGAGCCGTGTGAGACCCTGCTGTAGGGTTAGTGTGAGGCATGTGAGACCCTGCTGTAGGGTTAGTGTGAGCCATGTGAGACCCTGCTGTAGGGTTAGTGTGAGCTGTACGAGACCCTGCTGTAGGGTTAGTGTGAGCCATGTGAGACCCTGCTGTAGGGTTAGTGTGAGCCGTGTG
Source organism: Hyperolius riggenbachi (assembly GCF_040937935.1). Taxonomy (NCBI): domain Eukaryota; kingdom Metazoa; phylum Chordata; class Amphibia; order Anura; family Hyperoliidae; genus Hyperolius; species Hyperolius riggenbachi. The sequence continues at coordinate 213,695 of NC_090651.1, forward strand.
AGCCCCTGCTGTAGGGTTAGTGTTAGGCATACAAGACCCTGCTGTAGGGTTAGTGTGAGCCATGTGAGACCCTGCTGTAGGGTTAGTGTGAGCCCTGTGAGACCCTGCTGTAGGGTTAGTGTGAGCTGTACGAGACCCTGCTGTAGGGTTAGTGTGAGCTGTACGATACCCTGCTGTAGGGATAGTGTGAGCCATGTGAGACCCTGCTGTAGGGTTACTGTGAGCCATGTGAGACCCTGCTGTAGGGTTATTGTGAGCTGTACGAGACCCTGCTGTGGGGTTAGTGTGAGCCTTGTGAGACCCTGCTGTAGGGTTAGTGTGAGCCATGTGAGAGCCTGCTGTAAGGTTAGTGTGAGCTGTACGAGACCTTGCTGTAGGGTTAGTGTGAGCTGTACGAGACCCTGCTGTAGGGTTAGTGTGACCCATGTGATACCCTGCTGTAAGGTTAGTGTGAGCCGTACGAGACCCTGCTGTAGTGTTAGTGTGAGCTGTGTGAGACCCTGCTGTACGGTTAGTGTGAGCCATGTGAGAGCCTGCTGTAAGGTTAGTGTGAGCTGTACGAGACCTTGCTGTAGGGTTAGTGTGAGCCGTGTGAGACCCTGCTGTAGGGTTAGTGTGAGCCATGTGAGAGCCTGCTGTAAGGTTAGTGTGAGCTGTGTGAGACCCTGCTGTAGTGTTAGTGTGAGCTGTGTGAGACCCTGCTGTAGGGTTAGTGTGAGCTGTGTGAGACCCTGCTGTAAGGTTAGTGTGAGCCGTACGAAACCCTGCTGTAGGGTTAGTGTGAGGCATACGAGACCCTGCTGTAGGGATAGTGTGAGCTGTACGAGACCCTGCTGTAGGGTTAGTGTGAGCCGTGTGAGACCCTGCTGTAGGGTTAAGCTCAACACACACCATACAATCTTGGTTTTACAGATTTACCAAATCTATGTAGTATAAGGGCCAACAGATTGAAAATACCTTGAATGATTGATTGGATAAGCTCTTATACTACATGAAAGTGGTAAGATTGAACAACTAAGATTGTATGGTATGTGTTAAGCCTTAGTGTGAGCTGTACGAGACCCTGCTGTAGGGTTAGTGTGAGCCATGTGAGACCCTGCTGTAGGGTTAGTGTGAGCTGTACGAGACCCTGCTGTAGGGTTAGTGTGAGCCATGTGAGACCCTGCTGTAGGGTTAGTGTGAGCTGTACGAGACCCTGCTGTAGGGTTAGTGTGAGCTGTACGAGACCCTGCTGTAGGGTTAGTGTGAGGTGTACGAGACCCTGCTGTAGGGTTAGTGTGAGCCGTGTGAGACCCTGCTGTAGGGTTAGTGTGAGCCATGTGAGACCCTGCTGTAGGGTTAGTGTGAGGTGTACGAGACCCTGCTGTAGGGTTAGTGTGAGCCGTGTGAGACCCTGCTGTAGGGTTAGTGTGAGCTGTACGAGACCCTGCTGTAGGGTTAGTGTGAGCTGTGTGAGACCCTGCAGTAGGGTTAGATGAGCGGACTCCACACATTGCATATGACGTGTGGAGACAGTATATGAGCCAGCACGGGTAATGCGCATGAGACAGCGCATGCTCAGTTACCAGGAAGTATGATACACTCGCTCACATCTGTGCATGTTTGTACAGGATAGGAATACAATAGGAGGATATGTTGTGTAATCTGACTGGTGAGGAAACACCTCACATCTGACACACATCTGTTACTCAATGTATAAGGCGAGGTGTAGAATTTCCGGAGCCGCTCAGGTTACGTTTGGCGCTCCTTTGTGAATGTGCGATTAGCAGGAGTATTAGAAGGCTCACCCTCCGATCCGTGCAGATTCTGGAAGATCCGACATCGGTGGTCCAGGCTCATGTTCATCTTCTCCTTCACAAAACAAAAGGCTGAGGTTAGATTTGTCCATTCAATTATTATTGATTTATAAAGCACCAACATATTACGTGGCGCTGTACACAATAAGAAACACACATGGGGTACATAATAATACAGACAATGGTATACACCAATAGGCAGAGTAGGTACAAAATACAGAAGCAGTAATTACAGTGACAAAAGTAACATGATGAGCATAGAATAAGCAGGAGCCTAGAGGTGCTAATGTGCCGAGAGGTCATGTGATAAGTCTCCCCCAATGTGATACATCTCCCGCTCTCTGCTAATGTGCCGAGAGGTCATGTGATAAGTCTCCCCCAATGTGATACATCTCCCGCTCTCTGCTAATGTGCCGAGAGGTCATGTAATAAGTCTCCCCCAATGTGATACATCTCCCGCTCTCTGCTAATGTGCCGAGAGGTCATGTGATAAGTCTCCCCCAATGTGATACATCTCCCGCTCTCTGCTAATGTGCCGAGAGGTCATGTAATAAGTCTCCCCCAATGTGATACATCTCCCGCTCTCTGCTAATGTGCCGAGAGGTCATGTGATAAGTCTCCCCCAATGTGATACATCTCCCGCTCTCTGCTAATGTGCCGAGAGGTCATGTGATAAGTCTCTACCAATGTGATACATCTCCCGCTCTCTGCTAATGTGCCGAGAGGCTGCTGTCTGGTGTTGTGGGCTAGTCACTGCCAAGGGAGCATAAGAAGCTGGATTAACAGTCCCACCAAGCCTGGCATCCAGCTCTGCAAGCCCCGGGGATAGAGCGAGGACATCTATAGGTTCTCTGGCAATCTGCACACATCACTTACCCTCTTTACAGGGTCCAGGTAGATCTTTGTATAGTATAGCTGGTCACTGTCTTCATCCGAGCCATCCCAGTCTGCCAGCAGTTTGTGCAGATATGGAGCGTAGCCAATGAAAGCTGAGGAGAGACACAGAGATGTCACTGCCCAGATCCAGAGAGGTCTCCCAAGTGTAACATCCAGCGACAGAGCTCCTCCTATCTGTGATCAGATATCTCCCCATGTGATACATCTCCCCCATCATGTGATAAGTCTCCCCTCGTGTGATAAGTGTCCCTCATGTGATAAGTCTCCTTACGTGATACATCTCCTCATGTGATAAGTCTCCCCCATCATGTAATAAGTCTCCCCATGTGATAAGTGTCCCTCATGTGATACATCTCCCCCATGTGATAAGTCTCCCCATGTGATAAGTCTCCCCCACGTGACAACTCCATGTGATAAGTCTCCCTATGTGACATCTCCCCATGTGATACATCTCTCCCATGTGATACATCTTCCCCATCATGTGATAAGTCTCCCCTCGTGTGATAAGTGTCCCTCATGTGATAAGTCTCCCTTACGTGATACATCTCCTCATGTGATAAGTCTCCCCCATCATGTAATAAGTCTCCCCATGTGATAAGTGTCCCTCATGTGATACATCTCCCCCATGTGATAAGTCTCCCCCATGTGATAAGTCTCCCCCACGTGACAACTCCTCCATGTGATAAGTCTCCCTATGTGACATCTCCCCATGTGATACATCTCTCCCATGTGATACATCTCCCCCATGTGATAAGTCTCTCCTCATGTGATAAGTCTCCCCCCATGTGATAAGTCTCCCTCATGCGATAAGTCTCCCTCATGCGATAAGTCTCCCCCCATGTGATAAGTCTCCCTCATGCGATAAGTCTCCCCCCATGTGATAAGTCTCCCCCCATGTGATAAGTCTCCCCCCATGTGATAAGTCTCCCCCATGTGATAAGTCTCCTCCATGTGATAAGTCTCCCCCATGTGATACATCTCCCGCTCTCTGCAGTCAGGTGACATTATGTATCGGATGGACGAGACGCCATGTTTGGGGAAGTCAGCGCCCATCAGACACAAACCTGCAGATCCCAGGAAGCGTTTCCCCTCGATGACTACCGGATATTTGGGCTCCAGGCGCCGCTCAGGATAGGCCATGGTCTCGGCAGAGAACACCACCTTGCTTTTGGCTTGCTTGAATTTCTTCACCAGCTCAGCCGGACCCGAAGCAAATATATCATTATAGCTGAAAATAGAGGAAGTATTCATCAATATAATGGCCCCTCCCATCTGTTATGAACATCTTTAATTATATCTATATTGCTGAGTTGCATACAGTGATTTTCCCTAATAACTGTGATTTGTAATTCTGGCATTCGCTTACCTCATAATTATCACGTAGTGGCTTCTCTGTAACTTCTAACAGAGTCTGTTAATCCTGATTGATATGCAGGAGCCTTGAAGAGACTAACCCCACTGCTGATGTACCTGCTCACTGAGGGGGCTATCCTGAATAGACATTTGTTCTGGCCTGTAGTCAGTTCACAGCTAAGGTCAGTTCACGTTCAAAGGGCAGCGTTACAAGGGTAAAGCAATCAAATCGATTTTACCAGAATTCCCCAGAAATTCAACATCACAACAAGGTAATGTCCACTCAGCCCCTCCTATTGTGTCCCCACGCACGCACACTCACCCACCGCGCACACCACCGCCTGCCAGGCTCCCTGGCCCCATCCTCCTGTCCCAACGGCTTTCCTTGCTGCACATGCGCAAACCCACAGACACAGGGACAGGATAATGCAGGGACACTTCGGTTTTATTACATAGGATTACAATTTTAACCTTCAAAACAGGGTCGGACAGGGCCGGCGGGAGCTCGGGATTTTGCCCGGTAGGCCTCCCTCTTAGTGTCCCTGGGGGCCCCGGGCACTACAGGAGGGGGCACAGTGCAGGAAGAAGGAGCAGCGGCGGGCACAGTGCAATGGGGAGGGGGGCAGTCTTCCCCCCCTCCCTCACCTGGGGGCCCCTCTTCCGCGCTTCCCCCTCCAGACCAGAGCAGGAGACCAGAGCGGCAGCAAGCGGGGAACCAAACAACTTACTACTTCCTGGTTCCTGCTCTGGACTGCCCCCCTCTCTCCCCGCTGCTCTGTGCCCGCGGTGCTCCCCCTTTCAGGCTACAGTCAGGAAACACCTATAGACCTGGCTACCTAGTCTGGAGACACCTACAGACCTGGCTACATAAACTGGGGACACCTATAGACCTGGCTACTTATACTGGGGACACCTATAGACCTGGCTACCTAGTCTGGAGACACCTACAGACCTGGCTACATAAACTGGGGACACCTATAGACCTGGCTAACTAAACTGGGGACACCTATAGACCTGGCTACATAAACTGGGGACACCTATAGACCTGGCTACTTATATTGGGGACACATATAGATCTGGCTACCTAATCTGGGGACATCTATAGACCTGGCTACCTATACTGGGGATACCTATAGACCTGGCTGCCTATACTGGAGACACCTATAGACCCAACTAACTAAACTGGGGACACTTATAGACCTGGCACAACTAATGAACTTGACTGAATTGAAGCGGGCATTGCTGGCTCGGTATGCCACAACTCCAGAGACTTACAGACACTCATTCCGTTTAATGCATAAGACCCCACAAACCTCTTTTACTGAGTTCAGAGTGAAGCAGAATCACGTATTTAATCAGTGGATTCAGGGCAGTGGTGTCAGGACTTTGGAGGACTTAAAATAACTGTGTTTGAGGGAACAATTCCTGAGCTGCTGTCCTCCAGAGGTGACAATGTGGGTGCTGGATCGGAACCCTCCAACAATGAGGCATGCTGCAAGACTGGCCGATCAGTTTGTGGAGAACCGCTCCCAGGTGTGTCATCTACCAAAAGGTTTTGTGTGAAGCATTCAGGACAGCATCTTGTGTAGAGCTGTTACAAAAAAACAAGGTGAGGAAGTCGTATTTTGGCTGTGGGTGGACTGAACACCTGGTAGCAACATGCCCGCATGTCATCAGAGACAATGGAGCTGCTCAGTTTCCTCAGCCCCATGATGGTAGGAATGTGGCAACCAACTCCTCAGGTGTCTTATGAACAACCTGGATCAGCAGGGATATGTGAGGGAGCAGGCTGGTGGTGTACATTATTTTCTGGTTGAACTCGATGGACGTATTTTTTTTTTTTATCCAAATAACTATGTAACTAATTTGAGAACATTCCAGAGGGATTAACTACGTTTGTCTGTCAAATGATGTTTTGACCAGTAATATATCAGACTGTGCCCAATCCGATGGAGCTCGCAGGACAAATTCCAAGGTGTACATTGGACAGTTAGGAAGACAAAGCAACAAGTGGGAGTTGGAGCGAGTATTTAGCTGCTATGGACCTGTGCGTCATATCTGGGTTGCGAGGAGTCCACCGGGATTCGCTTTTGTGAAATTCCAGAGTCCAGAAGATGCAACGAGGGCTGTAGTTGGATTGAATAAACAAATTGTGGGGGGTATAGCCTGACGGCGATGTGAGCAGCTGTGTGTTGCTGAGCTCCCGCTCTGATCCTGGTCTTTGTAGCTCTGCCATCCTGTAAGAGATTCCGTTTGGAGCCCCTGCTGAGTCCCTCACATACGCAGTACCCTTCCCAAGGCAGCGGTGATCGTGTGAGACCAGGTGCCAGTGAAGATGATGATGAAGATGGTGGTTGGTCGCTAGGGATATCAAATCTAACCCAAAAAAGTTTTACAAGTACATCAACTCTAAAAAAAGAAAGGTTGACTGTATAGGACTCCTAAAGGATGAGGGTGGGAACTCAATGGTGGATGACCAAGGTAAGGCAGAGTTATTAAATGCTTTCTTTGCTTCTGTCTTCACAAGGGAAACAGCACTGTTGCAAATTACAGAGGCAGAAGAGTCTCAATCTTCTAACTGTAATATTACATACTTAAAGAGACACTGAAGCGAAAAAAAATGATGATATTATGATTTGTATGTGTAGTACAGCTAAGAAATAAAACATTAAGATCAGATACATCAGTCTAATTGTTTCCAGTACAGGAAGAGTTGAGAAACTCCAGTTGTTATCTCTATGCAAACAAGCCATTAAGCTCTCCGACTAAGTTAGTCCTGGAGAGGGCTGTTATCTGACTTTTATTATCTCAACTGTAAGTGAACTGTTTACTTTTTCTCTGCTAGAGGAGAGGTCATTACTTCACAGACTGCTCTGAAAGACTCAATTTGAATGCTGAGTGTTGCGTAATCTGCACATATTATAGAATGATGCAATGTTAGAAAAAACACTATATACCTGAAAATAAAAGTATGAGAATATTTTCTTTGCTGCTAATCTTCTAGTAATTTTTTCATAGTACACAACCAATTCACTATATCATATTTTTTTTTTCCGCTTCAGTGTCTCTTTAACACAGGAAGAAGTGAAGGCAAGACTAAATAAATTATAAATAAACAAGGCACCTGGCCCGTATGGCATGCATCCTCGGGTCCTAAGGGAATTAAGTTCAGTTATAGATAAACCCCTTTATCTTATCTTTTGTGACTCTCTTTCAACTGGCAGAGTCCCAGCGGATTGGCGTACAGCCCAGGTTTTCCCATTATTAATTATTTAAGAAGGGCAAGAAATCAGATCCAGGAAATTATAGACCTGTAAGCTTAACATCAGTTGTATGCAAAATATTTGAGGGGTTACTAAGAGATACTATACATGACTTCATAGTAGAAAATAATCTTATTTCTCAGCATCAACATTGGTTTACTAAAGACAGGTCCTGTTTGACTAACATGCTCAGCTTTTATGAGGTAGTGAATGCTAATATGGATATTGGGAATGCTGTAGATGTGATATACTCGGACTTTGCAAATGCCTTCGACACTGTTCCCCACAGAAGTCTGGTGCAAAAGTTGAGGATGCAAGGACTGGGGAAGAGTCTGTGTTCATGGATAGGGAACTGGCTAATGGACAGAAAACAAAGACTTGTGGTCAATGGATCATACTCAAAATGGGAGACTGTTAGCAGTGGGGTCCCACAGGGGTCTGTACTGGGTCCAGTGCTCTTCAATTTATTTATTAATGACCTAGTAGATGCAGTAGTGAGCAATGTTGCTATTTTTGTAGATGATACAAAATTGTGCAGAATCATCAACTCTCAGGAAGATAGTGTCATATTGCAACAGGATCTGGATAGCATGGCTATATGGGCACATAAATGGCAGATTAAATTTAATGTTGAAAAATGTAAAGTCATGCATTTTGGACGTACTAATGGTCTAGCACCATACAAAATAAATCGGATACAGTTGGGGACATCAAACTTGGAGAAGGACTTAGGAGAACTCATCGACAACAAGTTAAATAATCGTACTCAATGCCAAGCAGCTGCAGCTAAAGCTAACAAAATTTCGGGATGCATTAAAAGGGAAATAAAAACTCGAGATGCTAGCATAATATTGCCCCTGTTTAACTCTCTAGTAAGGCCACATCTGGAATATGGAATTTAGTTCTGGGCACCACATTACAAAAAAGATATTGCAGTTTTAGAGCAGGTGCAGAGACGAGAAACAAAATTGATACGTGGGATGGAAGGTCTCGCTTACCAAGAAAGGTTAGATAAACTGGGTTTATTTAGTCTAGAGAAAAGACGCCTTAGAGGAGATCTAATTAACATGTATAAATACATCAGAGGGCAATATAATACCTTGGCGGATGAGCTTTTTGTCCCTAGGCCTTCTCAAAGGACTAGAGGAATGATCTGCGCATGGAGGAAAAAGCCATTTATTTAGGAAAGGGTTCTTTACAGTAAGAGAGTGATTAAGATGTGGAATGCATTGCCACAGGAAGTCGTTATGGCAAACTCTATACCTGCATTTAAAGGGGGCTTAGATGCTTTCCTTGCGTTGAATGACATCCATGGCTACAATTACTAGGTAATGCCTAATGATGTTGATCCAGGGATTTTATCTGATTGCCATCTGGAATCGGAAGGAATTTTTTCCCTTTTGGGGCTAATTGGACCATGCCTGGTGGGGTTTTTTTTCGCCTTCCTCTGGATCAACAGGGATATGTGAGGGTGCAGGCTGGTGTTGTGCCTTCCTCTGGATCAGCAGGAATAAGTGAGGGTGCAGGCTGGTGTTGTGCCTTCCTCTGGATCAGCAGGGATATGTGAGGGTGCAGGCTGGTGTTGTGCCTTCCTCTGGATCAGCAGCGATATGTGAGGGTGCAGGCTGGTGTTGTGCCTTCCTCTGGATCAGCAGGGATATGTGAGGGTGCAGGCTGGTGTTGTGCCTTCCTCTGGATCAGCAGGGATATGTGAGGGTGCAGGCTGGTGTTGTGCCTTCCTCTGGATCAGCAGGGATATGTGAGGGAGCAGGCTGGTGTTGTGCCTTCCTCTGGATCAGCAGGGATATGTGAGGGAGCAGGCTGGTGTTGTGCCTTCCTCTGGATCAGCAGGGATATGTGAGGGTGCAGGCTGGTGTTGTGCCTTCCTCTGGATCAGCAGGGATATGTGAGGGAGCAGGCTGGTGTTGTGCCTTCCTCTGGATCAGCAGGGATATGTGAGGGAGCAGGCTGGTGTTGTGCCTTCCTCTGGATCAGCAGGGATATGTGAGGGTGCAGGCTGGTGTTGTACCTTCCTCTGGATCAGCAGGGATATGTGAGGGTGCAGGCTGGTGTTGTGCCTTCCTCTGGATCAGCAGGGATATGTGAGGGTGCAGGCTGGTGCTGTGTCTTCCTCTGGATCAGCAGGGATATGTGAGGGTGCAGGCTGGTGTTGTGCCTTCCTCTGGATCAGCAGGGATATGTGAGGGTGCAGGCTGGTGTTGTGCCTTCCTCTGGATCAGCAGGGATATGTGAGGGAGCAGGCTGATGTTGTGCCTTCCTCTGGATCAGCAGGGATATGTGAGGGAGCAGGCTGGTGTTGTACCTTCCTCTGGATCAGCAGGGATATGTGAGGGTGCAGGCTGGCGTTGTACCTTCCTCTGGATCAGCAGGGATATGTGAGGGAGCAGGCTGGTGTTGTACCTTCCTCTGGATCAGCAGGGATATGTGAGGGAGCAGGCTGGTGTTGTACCTTCCTCTGGATCAGCAGGGATATGTGAGGGAGCAGGCTGGTGTTGTGCCTTCCTCTGGAACAGCAGGGATATGCGAGGGTGCAGGCTGGTGTTGTGCTTTCCTCTGGATCAGCAGGGATATGTGAGGGAGCAGGCTGGTGTTGTGCCTTCCTCTTGATCAGCAGGGATATGTGAGGGAGCAGGCTGGTGCTGTGCCTTCCTCTGGATCAGCAGGGATATGTGAGGGTGCAGGCTGGTGTTGTGCCTTCCTCTGGATCAGCAGGGATATGTGAGGGTGCAGGCTGGTGTTGTGCCTTCCTCTGGATCAGCAGGGATATGTGAGGGAGCAGGCTGGTGTTGTACCTTCCTCTGGATCAGCAGGGATATGTGAGGGAGCAGGCTGGTGTTGTACCTTCCTCTGGATCAGCAGGGATATGTGAGGGAGCAGGGTGATGCTGTGCCTTCCTCTGGATCAGCAGGGATATGTGAGGGTGCAGGCTGGTGTTGTGCCTTCCTCTTGATCAGCAGGGATATGTGAGGGAGCAGGCTGGTGTTGTGCCTTCCTCTGGATCAGCAGGGATATGTGAGGGTGCAGGCTGGTGTTGTGCCTTCCTCTGGATCAGCAGGGATATGTGAGGGTGCAGGCTGGTGTTGTGCCTTCCTCTGGATCAGCAGGGATATCTGAGGGTGCAGGCTGGTGTTGTGCCTTCCTCTGGATCAGCAGGGATATGTGAGGGAGCAGGCTGGTGTTGTGCCTTCCTCTGGATCAGCAGGGATATCTGAGGGTGCAGGCTGGTGTTGTGCCTTCCTCTGGATCAGCAGGGATATGTGAGGGTGCAGGCTGGTGTGCCTTCCTCTGGATCAGCAGGGATATGTGAGGGTGCAGGCTGGTGTTGTGCCTTCCTCTGGATCAGCAGGGATATGTGAGGGTGCAGGCTGGTGTTGTGCCTTCCTCTGGATCAGCAGGGACATGTGAGGGAGCAGGCTGGTGTTGTGCCTTCCTCTGGATCAGCAGGGATATGTGAGGGTGCAGGCTGGTGTTGTGCCTTCCTCTGGATCAGCAGGGATATGTGAGGGAGCAGGCTGGTGTTGTGCCTTCCTCTGGATCTGCAGGGTATGTGAGGGAGCACGCTGGCCTTGTGCCTTCCTCTGGATCAGCAGGGATATGTGAGGGTGCAGGCTGGTGTTGTGCCTTCCTCTGGATCAGCAGGGATATGTGAGGGTGCAGGCTGGTGTTGTGCCTTCCTCTGGATCAGCAGGGATATGTGAGGGTGCAGGCTGGTGTTGTGCCTTCCTCTGGATCAGCAGGGACATGTGAGGGAGCAGGCTGGTGTTGTGCCTTCCTCTGGATCTGCAGGGATATGTGAGTGTGCGGGCTGGTGTTGTGCCTTCCTCTGGATCTGCAGGTATATATGAGGAAGCAGGCTGGTGTTGTGCCTTCCTCTGGATCAGCAGGGATATGTGAGGGAGCAGGCTGGTGTTGTACTTTGTACTGGTTGAACTCGATGGACGTATGTCTTTTTTCAACCAAAATAACTATGTAACTATGTAAGGTGAAGACAATGAAAAATAAACAAATAAATAGAGAAATAAAAGTTTTCCATAATTTTTTTTTTTTAAAATTTTAATTACACCTTCACATATATGTGGTTGCCCTTTTAAAAAAAAAAAAAAAAGAAAAAAAAGGAAGATGCTTTAAGGCCATTTGAATTTGTGATCACGCCAAATTCAAATCGTGATCACGGCCGAATCCAGATTTGACCCGGATTCGAATGTACTCGTATGGAATTTGGGTACACTAGAGCACCACTGCTAAGTTCTCCTTCATTATTGTATTATTTGTATGCAGATCCTTTGCTCCATTTGATTTGCACTTGTATCACTTTTTCTGGTGCTGTTTTATAAGGATGTTTACCAATCTATTTGTGCCTTTTCTGACTACTAATGTTTCTGTAGTTTGTTGTATGTTTGTCGTTTACTACAATAAACATTGTTTGATTAAAAAAGAATAGACAAATTGTGTGTGGACATCGAGTAAAAGTGGAAATGGCACATACGAAAGTAAGAACAATTCATTATGAACTCCCACCTAGACTGAGAATGAGTAGATGGGCAGATTTGCCACGTACCTGTACTAGTGTTGCTCAGGTCTGGATGTTCGGGATATTCGGCCGAACACCGAGCCTAATTGAAGTCAATGGGGACCCAAGCATGCCTGCTTTGCAGGCCTGAAAAAACTTGAAAAATGAGGGAAACTTCTGCTAAATGGGTTGGAAAGCGGAAAATTGTATACTCACCTTACAGGTAATTTTCCTTTCCTTATGCATCCATGGCAGCACCCACGGGTTTGTCCCGCCCCCCTTCCCTCATAGGACAGGTGTTTAGATAAATTGAAGGTAGGCCCAGTTACCCAGTCTATGTACTTTAGGCCGCACCGAGAATAGGGTAGGCGCTGTGTGCTGCCATGGACGCATAAGGAAAGGAAAATTACCTGTAAGGTGAGTATACAATTTTCCGCTTTCCTCATGCTTCCATGGCAGCACCCACGGGATTTAGCTAGAGTAATGTGAGAAATAATAGGGAGGGCGATACTTTTTGCTTCTGCACAGAATATCAATTTATTAACAGAAATAATTTCCAACTAGGAATTTAAAGATAATACAGCTTTGCCAAAGCATAGGGTAGAATTTGCTGCCGGGTGCACCCGGTAATGTTGCATAAAGGTGTTAATGGTCTTCCAAGCTGCCTGCCAGATCTTGTCTGCTGACACGTTGGTGTAAGCTGCCCAGGATGTTGCCACTGATCTTGTCAAGTGCGCCCTGATTTGATTTGGAGGCTCCAGATTGACAGCCCTGTATGCGGATTAGATTGTTTTGACGATCTAAGAGGCGATAGTCCTCGAAGAGGCTGGTTCCCCTTTCCTGTACCCGGAAGGTACTACAAACAGTCTTTCCGTTTTGCGGAATGTTGAAGTGGCATGTAAATACTGTGTAATCACTCGTCCGACTGTGTATCTTGGAATGTAGGCAGAGTCCAATCCTGGTTAAAATGGTATACAGTTGCCACTTTTGGGATGTGATGCTGTAATGGTCTGATGACCACTCTATCCGGAAAGAACGTTAAGGCCTCTTGCACATTGCACGCGATTCCGATTCAGATTCCGCTTTTTAATCAGTTTTTACATCCGATTCAGATTCTGATTTGCAGTTTGCTCCCTGCACACTGCAAATCAAAATCTGAATCGGATGTAAAAACTGATTGAAAAGCGGAATCTGAATCGGAATCGCGTGCAATGTGCAAGAGGCCTAAATAAGGATCCTTAGTTCCTATAGCTTGAAGTTCCGACACACGTCTAGCTGATGCGATAGCTAACAGAAACGTTGTCTTCAAGGTTAGATTCCATATCGATATCGACTCTATTGGTTCAAACTGAGGTGTGCTTAATGCTTCTAGTACCAGCGGCAAGTCCCATTTGGGGAAAATATACTTTCTTGGTGGTTTTATCTTTATTACTCCCCTTAGGAATTGAATTACCAATGGGTTGAACGCCCATTTAATATTGGTTAATGCAGACAATGCCGTGACCTGTTCTTTTAAAGCCGCATAGCTTAAATCTTTCTCGAGTCCCGTCTGTAGGAAATCTAATATTTGAGAAACGTCTGGAGTTTTTGGATTAAAGTTCTTTAGCTTTGCGTATTCCACAAACTTATTCCATATTCTGTAATAAGTTTGGTTAGTTGATGGTTTCCTGGAATGTAAGATTGTTCGTATAATCTCCTCAGAACAGCCCTTTTCTCTTAGGTTCTCCCACTCAAGAGCCATGCCGCTGAATTCAGTCTGTGAGGGTTCGGATGCGCAACTGGCCCCTGCATCAGGATTTCTGATGTTACTGGAAGTATCCAGGGCGGCTTGATTTTCAGTTCCCACAGTAATGGGAACCATGGACGATGTGTCCAAAAGGGTATGACTGCAATGATAGTTACCCTCTCCTGTGTCAGTCTCTGGAGCAACCTGCTGATCATAGGGACAGGAGGAAAAACATATCCTATCTTGAATCTCCAAGGCACTGTAATTGCATCCATCCCCTCCGCAAGAGGACAGGGTAGTTTGGAATAAAACCTCCTGCATTTCCTGTTGAGGGCTGTTGCCATTAGGTCTACTCCGGTATGCTCCATGTATTGGCAATCATGTCGAATGTTGCTTGATCCAAGGCCTATTCGTTGTTGTCTACCATGTTCCTGCTGAGGAAATCTGCTGTGGTATTTGTTGTCCCAGGTATGTATGTCGCTTTTAGGCTCAATAGATGTGTTTCCGCATATTGCATAATCTGAGCTGTTTGTTGCAACAGTTTTAAGCTCCTCGTACCACCCCGTTTGTTGAGGTAGGCCACTGCTGTCCGGTTGTCCATCCTGATTAATACAGGTCTGTTGATTATAATTGGTAAGAAATAGGTCATTGCCTGAAAGGCTGCCCTGAGTTCCAGTATGTTCGCCGGTTCCCTTGATCTCTCTTTGCCCCATCTGCCCTGGGCTGTGTGTTTCCCTAGATGTGCACCCCATCCTTTTGAACTGGCATCCGTTGTTATTGTGATGGGGAGTTCCGCCTCTATTGGTAAGTATCTGTTTAGATTCTGACGACCCAACCACCATTTCAGGCTGTTTTTCACGATTGGTGAAAGTTCTATCCATTGTTGCATATTCCCTTTGTGCCACTGGGACAGGAATCCCCACTGGAATGGCCTTGTGTGCCACTGTGCCCAGCGTACCATGGGGATGGTTGCGGTTAAGGAGCCTAGGAGACTCAAGCAGTGTCTGGCACGTAGATGAGATACCAGTAGAGTTTCCTCGATCTTTGAGACTAACTTGGTTATCTTCTCCTCTGGTAACCTGACTGCATTCCGCGTGGTCTGAAATCTGGCTCCTAGAAATATCATGTCCTGCCCTGGAGTTAGCTGGCTTTTCCGCCAGCTGATCAACCATCCAAACGTCTGGAGAGTGTCTAGTAACGTCTCTTTCTGACGCAGTATCTGTTGTTGATCCTGTGCGAGGAGAATGATGTCGTCCAGATAGTGGTATGTTCGCAAGCCATCTAGACGAAAGAGAGCAATCACTTGAATTAGAACCTTTGTGAAAGTCCTCGGTGCAGTGCTTATCCCAAAGGGCAGACAGGAAAACTGAAAATGTTGATCTTCGATTGAGAATCTGAGGAAACGCTGAAACTTCTTGTGAATGAGGATATGCAAATATGCATCCTCTAGATCGACCGACCACATCCAATCTGATTTCTTTGTGGCCAGTATGATTGTCTGTAGAGATTCCATCTTGAATCGGGGTAACCTTATGAAGCTGTTTAGTATTCGCAGGTCCAGGACCGGTATCAATTCGCCCATTTTCTTCGTCACAAAGAATAGTGGTGAGTAAAGGCCTTTGCCCCTTTCCTGCTGGGGTACTTCGATGATCGCTCTCTTTGTTATGAGCTCTTGTACATATGTCATTAGAACTTGTCTTTTGCCTTCCGATTTTGGGATTTTTGTGGGTACAAAGTGTCTGTCTGGAGGAGTTTTTCTGAAGCTCCATCTGTGGCCCTTCTGTATCGTATCCACCACCCAAGGGTTGCTGATCTGTTCCGCCCATATGTCTGCGAAATAACGAAGTCTTCCCCCGACCGGAGACATCTGGGCGGTCGTACCATCAAAAGCTCTTTGTAGCTGAGCCTGTGGATGGGGTCGATTTTTGTTTATTGATCTTGTTTAAGGCTGACTGACCCCCCTGCCAGTTCCTGCGATAATCTCTACCCGGTCTGTAGGATCTTGCATTTTTGAATCTTGACTGCTGTGACCTATATTGCTGATTGGTGAATGGTTTCCTCGCCTTTTTATCTTGGGGAATCAACCCGGACTTTCCTCCAGTTACTCATGTTATTGCCGCATCCATCCGTTCTCCGAACAGATTCTTTCCGTCGTATGGTATTTTGCTTCGAGTTTGGGTCAGCAGACCACGATCTAAGCCATAGTGCTCTCCTGGTTGTAACCGCATAAGACATAGCCCTTGCTGTCGAGCGTACGATATCTACTGCTGCCTCACCGACGAAGTCTGCTGTCAGCTTCAGTTCTTGTAGTGCAGCAATCAACTGTTCCTTGTCAGCATCTTCTTTAATTGCCACCTCTAGATTGTCCGTCCATACTTGCATGGCTTTGCCGACCGATGTTAATGCAATGGCTGGTCTGATTGCCCCTCCAGAAACTGTGTAATTTTTCCTTAAATCAATATCCATTTTTCTGTCGATTGTGTCTCGGAAGGAAATCGCATCCTCTAGAGGTAGTGTGACATGTTTTGCTAACCGCATTACAGATGCGTCTACTACCGGGGCGTTATCACATTTTTTTAGTGTCTCTTTCAGGTAACGGGTATAATTTAGCTCAGCCTTTCTCAACCTTTTTACCCTGGAGGAACCCTGCAAATAACTTTTGGGTCTCAAGGAACCCCTGCAAACAATTTTTTAATCTCGAGGAACCCCTGCATTTATTTTTCCGGAGGCATGGCCTTTAAAAGTAGGTGAGGCTGTAAATTTCACTACCCCCTATTACACTGCTATTAATTATACTGTGCTCATGATTATTCTGATTCCCAATTTAGTGCTTCTTTTTACAGTACCCCCTATTATAATATGCTCTATTATACTTCCCCCACGATGGGGTAAAATGCCAGGGAACCCCTGCAAAGTCCTCAAGGAACCCTGGGGTTCCAGGGAACCCTGGTTGAGAAAGCCTGATTTAGCTAGTCTATTAGCTAGCATTGTCCTTTTTTCCATCTTGTTCCACTCTTCTTGAATCATCTCATCAATCTCTTCCATAAATGGAAAGTAGGTACAAGATTTTTTAAGATTTTTGTAATATGTTTTCTTTTGTTTTCTGTCTTTTGATTCTTCCTCCTCATCTTCTTCCCATTCCAAAGCTTGTCTAACGGCCTTCACATATGGCTCGACTAAGGCAAAGTGAAAGCCTATTTCGCTCTCCTCGCTGTTGGCTTCTACATCTTGCGGTAACGCAGAGGGTCCCGGTTCAGCAGTAAGGATTTGCGGCAGACTTGCTTTGTACTGACCCATCGATTCTTGGACCGCGTCTCGAATGATCTGCGAGACCTCCACCGGTTGTTGTTCACCCTGCGTCATCTGACCGAAGCAGACACCACATACCATCCTCCCAGGCAGCGTGTCCTTTCCGCATGCCCAACAGTGTCTTGGCGGTCTCTTATAATGATGTCTTCTGGGCGATCTGCTCCTAGATCGGTCTCGTCTAGAGGAACGATACGTCTTTGATTGAGATCTTCTATGAGATCTTGACCTTCTTCGCGATTGCGACCTTCTGCGTGATCGTGATCTTCTTCGCGATTGTGATCTTCGCGATTGCGATCCTATTCGCGATTGCGATCCTATTCGCGATTGAGACCCTTTTCGTGATTGGGATCTTCTGCGTGACTTCGATCTATTGCAAGATTTCGTTCTTGTGCGTGATCTTGATCTTTCCGGGGAACATGGTCTGGGAGTTTCCGTTTGCAGTCTTCTGGGGCTGTCAGTAGACAAAAATAATGTCTCTTAATATCAAAAAAATGCACTCTTTTACCTAAAAAAAGAGGACCTACCTTAGCACCTACCTATCAATCTGAGGTTGGTCTGTAACAGGCGCCGCAGAAGTGTTAGAGTTCATAGCACCGACAGTGGAACCTGAGATCTAAAAGGATAGTGCTTAATTAGAGACACTGTGATCAATAGCCTAGTTGAAGGCTTGCTTTGAGTCATATTCCACCTACCTTCCACAGAGTTTGGATGCTGCTCACAACCAAAAGTGACTGGCGATCCTAATGCGTCCTTCCGCGTGCTGGGGACGCCAGATCGCCATGTCTCTGGCTCTAAATAGGCTTCCGGCCCCTCCTCTAGAGTCCTCCCCGCCTGCTGCGCCGCTTCCATGCGTCTGGAACGCACGCAGACCTCGCCGGCCACCTAATGACATCACTTCCGGTTTGCGAGGAGCGCAACCGGAAGTGACGCACCGACACTCCATCCTGGTTAACTGGCGGTGGAACGCAGGCAGAAACTCCTTCTGAGTCGCCTGCATTCAGCAATTTAGCCACTAGCCACTTAGTGGACACCGCTCGCATAGGAAACCATTGGTCTCCTCCTGACAGCCCCAATCAGAGCGGTGTCCGTGCCCCCAAGACCAACAGAACGGGGCTTGCTCTGGAACTCGTTTAGAGCTATGAGCCTACACCAGGAGAGGCTGAACCTGGTGGATACCATGGACATGGCAGATAGGTGCAGAGAGCTAAAATAGAACACCTGCTCGAGGTAAGGACGAAAAAAAATAGACGGGGTAACTGGGCCTACCTTCAATTTATCTAAACACCTGTCCTATGAGGGAAGGGGGGCGGGACAAACCCGTGGGTGCTGCCATGGAAGCATGAGGAAATAGTGTGTGTGTGTGTGGGGGGGGGGGGGGGGGGGCATTTTACACATAGATCTTAGGCTCAGAATAAAAGCAGGGACTCATGTTTGCAGAGCAGTGCGCCAATTATACTTGGCTGCCAATAAAACAAATAAAACTCCCCAAAAAAGGCATACGTGTATGGGGAAACACTGCCCGCTTAAGGCCAATGCAGTTTATCGCCATGCATTTATACATTTTATACAAATGAGATCCTGAAAAGCTGTCCTACCAATGGGACCGGCGACGCTAACCCAGCACACATGATGGAAGAGGAGGTACAGGCAAACAAGGCTCCTCTTTCTGACACAACCCAGGCCTTGCATGAGGACAAAATGCGTGCTTAAAGGGAACCCGAGGTGAGAGTGACATGGAGGCTGCCATATTTATTTCCTTTTAAGCAACACCAGTTGCCTGGTTGTCCTGCAGATCCTCTGCCTCTAATACGTTCAGGCATAGCCCCTGAACAAGCATGCAGCAGATCAGGTGTTTCTGACAATAATGTCCGACCTGGCAAGATTACCTGCATACTTCTTTCTGGTTTAATTCACACACCACTGCATCCAAATAGATCATTATGGCTGCCAGGCAACTGGTATAGTTTAAAAGGAAATAAATATAGCAACCTCCATCTCATTCTCACCTCAGGTTCACTTTAAACCAATGCATTTTGCCGCCATGCATTGATAAATATTATACAAAGGAGATATTCCTGAAAAGCAGTCCTATTCCTATCTGGGACCGGCAACGCTAACCCAGCACAGATGTTCCTGGTGCTTGGTCGGGGGGTGTTGCGAAGTCGGTTCCAATCCACGATTTATTCATTTGTATTTGTTTCAGACGGTCTGCATTTGCTGTGGAGAGGCGGATACGCCGATCTGTAACGATGCCTCCGGCAGCACTGAAACAACGTTCCGACATAACGCTGGCGGCAGGGCAAGCCAGCACCTCTATTGCCTACAGTGCCAGTTCATGCCAGGTGTCTAGCTTAGAGACCCAATAATTAAAGGGGACTGATGGATTGTTCAACACGGCTACGCCATCTGACATGTAGTCCTTTACCATCCTCTGCAGGCAAGTGGTGTTGGAAATGGAACTGCGCGAACTGACCGTCCGTGAAGGCAGACTTTACCAGCGACTGAGTAAGGACGACACCGAACAGCGCGGCCAAGCACCATGTGGTGCTCGGCTGTGCTCGACCGGAACCCGAATGCCCCAATGTTCGGGGAATAACGAACAGTGCCGAGCACTGTTCAATCAACACTAACCTGTACCTCAATCTCACCCAACTAATGCCTTCACTTGGGGGTCCAGGAATGTATGGGGGGAGGAATGTGATGTATGATATGTTTAACTGAATATAACTGTACTTTTTACTAAAAGTTTTTTGTTCCTACATTTGTTTGTTTTGTAATTGAATTGGAGTTACTGGAATTATGTGGGGGATTTGCTATTGTGTGTTAGCAGACTGGCCATGTTCTTTTCATCTGATGACATTTGATGTCTGTTCACAAGCCTGATAGAGGGTAGAGAGAGAGGGAGTCAGTTTGGTGTGGGACAGCTAGGGGGAAGCTGTATGCTACTGTGTGGATGCAACTTTGCTTACAAATGCTTCCGAATAAAGTTTTCATCATTGAATTCCATGTCTGCTGACTGTTTATGGACAATTCTAATGCAATATCATGACACCAGGCCTATGATCAATGTCATTCAAAGTGTTGAACTGTCATAGAGGCCTTCTCTGATTATATCTCTAGATGCAGAGAAGGCCTTCCACAGAGTACACTGGGGGTTCCTCAAAAACACTTCCTAAGGCCTCTTGCACACTGCAAGCGATTCCGATTCAGATTCCGCTTTTTAATCGGTTTTTACATCCGATTCCGATTTGCAGTTTGCACCCTGCACACTGCAAATCGGAATCTGAATCGGAATCGCTTGCAGTGTGCAAGAGGCCTAAGGAAGTTCGATCTAAAATCCTAACAGCTATCCTAGCACTCTATACTACTCCCTCGGCCAAGGTTAATGCAAATAGCTTCATGGCAAAGAACTTTAATATGTCACCCCTAAATATTGCCTGTAACTTTAACTGAGGTCCAGCGCTGCAAAATATGTTGGCGCTTTATAAATACAATACATAATATTTCAAATGGCACTCGTCAGGGCTGCCAGTCTTCAGTGATTTTCTCCTTATTGATGGAAACAACAAATACCATTTGTAAAGCGCTTTTCTCCCGTAGGCCTCAAAGCGCGTAAGCATGGCTCCGACCAATCATTGGTTGATTGGTAAACTGTAGAGCAGAGGAAGAATTTTATAAGTCCGGAAATGCCAGGCTAAAGAGGTGGCTTTTCAGTCTGGATTTGAATAACTCCAGGGATGGTGCTGTCTTTACTGGGTGTGGTAGGGAGTTCCAAAAAGTAGGGGCAGCATGGCAGAAAGCTCTGTCTCCAGAGGTTTTGAGGTGCACTCTGGGAGTGACCAAGTTTATAGAACTTGCTGATCTGAATAGTGCAGTGATTTGAATGTCAGCAGTCCAATCTTGAAGAGTATTCTCCATTCTACTGGTAGCCAGGAACAATGACAGAAAGGTTAAGGTCTGACCCCCTAACTGAAGGCATTGAAATGAATGCTCCCCACTGTTATCCTTTCCTTGGCAGATTCTTAGAATTCCTTAGATCAAGCAATCAAAATATTAGATAAATTCTCCACCTCTTTCTTATGCAAACTTAATCACTCCAAATCCAACATTATACGAACCTCTCAAGCTCTATAAAAGATAGCCTCATGGGTAACAAAATCTTTACAACTCCTGGGTACTCTGTTACCACAAAAAAAAAAACCATTAGACCTCTTCCAGCTCAATTATCTACCACTTCTAGCTAAATTAGAAAAGTGAAAGGTCCTCTCTTTAGCCCTGCAGAGGTTTATACTTCCACAAATTCTGTAACTCAGAACAGGTCATATTCCACTTAAAGCAAGCTTCTTTACAGATATGAAGAGATTGATAAATCAATACATATGGCAAGGGGAAGACATAGGATTTCCCCCTGGGGAGAACACTGCTGTATCCGATCATATTTGGAGCCCACCCGAAAGAAATTCTACTAGCTATGACATTAGAATTCAAACCCTCATCATCAACGTACCCTACAAGTACCGCAACACTTAAAGGACTTACGATGCGAAGCAAAAACAAAAAAAAAGTTCAGTACCTCTTTGCAATTGCAGTCCTCCTGTGAGATGATCCACGCCCTCCCTTTCACTCTCAGTAGCTTTATTATCTCTCTGCAGGCTCCGGAGCAGACCCCGACACTCCCCAGGGTCACCCTATCTGATGTAGATAAAGATCGCCACTTTAAATTCAGCTTGCATAGCCGCTGGTGCGCCTGCACAAGTCTAGAGCCTATCCATCCGCGTCCCCCCTCCCAGCCTCTCAGCCGTCTCCTATACGTCATGCGGGAGAGCTCACATCACTATTAGCTCCCAGCGGAGGGATAGGGCTCTAGACTTGCTCCGGCACACTAGCGGCTATCCTATATCCTAGAGCCCTATCCCTCCGCGTCCTCGCTCCCAGCCTCCCAGACGTCTCCTATACATCATGCGGGAGAGCTCACATCACTATTAGCAGTACATGTGAAGCTGCACCCCCTCAGCAGAGACGTGCAGGACGCAGTGACGTATATGTGATGGCTGAGAGCGAGGAGGCGGAGGGATAGGGCTCTAGACTTGCTCCGGCACACTAGCGGCTATCCTATATCCTAGAGCCCTATCCCTCCGCGTCCTCGCTCCCGGCCTCCCAGACGTCTCCTATACATCATGCGGGAGAGCTCACATCACTATTAGCAGTACATGTGAAGCTGCACCCCCTCAGCAGAGACGTGCAGGACGCAGTGACGTATATGTGATGGCTGAGAGCGAGGACGCGGAGGGATAGGGCTCTAGACTTGCTCCGGCACACTAGCGGCTATCCCATATCCTAGAGCCCTATCCCTCCGCGTCCTCGCTCCCAGCCTCCCAGACGTCTCCTATACATCATGCGGGAGAGCTCACATCACTATTAGCAGTACATGTGAAGCTGCACCCCCTCAGCAGAGACGTGCAGGACGCAGTGACGTATATGTGATGGCTGAGAGCGAGGACGCGGAGGGATAGGGCTCTAGACTTGCTCCGGCACACTAGCGGCTATCCTATATCCTAGAGCCCTATCCCTCCGCGTCCTCGCTCCCAGCCTCCCAGACGTCTCCTATACATCATGCGGGAGAGCTCACATCACTATTAGCAGTACATGTGAAGCTGCACCCCCTCAGCAGAGACGTGCAGGACGCAGTGACGTATATGTGATGGCTGAGAGCGAGGACGCGGAGGGATAGGGCTCTAGACTTGCTCCGGCACACTAGCGGCTATCCTATATCCTAGAGCCCTATCCCTCCGCGTCCTCGCTCCCAGCCTCTCAGCCGTCTCCTATACGTCATGCGGGAGAGCTCACATCACTATTAGCTCCCAGCGGAGGGATAGGGCTCTAGACTTGCTCCGGCACACTAGCGGCTATCCTATATCCTAGAGCCCTATCCCTCCGCGTCCCCTCGCTCCCAGCCTCTCAGCCGTCTCCTATACATCATGCGGGAGAGCTCACATCACTATTAGCAGTACATGTGAAGCTGCACCCCCTCAGCAGAGACGTGCAGGACGCAGTGACGTATATGTGATGGCTGAGAGAGGGGGCGCGGATGGATAGGGCTCTAGACTTGCTCCGGCACACTAGCGGCTATCCTATATCCTAGAACCCTATCCCTCCGCGTCCTCTCGCTCCCAGCCTCTCAGCCGTCTCCTATACATCATGTGGGAGAGCTCACATCACTATTAGCAGTACATGTGAAGCTGCACCCCCTCAGCAGAGACGTGCAGGACGCAGTGACGTATATGTGATGGCTGAGAGCGAGGACGCGGAGGGATAGGGCTCTAGACTTGCTCCGGCACACTAGCGGCTATCCTATATCCTAGAGCCCTATCCCTCCGCGTCCTCGCTCCCAGCCTCTCAGCCGTCTCCTATACGTCATACGGGAGTGCTCACATCACTATTAGCAGTACATGTGAAGCTGCACCCCCTCAGCAGAGACGTGCAGGACGCAGTGACGTATATGTGATGGCTGAGAGCGAGGACGCGGAGGGATAGGGCTCTAGACTTGCTCCGGCACACTAGCGGCTATCCTATATCCTAGAGCCCTATCCCTCCGCGTCCTCTCGCTCCCAGCCTCTCAGCCGTCTCCTATACATCATGCGGGAGTGCTCACATCACTATTAGCAGTACATGTGAAGCTGCACCCCCTCAGCAGAGACGTGCAGGACGCAGTGACGTATATGTGATGGCTGAGAGCGAGGACGCGGAGGGATAGGGCTCTAGACTTGCTCCGGCACACTAGCGGCTATCCTATATCCTAGAGCCCTATCCCTCCGCGTCCTCGCTCCCAGCCTCTCAGCCGTCTCCTATACGTCATACGGGAGTGCTCACATCACTATTAGCAGTACATGTGAAGCTGCACCCCCTCAGCAGAGACGTGCAGGACGCAGTGACGTATATGTGATGGCTGAGAGCGAGGACGCGGAGGGATAGGGCTCTAGACTTGCTCCGGCACACTAGCGGCTATCCTATATCCTAGAACCCTATCCCTCCGCGTCCTCGCTCCCAGCCTCTCAGCCGTCTCCTATACGTCATACGGGAGTGCTCACATCACTATTAGCAGTACATGTGAAGCTGCACCCCCTCAGCAGAGACGTGCAGGACGCAGTGACGTATATGTGATGGCTGAGAGCGAGGACGCGGAGGGATAGGGCTCTAGACTTGCTCCGGCACACTAGCGGCTATCCTATATCCTAGAGCCCTATCCCTCCGCGTCCTCTCGCTCCCGGCCTCTCAGCCGTCTCCTATACATCATGCGGGAGAGCTCACATCACTATTAGCAGTACATGTGAAGCTGCACCCCCTCAGCAGAGACGTGCAGGACGCAGTGACGTATATGTGATGGCTGAGAGCGAGGACGCGGAGGGATAGGGCTCTAGACTTGCTCCGGCACACTAGCGGCTATCCTATATCCTAGAACCCTATCCCTCCGCGTCCTCTCGCTCCCAGCCTCTCAGCCGTCTCCTATACATCATGCGGGAGAGCTCACATCACTATTAGCAGTACATGTGAAGCTGCACCCCCTCAGCAGAGACGTGCAGGACGCAGTGACGTATATGTGATGGCTGAGAGCGAGGAGGCGGAGGGATAGGGCTCTAGACTTGCTCCGGCACACTAGCGGCTATCCTATATCCTAGAGCCCTATCCCTCCGCGTCCTCGCTCCCAGCCTCTCAGCCGTCTCCTATACATCATGCGGGAGAGCTCACATCACTATTAGCAGTACATGTGAAGCTGCACCCCCTCAGCAGAGACGTGCAGGACGCAGTGACGTATATGTGATGGCTGAGAGCGAGGAGGCGGAGGGATAGGGCTCTAGACTTGCTCCGGCACACTAGCGGCTATCCTATATCCTAGAACCCTATCCCTCCGCGTCCTCGCTCCCAGCCTCTCAGCCGTCTCCTATACGTCATGCGGGAGTGCTCACATCACTATTAGCAGTACATGTGAAGCTGCACCCCCTCAGCAGAGACGTGCAGGACGCAGTGACGTATATGTGATGGCTGAGAGCGAGGAGGCGGAGGGATAGGGCTCTAGACTTGCTCCGGCACACTAGCGGCTATCCTATATCCTAGAGCCCTATCCCTCCGCGTCCTCTCGCTCCCGGCCTCTCAGCCGTCTCCTATACATCATGCGGGAGAGCTCACATCACTATTAGCAGTACATGTGAAGCTGCACCCCCTCAGCAGAGACGTGCAGGACGCAGTGACGTATATGTGATGGCTGAGAGCGAGGACGCGGAGGGATAGGGCTCTAGACTTGCTCCGGCACACTAGCGGCTATCCTATATCCTAGAGCCCTATCCCTCCGCGTCCTCGCTCCCAGCCTCTCAGCCGTCTCCTATACGTCATACGGGAGTGCTCACATCACTATTAGCAGTACATGTGAAGCTGCACCCCCTCAGCAGAGACGTGCAGGACGCAGTGACGTATATGTGATGGCTGAGAGCGAGGACGCGGAGGGATAGGGCTCTAGACTTGCTCTGGCACACTAGCGGCTATCCTATATCCTAGAGCCCTATCCCTCCGCGTCCTCTCGCTCCCGGCCTCTCAGCCGTCTCCTATACATCATGCGGGCGTGCTCACATCACTATTAGCAGTACATGTGAAGCTGCACCCCCTCAGCAGAGACGTGCAGGACGCAGTGACGTACATGTGATGGCTGAGAGCGAGGACGTGGAGGGATAGGGCTCTAGACTTGCTCCGCCACACTAGCGGCTATCCTATATCCTAGAACCCTATCCCTCCGCGTCCTCTCGCTCCCAGCCTCTCAGCCGTCTCCTATACATCATGCGGGAGAGCTCACATCACTATTAGCAGTACATGTGAAGCTGCACCCCCTCAGCAGAGACGTGCAGGACGCAGTGACGTATATGTGATGGCTGAGAGCGAGGACGCGGAGGGATAGGGCTCTAGACTTGCTCCGGCACACTAGCGGCTATCCTATATCCTAGAGCCCTATCCCTCCGCGTCCCCTCGCTCCCAGCCTCTCAGCCGTCTCCTATACATCATGCGGGAGAGCTCACATCACTATTAGCAGTACATGTGAAGCTGCACCCCCTCAGCAGAGACGTGCAGAACGCAGTGACGTATATGTGATGGCTGAGAGCGAGGAGGCGGAGGGATAGGGCTCTAGACTTGCTCCGCCACACTAGCGGCTATCCTATATCCTAGAACCCTATCCCTCCGCGTCCTCTCGCTCCCAGCCTCTCAGCCGTCTCCTATACATCATGCGGGAGAGCTCACATCACTATTAGCAGTACATGTGAAGCTGCACCCCCTCAGCAGAGACGTGCAGGACGCAGTGACGTATATGTGATGGCTGAGAGCGAGGACGCGGAGGGATAGGGCTCTAGACTTGCTCCGGCACACTAGCGGCTATCCTATATCCTAGAACCCTATCCCTCCGCGTCCTCTCGCTCCCAGCCTCTCAGCCGTCTCCTATACATCATGCGGGAGAGCTCACATCACTATTAGCAGTACATGTGAAGCTGCACCCCCTCAGCAGAGACGTGCAGGACGCAGTGACGTATATGTGATGGCTGAGAGCGAGGAGGCGGAGGGATAGGGCTCTAGACTTGCTCCGCCACACTAGCGGCTATCCTATATCCTAGAACCCTATCCCTCCGCGTCCTCTCGCTCCCAGCCTCTCAGCCGTCTCCTATACATCATGCGGGAGAGCTCACATCACTATTAGCAGTACATGTGAAGCTGCACCCCCTCAGCAGAGACGTGCAGGACGCAGTGACGTATATGTGATGGCTGAGAGCGAGGACGCGGAGGGATAGGGCTCTAGACTTGCTCCGGCACACTAGCGGCTATCCTATATCCTAGAGCCCTATCCCTCCGCGTCCTCTCGCTCCCAGCCTCTCAGCCGTCTCCTATACATCATGCGGGAGAGCTCACATCACTATTAGCAGTACATGTGAAGCTGCACCCCCTCAGCAGAGACGTGCAGGACGCAGTGACGTATATGTGATGGCTGAGAGCGAGGAGGCGGAGGGATAGGGCTCTAGACTTGCTCCGGCACACTAGCGGCTATCCTATATCCTAGAGCCCTATCCCTCCGCGTCCTCTCGCTCCCGGCCTCTCAGCCGTCTCCTATACATCATGCGGGAGAGCTCACATCACTATTAGCAGTACATGTGAAGCTGCACCCCCTCAGCAGAGACGTGCAGGACGCAGTGACGTATATGTGATGGCTGAGAGCGAGGAGGCGGAGGGATAGGGCTCTAGACTTGCTCCGGCACACTAGCGGCTATCCTATATCCTAGAGCCCTATCCCTCCGCATCCTCTCACTCCCAGCCTCTCAGCCATCTCCTATACGTCATGCGGGAGTGCTCACATCACTATTAGCAGTACATGTGAAGCTGCACCCCCTCAGCAGAGACGTGCAGGACGCAGTGACGTATATGTGATGGCTGAGAGCGAGGACGCGGAGGGATAGGGCTCTAGACTTGCTCCGGCACACTAGCGGCTATCCTATATCCTAGAGCCCTATCCCTCCGCGTCCTCGCTCCCAGCCTCTCAGCCGTCTCCTATACATCATGCGGGAGAGCTCACATCACTATTAGCAGTACATGTGAAGCTGCACCCCCTCAGCAGAGACGTGCAGGACGCAGTGACGTATATGTGATGGCTGAGAGCGAGGAGGCGGAGGGATAGGGCTCTAGACTTGCTCCGGCACACTAGCGGCTATCCTATATCCTAGAGCCCTATCCCTCCGCGTCCTCTCGCTCCCGGCCTCTCAGCCGTCTCCTATACATCATGCGGGAGAGCTCACATCACTATTAGCAGTACATGTGAAGCTGCACCCCCTCAGCAGAGACGTGCAGGACGCAGTGACGTATATGTGATGGCTGAGAGCGAGGACGCGGAGGGATAGGGCTCTAGACTTGCTCCGGCACACTAGCGGCTATCCTATATCCTAGAGCCCTATCCCTCCGCGTCCTCGCTCCCAGCCTCTCAGCCGTCTCCTATACATCATGCGGGAGAGCTCACATCACTATTAGCAGTACATGTGAAGCTGCACCCCCTCAGCAGAGACGTGCAGGACGCAGTGACGTATATGTGATGGCTGAGAGCGAGGAGGCGGAGGGATAGGGCTCTAGACTTGCTCTGGCACACTAGCGGCTATCCTATATCCTAGAACCCTATCCCTCCGCGTCCTCTCGCTCCCGGCCTCTCAGCCGTCTCCTATACATCATGCGGGAGAGCTCACATCACTATTAGCAGTACATGTGAAGCTGCACCCCCTCAGCAGAGACGTGCAGGACGCAGTGACGTATATGTGATGGCTGAGAGCGAGGACGCGGAGGGATAGGGCTCTAGACTTGCTCTGGCACACTAGCGGCTATCCTATATCCTAGAACCCTATCCCTCCGCGTCCTCTCGCTCCCAGCCTCTCAGCCGTCTCCTATACATCATGCGGGAGTGCTCACATCACTATTAGCAGTACATGTGAAGCTGCACCCCCTCAGCAGAGACGTGCAGGACGCAGTGACGTATATGTGATGGCTGAGAGCGAGGAGGCGGAGGGATAGGGCTCTAGACTTGCTCCGGCACACTAGCGGCTATCCTATATCCTAGAGCCCTATCCCTCCGCGTCCTCTCGCTCCCAGCCTCTCAGCCGTCTCCTATACATCATGCGGGAGAGCTCACATCACTATTAGCAGTACATGTGAAGCTGCACCCCCTCAGCAGAGACGTGCAGGACGCAGTGACGTATATGTGATGGCTGAGAGCGAGGACGCGGAGGGATAGGGCTCTAGACTTGCTCCGGCACACTAGCGGCTATCCTATATCCTAGAGCCCTATCCCTCCGCGTCCTCTCGCTCCCGGCCTCTCAGCCGTCTCCTATACGTCATACGGGAGTGCTCACATCACTATTAGCAGTACATGTGAAGCTGCACCCCCTCAGCAGAGACGTGCAGGACGCAGTGACGTATATGTGATGGCTGAGAGCGAGGAGGCGGAGGGATAGGGCTCTAGACTTGCTCCGGCACACTAGCGGCTATCCTATATCCTAGAGCCCTATCCCTCCGCGTCCCCTCGCTCCCAGCCTCTCAGCCGTCTCCTATACATCATGCGGGCGTGCTCACATCACTATTAGCAGTACATGTGAAGCTGCACCTCCTCAGCAGAGACGTACAGGACGCAGTGACGTACATGTGATGGCTGAGAGGCTGGGAGGGGGGAGGCGGATGGATAGGGCTCTAGACTTGTGCAGGCGCACTAGCAGCTATGCGAGCTGAATTTAAAGCGGCGATCCTTATCTACATCAGATAGGGTGCCCCTGGGGAGGGTCGGGCCTGCAGAGAGATAATAAAGCTACTGAGAGTGAAAAGGAGGGCACTGCAATTGAAAAGAGGTACTGAACTTCTTTGTTTCGCATCATAAGCATGGGAACACTTCCTAAACTTTCCACTTAAAAATCAGTCCAAAGCTCTACTCAGAATCCCACTTAGCACTTTCTCACTGTTAAGTCCAAATCTAAACCTTATCTCATGGGACGTAATGGGAATATCATGTTCAAATCAGATTACTGTATCTAAAAAGAGAAATGGAATCCTTTCCCTAAAATGCAAGCCAGCTACAAGAGATCCATTGGTTTCCTATTATAGATTGCATCACACGCTAACCTCCCTCAATCATAAACTCGCCCACCTACCCGACTATTTCTATTCTAAACAGGAAATGTCCCTTTAAAGGTGCAATGTCACGGTGGTACATAATGCTTCTGTCTGATGCTATGCAAATAGGTGAATGCTTCACTAGGCCTGAAAACCAACCTGAACCTTCCTAAATGAATCCACTCTACCTGCTCCCTTTTTAAAGGGACACTGAAGTGAAAAAAAACGTATGATCTGAATTGTATGTGTAATACGGAGTTTAATGAACCATTAGTAGCAAAAAAAAAAAAAAAAGAAAAGTGTCTTATTTTTACTGTCAGTTATATCGCTTTTTTTTAATAACATTTTGTCATCCTCTCATATTTGCAATTACAAACAACACTCTGTATTTTAAACTATGAAACAGAGCAGAGCTAATGACCCTTTGAACTCCCCTGCAGTAAAACCTTATCTGCAGCTGCCTCTCACTGTTTCTTTGATGTATAACTGCCTCAGAAAGTAGGATTGTCTCTGCCTCAAGTTGGGTCTGAGAGCTCAGAGAAGCTCTTTTGCATAGATTACAACTGAAGTTTCTTAAAGGGACTCTGAGCTCAATATAAATAATAAAATAGTACTCACCTGGGGCTTTCTGCAGCCCAGTGTAGGTCGGGACGTCCCACGCCGGCATCCTGGCTTTTCTCCCATCACCTCTTCAGAAATGGCTGGCGGGCGGCAGCCGGGCGACACTGGGACGAGTGTCCAGCTCCTCTTTTGTAAATGTCATTTGCTGACGTCACACGCCGGCCGCCTCACGTCATCACGGCGAGGACTGTACGGCGCATGCGCGGTTTAATCGCGCATGCGCCGTACAGTCACACCGGCCGCCGTGATGACACGAGGCGGCCAGCCTTTTATTATTTATGTTGAGCTCGGAGTCCTTTTAACTCTTTCTGTACTGGAAACAATAAGACTTGCTGCTTTGCTTAACCACTTGACACCTGAGGCATTTTTCCTCTTGTGGACCAGAGCAATTTTCACCTGTCAGCGCTCCTCCCTTTCTTTTTCCAATAACTTAATCACTACTAATCACAGCGTAATGATCTATATTTTGTCTTCTTGCCACCAATTAGGCTTTCTTTGGGAGTTACAGTATGCCAAGAATAATTTTATCCTAAATGCATTTTAACATGAATAATAACAAAAAAAAAAAAAATATAAAATGCATTATTTTTCAGTTTTTGACCATTATAGTGTTAAAATAAAACATTCTACTGTGGATAAAAGCCACACATTTTATGTGCCCTTTTGTCCCGGTTATTGCAACGTTCAAAAAATTTCCCTAGTACAATGTATGGCGCCAATATTTCATTTGGAAATAAAGGTGCATTTTTTCAGTTTTGCGTCCATCACTAATTACAAGCCCATAAATTAAAAATGAATAGTAATATACTGCCTTGACATAAATTTTTAAAAAGTTCAGTCCCTAAGGTAACTACTTATATTTTTTTTTTTATGAACCCCCCCCCCCCCCCCCCCCTTATATAAATAAAAAAAAAAGTTTGGGTATTATGGGAGGGTGTGGGAGGGAAATAGTTAATTATATCAGTCAGTGTGGGGATTTTTATTAAATAAAAAGCAATTTTGGTGCAATATACTTTTTGGCCACAAGATGTCCTCAGTCGTCATTTCCGATTCACGTACGTAAGCACGTGAATCGGAAGTAATCCGTGGCTGTGTAACACAGGAAGATACAATGAATGCCGGCGTCTCGTAGACGCTGGTATTCATTGAATCGGGGACTTAGATTTATGAATGGGACCAGCGGTCCCATTCATTAACTTCCCCTCTATGCGGCGGTAACGGCGGAGCGCGCGCACGCGCGAACGGAAGCGAGCGGCGGCTGCATGCCGCTGTAGACTTGTTTTCACGGCCCTGCTGCATCCTGTCTTTTTTCCAGGGCCGTGATTATACTGCACGGCATGCAGCAAGTAGTTAAAATGCTGTTTCTTTTTTTTTTCCCCCTTTTTTCTCTTCTCCCTTTCTTTTTCCCCTTCTTTTCTTCTCTTCTCTTTTTTCAGTGCTGTTTCTTAGCTGTACTACACTGACAATGCATTATTTCATCAGTTTACTTTCACTTCAAATTTCCTTTAAAGTGAACCTTAAGTCAGAAAAAAAAATGAGTTTTACTCACCCGGGGCTTCTACCAGCCCCCTGCAGCCATCCTGTGCCCTCGCAGCCACTCACTAATCCTCTGGTCCCCCGCTGCCAGCTAGTTCTGCTTCTACCAGCCCCCTGCAGCAGTCCTGTGCCCTCGCAGCCACTCACTAATCCTATGGTCCCCTGCTGCCAGCTAGTTCTGCTTCTACCAGCCCCCTGCAGCTGTCCTGTGCCCTCGCAGCCACTCACTAATCCTCTGGTCCCCCGCTGCCAGCTAGTCCTGCTTCTACCAGCCCCCTGCAGCAGTCCTGTGCCCTCGCAGCCACTCACTAATCCTCTGGTCCCCCGCTGCCAGCTAGCTCTGCTTCTACCAGCCCCCTGCAGCAGTCCTGTGCCCTCGCAGTCACTCACTAATCCTCTGGTCCCCCTCTGCCAGCTAGTTCTGCTTCTACCAGCCCCCTGCAGCTGTCCTGTGCCCTCGCAGCCACTCACTAATCCTCTGGTCCCCCGCTGCCAGCTAGTCCTGCTTCTACCAGCCCCCTGCAGCAGTCCTGTGCCCTCGCAGCCACTCACTAATCCTCTGGTCCCCCGCTGCCAGCTAGTTCTGCTTCTACCAGCCCCCTGCAGCAGTCCTGTGCCCTCGCAGCCACTCACTAATCCTCTGGTCCCCCGCTGCCAGCTAGTTCTGCTTCTACCAGCCCCCTGCAGCAGTCCTGTGCCCTCGCAGTCACTCACTAATCCTCTGGTCCCCCGCTGCCAGCTAGTTCTGCTTCTACCAGCCCCCTGCAGCAGTCCTGTGCCCTCGCAGCCACTCACTAATCCTCTGGTCCCCTGCCGCCAGCTAGTTCTGCTTCTACCAGCCCCCTGCAGCAGTCCTGTGCCCTCGCAGCCACTCACTAATCCTCTGCTCCCCCGCTGCCAGCTAGTTCTGCTTCTACCAGCCCCCTGCAGCATTCCTGTGCCCTCGCAGCCACTCACTAATCCTCTGGTCCCCCGCTGCCAGCTAGTTCTGCTTCTACCAGCCCCCTGCAGCAGTCCTGTGCCCTCGCAGCCACTCACTAATCCTCTGGTCCCCCGCTGCCAGCTAGTTCTGCTTCTACCAGCCCCCTGCAGCAGTCCTGTGCCCTCGCAGCCACTCACTAATCCTCTGCTCCCCCACTGCCAGCTAGTTCTGCTTCTGCCAGCCCCCTGCAGCAGTCCTGTGCCCTCGCAGCCACTCACTAATCCTCTGGTCCCCCGCTGTCAGCTAGTCCTGCTTCTACCAGCCCCCTGCAGGAGTCCTGTGCCCTCGCAGCCACTCACTAATCCTCTGGTCCCCCGCTGCCAGCTAGTTCTGCTTCTACCAGCCCCCTGCAGCAGTCCTGAGCCCTCGCAGCCACTCACTAATACTCTGGTCCCCCGCTGCCAGCTAGTTCTGCTTCTACCAGCCCCCTGCAGCCATCCTGTGCCCTCACAGCCACTCACTAATCCTCTGGTCCCCCGCTGCCAGCTAGTTCTGCTTCTACCAGCCCCCTGCAGCAGTCCGGTGCCCTCGCAGTCACTCACTAATCCTCTGGTTCCCCGCTGCCAGCTAGTTCTGCTTCTACCAGCCCCCTGCAGCCATCCTGTGCCCTCGCAGCCACTCACTAATCCTCTGGTCCCCCGCTGCCAGCTAGTTCTGCTTCTACCAGCCCCCTGCAGCAGTCCTGTGCCCTCGCAGCCACTCACTAATCCTCTGGTCCCCCCGCTGCCAGCTAGTTCTGCTTCTACCAGCCCCCTGCAGCAGTCCTGTGCCCTCGCAGCCACTCACTAATCCTCTGCTCCCCCGCTGCCAGCTAGTTCTGCTTCTACCAGCCCCCTGCAGCAGTCCTGTGCCCTCGCAGCCACTCACTAATCCTCTGGTCCCCCGCTGCCAGCTAGTTATGCATCTACCAGCCCCCTGCAGCCGTCCTGTGCCCTCGCAGCCACTCACTAATCCTCTGGTCCCCCGCTGCCAGCTAGTCCTGCTTCTACCAGCCCCCTGCAGCAGTCCTGTGCCCTCGCAGCCACTCACTAATCCTATGGTCCCCTGCTGCCAGCTAGTTCTGCTTCTACCAGCCCCCTGCAGCAGTCCTGTGCCCTCGCAGCCA
This sequence comes from Hyperolius riggenbachi, assembly GCF_040937935.1. Lineage (NCBI taxonomy): Eukaryota > Metazoa > Chordata > Amphibia > Anura > Hyperoliidae > Hyperolius > Hyperolius riggenbachi. The sequence goes on from NC_090651.1 coordinate 247,483, forward strand.
CTCACTAATCCTATGGTCCCCTGCTGCCAGCTAGTTCTGCTTCTACCAGCCCCCTGCAGCCATCCTGTGCCCTCGCAGCCACTCACTAATCCTCTGGTCCCCCGCTGCCAGCTAGTTTTGCTTCTACCAGCCCCCTGCAGCCATCCTGTGCCCTCGTAGTCACTCACTGCTGCTCCAGTCCCCCACCACCAGCTAGTTCTGCTTCTACCAGCCCCCTGCAGCAGTCCTGTGCCCTCGCAGCCACTCACTAATCCTCTGATCCCCCGCTGCCAGCTAGTTAGGCATCTACCAGCCCCCTGCAGCAGTCCTGTGCCCTCCCAGCCACTCACTAATCCTCTGGTCCCCTGCTGCCGGCTAGTTCTGCTTCTACCAGCCCCCTGCAGCAGTCCTGTGCCCTCCCAGCCACTCACTAATCCTCTGGTCCCCCGCTGCCAGCTAGTTCTGCTTCTACCAGCCCCCTGCAGCAGTCCTGTGCCCTCGCAGCCACTCACTAATCCTCTGGTCCCCCGCTGCCAGCTAGTTCTGCTTCTACCAGCCCCCTGCAGCAGTCCGGTGCCCTCGCAGTCACTCACTAATCCTCTGGTCCCCCACTGTCAGCTAGTTCTGCTTCTACCAGCCCCCTGCAGCAGTCCTGTGCCCTCGCAGCCACTCACTAATCCTCTGGTCCCCCGCTGCCAACTAGTTCTGCTTCTACCAGCCCCCTGCAGCAGTCCTGTGCCCTCGCAGCCACTCACTAATCCTCTGCTCCCCCGCTGCCAGCTAGTTCTGCTTCTACCAGCCCCCTGCAGCCATCCTGTGCCCCCGCAGCCACTCACTAATCCTCTGGTCCCCCGCTGCCAGCTAGTTCTGCTTCTACCAGCCCCCTGCAGCAGTCCTGTGCCCTTGCAGCCACTCACTAATCCTCTACTCCCCCGCTGCCAGCTAGTTCTGCTTCTACCAGCCCCCTGCAGCAGTCCTGTGCCCTCGCAGCCACTCACTAATCCTCTGGTCCCCCACTGCCAGCTAGTTCTGCTTCTACCAGCCCCCTGCAGCAGTCCTGTGCCCTCCCAGCCACTTACTAATCCTCTGGTCCCCCGCTGCCAGCTAGTTCTGCTTATACCAGCTCCCTGCAGCAGTCCTGTGCCCTCGCAGCCACTCACTAATCCTCTGCTCCCCCGCTGCCAGCTAGTTCTGCTTCTACCAGCCCCCTGCAGCAGTCCTGTGCCCTCGCAGCCACTCACTAATCCTCTGGTCCCCCGCCACCAGCTAGTTCTGCTTCTACCAGCCCCCTGCAGCCATCCTGTGCCCTCGCAGCCACTCACCCACTCACTAATCCTCTGGTCCCCCGCTGCCAGCTAGTTCTGCTTCTACCAGCCCCCTGCAGCAGTCCTGTGCCCTCGCAGCCAGTCACTAATCCTCTGGTCCCCCCACTGCCAGCTAGTTCTGCTTCTACCAGCCCCCTGCAGCAGTCCTGTGCCCTCGCAGCCACTCACTAATCCTCTGCTCCCCCGCTGCCAGCTAGTCCTGCTTCTACCAGCCCCCTGCAGCAGTCCTGTGCCCTCGCAGCCACTCACTAATCCTCTGGTCCCCCGCTGCCAGCTAGTTCTGCTTCTACCAGCCCCCTGCAGCCGTCCTGTGCCCTCGCAGCCACTCACTAATCCTCTGGTCCCCCGCTGCCAGCTAGTTCTGCTTCTACCAGCCCCCTGCAGCCATCCTGTGCCCTCGTAGTCACTCACTGCTGCTCCAGTCCCCCACCACCAGCTAGTTCTGCTTCTACCAGCCCCCTGCAGCAGTCCTGTGCCCTCGCAGCCACTCACTAATCCTCTGGTCCCCCGCTGCCAGCTAGTTATGCATCTACCAGCCCCCTGCAGCAGTCCTGCATACCTCCCAACATTTTGAGATGAGAAAGAGGGACACTTAAGCCACGCCCCTGTCACACCCCTTATCACGCCCCCGTCACACCCCTAGTCACGCATACCATAAAGATTTCCTAAGAAAAATATGTGGTTTTATAATTCAAACCACACTGGTCCTTTCTATCCTGGTTCATTTTCCTTCATATTAACAATTTAAAATTAGTAATATATCAATTTAAAGTATCTCCACAGTATATGTAGCCAGGTGTATAGGTGTCCCCAGTAGATGTAGCCAGGTGTATAGGTCTCCCCAGTATATGCAGCCAGGTGTATAGGTGTCCCCAGTAGATGTAGCCAGGTGTATAGGTCTCCCCAGTATATGCAGCCAGGTGTATAGGTGTCCCCAGTAGATGTAGCCAGGTGTATAGGTCTCCCCAGTATATGCAGCCAGATGTATAGGTCTCCCCAGTATATGCAGCCAGATGTATAGGTCTCCCCAGTAAATATAGCTAGGTGTATAGGTCTCCACAGTATATGTAGCTAGGTGTATAGGTGTCCCCAGTATATGTAGCCAGCTGTATAGGTATCCCCAGTATATATAGCTAGGTGTATAGGTCTCCCCAGTATATGGAGCCAGGTGTATAGGTGTCCCCAGTATATGCAGCCAGGTGTATAGGTGCCCCCAGTATATGCAGCCAGGTGTATAGGTGTCCCCAGTATATGTAGCCAGCTGTATAGGTGCCCCCAGTATATGCAGCCAGGTGTATAGGTCTCCCCAGTATATGCAGCCAGGTGTATAGGTGCCCCCAGTATATGCAGCTAGGTGTATAGGTGCCCCCAGTATATGCAGCCAGGTGTATAGGTGCACCCAGTATATGCAGCCAGGTGTATAGGTGCCCCCAGTATATGCAGCCAGGTGTATAGGTGCCCCCAGTATATGTAGCCAGGTGTATAGGTGCCCCCAGTATATGTAGCCAGGTGTATTGGTCTCCCCAGTATAGCCAGGTGTATAGGTGCCCCCAGGAAGGGAGGCAGCCAGTGAAAGGGAGCTGGTGGCAAAGCGGCGGAGAAGGGGGGGAAGTCTCCCCCCCCCTTAACTCACCTTGGTGCTCCCTTTCCTGGCTCTCCCTTCCGGACGAATGTGTCCCCTCCGATGGCTCAGCGGCAGAGTGATAGCGGGCGGAGAGGACTTACCGATGTCCTTCCAGCTGGCAGAGGGAGCTGTGATCTGTGCGCCGCTAGTCTGGTCTTGAGTAGACCAGACTTGCGGTGAACAGATCACAGCTCTCTCCGGCGGCTGCGTAACAGCGGTAAGTCCTCCCTGCCCGCTGTCAGCCGCTGCGCCATCAGAGGGGACACATTAATCCGGAAGGGAGAGCCAGGAAAGGGAGCACCAAGGTGAGGGAAGGGGGGGGGGGAGACTTCCTCCCTTCTCCGCCGCTTTGACACCAGCTCCCTTTCACTGGCTGCCTCCCTTCCTGCGCAAACAGTCCGCCACTGCGTCTGACCCCCCAGCCAGCCAGGACACTGGGGGGTCATAGCGGGATAGCGGGAGAGCCCTCCCAAATCGTGCAAGTCCCGACGAAAACGGGTCGGTTGGGGACTATGGTCCTGTGCCCTCCCAGCCACTCACTAATCCTCTGGTCCCCCGCTGCCAGCTAGTTCTGCTTCTACCAGCCCCCTGCAGCAGTCCTGTGCCCTCGCAGTCACTCACTAATCCTCTGGTCCCCCGCTGCCAGCTAGTCCTGCTTCTACCAGCCCCCTGCAGCAGTCCGGTGCCCTCGCAGTCACTCACTAATCCTCTGGTCCCCCACTGCCAGCTAGTTCTGCTTCTACCAGCCCCCTGCAGCAGTCCGGTGCCCTCGCAGTCACTCACTAATCCTCTGGTCCCCCACTGCCAGCTAGTTCTGCTTCTACCAGCCCCCTGCAGCAGTCCTGTGCCCTCGCAGCCACTCACTAATCCTCTGGTCCCCCGCTGCCAACTAGTTCTGCTTCTACCAGCCCCCTGCAGCAGTCCTGTGCCCTCGCAGCCACTCACTAATCCTCTGGTCCCCCGCTGCCAGCTAGTTCTGCTTCTACCAGCCCCCTGCAGCAGTCCTGTGCCCTCCCAGCCACTCACTAATCCTCTGGTCGCCCGCTGCCAGCTAGTTCTGCTTATACAAGCCCCCTGCAGCAGTCCTGTGCCCTCGCAGCCACTCACTAATCCTCTGGTCCCCCGCTGCCAGCTAGTTCTGCTTCTACCAGCCCCCTGCAGCAGTCCTGTGCCCTCGCAGCCACTCACTAATCCTCTGGTCCCCGGCTGCCAGCTAGTTCTGCTTCTACCAGCCCCCTGCAGCAGTCCTGTGCCCTCGCAGCCACTCACTAATCCTCTGGTCCCCGGCTGCCAGCTAGTTCTGCTTCTACCAGCCCCCTGCAGCAGTCCTGTGCCCTCGCAGCCACTCACTAATCCTCTGCTCCCCCGCTGCCAGCTAGTCCTGCTTCTACCAGCCCCCTGCAGCAGTCCTGTGCCCTCACAGCCACTCACTAATCCTCTGGTCCCCCGCTGCCAGCTAGTTCTGCTTCTACCAGCCCCCTGCAGCAGTCCTGTGCCCTCGCAGCCACTCACTAATCCTCTGGTCCCCCGCTGCCAGCTAGTTCTGCTTCTACCAGCCCCCTGCAGCAGTCCTGTGCCCTCGCAGCCACTCACTAATCCTCTGGTCCCCCGCTGCCAGCTAGTTCTGCTTCTACCAGCCCCCTGCAGCAGTCCTGTGCCCTCGTAGTCACTCACTAATCCTCTGGTCCCCCGCTGCCAGCTAGTTCTGCTTCTACCAGCCCCCTGCAGCAGTCCTGTGCCCTCGCAGCCACTCACTAATCCTCTGGTCCCCCGCTGCCAGCTAGTTCTGCTTCTACCAGCCCCCTGCAGCAGTCCGGTGCCCTCGCAGCCACTCACTAATCCTCTGGTCCCCCGCTGCCAGCTAGTTCTGCTTCTACCAGCCCCCTGCAGCCATCCTGTGCCCTCGCAGCCACTCACTAATCCTCTGCTCCCCCGCTGCCAGCTAGTTCTGCTTCTACCAGCCCCCTGCAGCAGTCCTGTGCCCTCGCAGCCACTCACTAATCCTCTGGTCCCCCGCTGCCAGCTAGTTCTGCTTCTACGAGCCCCCTGCAGCCATCCTGTGCCCTCGCACCCACTCACTAATCCTCTGCTCCCCCACTGCCAGCTAGTTCTGCTTCTACCAGCCCCCTGCAGCAGTCCTGTGCCCTCGCAGCCACTCACTAATCCTCTGGTCCCCCGCTGCCAGCTAGTTCTGCTTCTACCAGCCCCCTGCAGCAGTCCTGTGCCCTCGCAGCCACTCACTAATCCTCTGGTCCCCCGCTGCCAGCTAGTTCTGCTTCTACCAACCCCCTGCAGCAGTCCTGTGCCCTCGCAGCCACTCACTAATCCTCTGGTCCCCCGCTGCCAGCTAGTTCTGCTTCTACCAGCCCCCTGCAGCAGTCCTGTGCCCTCGCAGCCACTCACTAATCCTCTGCTCCCCCGCTGCCAGCTAGTTCTGCTTCTACCAGCCCCCTGCAGCAGTCCTGTGCCCTCGCAGCCACTCACTAATCCTATGGTCCCCCGCTGCCAGCTAGTTCTGCTTCTACCAGCCCCCTGCAGCAGTCCTGTGCCCTCGCAGCCACTCACTAATCCTCTGGTCCTCTGCTGCCAGCTAGTTCTGCTTCTACCAGCCCCCTGCAGCAGTCCTGTGCCCTCGCAGCCACTCACTAATCCTCTGCTCCCCGCCACCAGCTAGTTCTGCTTCTACCAACTCCCTGCAGCAGTCCTGTGCCCTGGCAGCCACTCACTAATCCTCTGGTCCCCCGCTGCCAGCTAGTTCTGCTTCTACCAGCCCCCTGCAGCAGTCCGGTGCCCTCGCAGCCACTCACTAATCCTATGGTCCCCTGCTGCCAGCTAGTTCTGCTTCTACCAGCCCCCTGCAGCAGTCCTGTGCCCTCGCAGCCACTCACTAATCCTATGGTCCCCTGCTGCCAGCTAGTTCTGCTTCTACCAGCCCCCTGCAGCCATCCTGTGCCCTCGCAGCCACTCACTAATCCTCTGGTCCCTCCTGCCAGCTAGTTCTGCTTCTACCAGCCCCCTGCAGCCATCCTGTGCCCTCGCAGCCACTCACTCATCCTCTGGTCCCCCGCTGCCAGCTAGTTCTGCTTCTACCAGCCCCCTGCAGCAGTCCTGTGCCCCCGCAGCCACTCACTAATCCTCTGGTCCCCCGCTGCCAGCTAGTTCTGCTTCTACCAGCCCCCTGCAGCCATCCTGTGCCCTCGCAGCCACTCACTCATCCTCTGGTCCCCCGCTGCCAGCTAGTTCTGCTTCTACCAGCCCCCTGCAGCAGTCCTGTGCCCTCGCAGCCACTCACTAATCCTCTGGTCCCCTGCTGCCAGCTAGTTCTGCTTCTACCAGCCCCCTGCAGCAGTCCTGTGCCCTCGCAGCCACTCACTAATCCTATGGTCCCCCGCTGCCAGCTAGTTCTGCTTCTACCAGCCCCCTGCAGCAGTCCTGTGCCCTCGCAGCCACTCACTAATCCTCTGGTCCCCCGCTGCCAGCTAGTCCTGCTTCTACCAGCCCCCTGCAGCAGTCCTGTGCCCTCGCAGCCACTCACTAATCCTATGGTCCCCTGCTGCCAGCTAGTTCTGCTTCTACCAGCCCCCTGCAGCAGTCCTGTGCCCTCGCAGCCACTCACTAATCCTCTGGTCCCCCGCTGCCAGCTAGTTCTGCTGCTACCAGCCCCCTGCAGCAGTCCTGTGCCCTCGCAGCCACTGACTAATCCTCTGGTCCCCCGCTGCCAGCTAGTTCTGCTTCTACCAGCCCCCTGCAGCAGTCCTGTGCCCTCGTAGTCACTCACTAATTCTCTGGTCCCCCGCTGCCAGCTAGTCCTGCTTCTACCAGCCCCCTGCAGCAGTCCTGTGCCCTCGCAGCCACTCACTAATCCTCTGCTCCCCCGCTGCCAGCTAGTCCTGCTTCTACCAGCCCCCTGCAGCAGTCCTGTGCCCTCACAGCCACTCACTAATCCTCTGGTCCCCCGCTGCCAGCTAGTTCTGCTTCTACCAGCCCCCTGCAGCAGTCCTGTGCCCTCGCAGCCACTCACTAATCCTCTGGTCCCCCGCTGCCAGCTAGTTCTGCTTCTACCAGCCCCCTGCAGCAGTCCTGTGCCCTCGCAGCCACTTACTAATCCTCTGGTCCCCGGCTGCCAGCTAGTTCTGCTTCTACCAGCCCCCTGCAGCAGTCCTGTGCCCTCGCAGCCACTCACTAATCCTCTGGTCCCCCGCTGCCAGCTAGTTCTGCTTCTACCAGCCCCCTGCAGCAGTCCTGTGCCCTCGCAGCCACTCACTAATCCTCTGGTCCCCGGCTGCCAGCTAGTTCTGCTTCTACCAGCCCCCTGCAGCAGTCCTGTGCCCTCGCAGCCACTCACTAATCCTCTGGTCCCCCGCTGCCAGCTAGTTCTGCTTCTACCAACCCCCTGCAGCCATCCTGTGCCCTCGCAGCCACTCACTAATCCTCTGGTCCCCGGCTGCCAGCTAGTTCTGCTTCTACCAGCCCCCTGCAGCAGTCCTGTGCCCTCGCAGCCCCTCACTAATCCTCTGCTCCTGCTGCCAGCTAGTTCTGCTTCTACCAGCCCCCTGCAGCAGTCCTGTGCCCTCGCAGCCACTCACTAATCCTCTGGTCCCCCGCTGCCAGGTAGTTTCGTTTTTGCAGACAGGCCCTTCAGGACTGGCGACGCGTAGCTTTTTCCGCATTCCCGACTGCAATTAGCGCTATTGCGGGCGGCAACGTCACATATCTATGCGTTTGTAATGCGGCAACGTATTTTTTTATGCGTTGCGGCCCGCAATAGAGCTAATTACAGTCGGGAATGCGGAAAAAGCTACGCGTGGCCAGTCCTGACGGGCCTGTCGGCAAAAACAAAACTAGCTGGCAGCCGGGGACCAGAGGATTAGTGAGTGGCCGCGAGGGCACAGGATGGCTGCAGGGGGCTGGTAGCAGCAGAACTAGCTGGCAGCCGGGGACCAGAGGATTAGTGAGGGGCTGCGAGGGCACAGGACTGCTGCAGGGGGCTGGTAGAAGCAGAACTAGCTGGCAGCAGGGGCCCAGAGGATTAGTGAGTGGCTGCGAGGGCACAGGACTGCTGCAGGGGGCTGGTAGAAGCAGAACTAGCTGGCAGGAGGGACCAGAGGATTAGTGAGTGACTGCGAGGGCACAGGACTGCTGCAGGGGGCCGGATAGAAGCAGAACTAGCTGGCAGCGGGGGACCGGAGGGTTAGTGAGTGGCTGCGAGGGCACAGGATGGCTGCAGGGGGCTGGTAGAAGCAGTACTAGCTGGTAGCGGGGGACCAGAGGATTAGTGAGTGGCTGCGAGGGCACAGGATGGCTGCATGGGGCTGGTAGAAGCAGAACTAGCTGGCAGCGGGGGACCAGAGGATTAGTGAGTGGCTGCGAGGGCACAGGACTGCTGCAGGGGGCTGGTAGAAGCAGAACTAGCTGGCAGCGGGGGACCAGAGGATTAGTGAGTGGCTGCGAGGGCACAGGACAGCTGCAGGGGGCTGGTAGAAGCCCCAGGTGAGTAAAACTCATTTTTTTTTCTGGCTTAAGTGTCTCTTTAACCACTTGCCGACCGCCCACAGCCGATGGGCGGCGGCAAGGGCTGGGCCCAAACGACCGCAATATGCCCATCGTCGGCGGCGGGTGTGGTTATGCGGCGATCGCATTATTCATGAGGCGATCAGCCGCCAGCGACTGGCTCCACCCCCTCGCGCTGTAACCCGCCGGCCGTTCAGAAGCACCGGCGGGTTACTAGCACCCGGATTGCCGCATGCAAAGCGTATAATAGGCTTTGTAATGTATACAAAGCCTATTATACTGGCTGCCTCCTGCCCTGGTGGTCCCAGTGTCCGAGGGACCACCAGGACAGGATGCAGCCACCCTAGTCTGCACCCAATCACACTGATCTCCCCCCCGCCCCCTGATCGCCCACAGCACCCCTCAGACCCCCCCCCTGCACACCCCCCAGACCCCTGTTTGCACCCAATCACCCCCCTAATCACCCATCAATCACCCCCTGTCACTGCCACCCATCAATCACTCCCTATCACTATCTGTCAACACTATTTTTTTGTATTCCCTAAACTGCCCCCTGCTCCCTCCTGATCACCCCCCCCCCCCCCCTACCCCTAAGATTCTCCCCAGTGTCAATTCCCGCTAACTTGTGACAAAAAAAACGAACTCACCATGTATGCATCTATCCCCCCTGTAATAACCCACTGATCACCTGTCAATCACCTGTCAATCACCCCCTGTCACTGCCACCCATCAATCAGCCCCTAACCTGCCCCTTGCGGGCAATCTGATCACCCACACCATCAGATCGCCCGCAAACCCGACGTAAGATCGCCTCCCAAGTGCATTGTTTACATCTGTTCTCTCCTCTAAACACCCACTAATTACCCATCAATCACACCCTATCACCACCTGTCACTGTTACCCATCAGATTAGTCCCTAATCTGCCCCTTGCGGGCACCCAATCACCCGCCCACATGTTCAGATTGCCCTCAGACCCCCCCTTATCAATTTGCCAGTGCATTATTTACATCTGTTCTTCCCTGTAATAACCCACTGATCACCTGTCAATCACCCATCAATCAGCCCCTAACCTGCCCCTTGCGGGCAATCTGATCACCCACCCACACCATCAGATCGAATGCAGACCCGACGTCAGATCACCTCCCAAGTGCATTGTTTACATCTGTTCTCTCCTCTAAACACCCACTAATTACCCATCAATCACCCCCTGTCACCACCTGTCACTGCTACCCATCAGATTAGACCCCTATCTGCCCCTAGGGCATCCAATCACCCGCCCACACCCTGAGAACGCCCTCAGACCCCAGCCCTGATCACCTCGCCAGTGCATTGCTTGCATCTATTCCCCCCTCTAATCACACCTTGAGACACCCATCAATCACCTCCTGTCACCACCTGTCACCCCCTAGCACACCTACCCATCAGATCAGGCCCTAATTTGCCCCGTGTGGGCTCCTGATCACTCGCCCAAACCCTCAGATCCCCCTCAGACCCCCTTCCGATCACCTCCCCAGTGCATTGATTGCATCTATTTTCCCCTCTAACCACCCCCTGAGACACCCATCAATCACCTCCTGTCACCCCCCTAGCACTCCTATCCATCAGATCAGGCCCAATACAATCTGTCATCTAAAAAGCCACCCTGCTTATGACCGGTTCCACAAAATTCGCCCCCTCATAGACCACCTGTCATCAAAATTTGCAGATGCTTATACCCCTGAACAGTCATTTTGAGACATTTGGTTTCCAGACTACTCACGGTTTTGGGCCCGTAAAATGCCAAGGCAGTATAGGAACCCCACAAGTGACCCCATTTTAGATAAGAGACACCCCAAGGTATTCTGTTAGGTGTATGACGAGTTCATAAAGATTTTATTTTTTGTCAAAAGTTAGCGGAAATTGATTTTTATTGTTTTTTTCACAAAGTGTCATTTTTCACTAACTTGTGACAAAAAATAAAATCTTCTATGAACTCACCATACACCTAACGGAATACCTTGGGGTGTCTTCTTTCTAAAATGGGGTCACTTGTGGGGTTCCTATACTGCCCTGGCATTTTAGGGGCCCTAAACCGTGAGGAGTAGTCTAGAAAACAAATGCCTCAAAATGACCTGTGAATAGGACGTTGGGCCCCTTAGCGCACCTAGGCTGCAAAAAAGTGTCACACATGTGGTATCGCCGTACTCAGGAGAAGCAGTATAATGTGTTTTGGGGTGTATTTTTACACATACCCATGCTGGGTAGGAGAAATCTCTCTGTAAATGGACAATTGTGTGTAAAAAAAAAATCTAAAAATTTGTCTTTTACAGAGATATTGCTCCCACCCAGCATGGGTATATGTAAAAATACACCACAAAACACATTATACTACTTCTTCTGAGCACGGCAGTACCACATGTGTGGCACTTTTTTTGCAGCCTAACTGCGCTAAGGGGCCCAAAGTCCAATGAGTACCTTTAGGATTTCACAGGTCATTTTGCAACATTTGGTTTCAAGACTACTCCTCACGGTTTAGGGCCGCTAAAATGCCAGGGCAGTATAGGAACCCCACAAATGACCCCATTTTGGAAAGAAGACACCCAAAGGTATTCCGTTAGGAGTATGGTGAGTTCATAGAAGATTTTTTTTTTTTCACAGGTTAGCGGAAAATGACACTTTGTGAAAAAAAAACAATTAAAATCAATTTCCTCTAACTTGTGCCAAAAAATAAAATCTTATATGAACTCGCCATACTCCTAACGGAATACCTTGGGGTGTCTTCTTTCTAAAATGGGGTCATTAGTGGGGTTCCTATACTGCCCTGGCATTTTAGGGGCCCTAAACCGTGAGGAGTAGTCTTGAAACCAAATGTCACAAAATGACCTGTGAAATCCTAAAGGTACTCATTGGACTTTGGGCCCCTTAGCGCAGTTAGGGTGCAAAAAAGTGCCACACATGTGGTATCGCCGTACTCAGGAGAAGTAGTATAATGTGTTTTGGGGTGTATTTTTACACATACCCATGCTGAGTGGGAGAAATCTCTCTGTAAATGGACAATTGTGTGTAAAAAAAAAAAAATCAAAAAATTGTCATTTACAGAGATATTTCTCCCACCCAGCATGGGTATGTGTAAAAATACATCCCAAAACACATTATACTACTTCTCCTGAGTACGGCGATACCACATGTGTGGCACTTTTTTGCAGCCTAACTGCGCTAAGGGGCCCAAAGTCCAATGAGCACCTTTAGGCTTCACAGGGGTGCTTACAATTAGGCACCCCCCAAAATGCCAGGACAGTAAACACACCCCACAAATGACCTCATTTTGGAAAGTAGACACTTCAAGGTATTCAGAGAGGAGCATAGTGAGTCCGTGGCAGATTTCATTTTTTTTTGTCGCAAGTTAGAAGAAATGGAAACTTTTTTTTTTTCTGTCACAAAGTGTCATTTTCCGCTAACTTGTGACAAAAAATAAAATCTTCTATGAACTCACCATGCCTCTCACTGAATACTTTGGGATGTCTTCTTTCCAAAATGGGGTCATTTGGGGGGTATTTATACTATCCTGGAATTTTAGCACCTCATGAAACATGACAGGTGGTCAGAAAAGTCGGAGATGCTTCAAAATGGGAAAATTCACTTTTGGCACCATAGTTTGGAAACGCTATAACTTTTACCCAAACCAATAAATATAGACTGAATGGATTTTTTTTTTAATCAAAAACATGTTTGTCCACATTTTTCGTGCTGCATGTATACAGAAATTTTACTTTATTTGAAAAATGTCAGCACAGAAAGTTAAAAAAATCATTTTTTTGACAAAATTCATGTCTTTTTGATGAATATAATATAAGTATTACTGAGATGCTCTATCACCCCAGAGAGTATTACTGAGATGGTCTATCACCCCAGAGAGTATTACCGAGATGGTCTATCACCCCAGAGAGTATTACCGAGATGGTCTATCACCCCAGAAAGTATTACCGAGATGGTCTATCACCCCAGAAAGTAGTACTGAGATGGTCTATCACACTAGAAAGTATTACTGAGATGGTCTATCACCCCAGAAAGTATTACTGAGATGGTCTATCACCCCAGAAAGTAGTACTGAGATGGTCTATTACCCCAGAGACTATTACCGAGATGGTCTATCACCCCAGAGAGAATTATCGAGATGGTCTATCACCCCAGAATGTATTACCGAGATGGTCTATCACCCCAGAAAGTATTACTGAGATGGTCTATCACCCCAGAAAGTAGTACTGAGATGGTCTATCACCCCAGAATGTATTACCGAGATGGTCTATTACCCCAGAGAGTATTACTGAGATGGTCTATCACCCCAGAAAGAAGTACTGAGATGGTCTATTACCCCAGAGAGTATTACTGAGATGGTCTATCACCCCAGAGAGTATTACTGAGATGGTCTATCACCCCAGAGAGTATTACTGAGATGCTCTATCACCCCAGAGAGTATTACTGAGATGGCCTATCACACCAGAAAAGTATTACTGAGATGGTCTATCACCCCAGAGAGTATTACTACCAATATGGTCTATCACACCAGAAAGTATTACAGAGATGGTCTATCACCCCAGAGAGTATTACCGAGATGGTCTATCACCCCAGAATGTATTACCGAGATGGTCTATCACCCCAGAGAGTATTACTGAGATGGTCTATCACCCCAGAGAGTATTACTGAGATGGTCTATCACCCCAGAATGTATTACCGTGATGGTCTATCACCCCAGAGAGTATTACTACCAATATGGTCTATCACACCAGAAAGTATTACCGAGATGGACTATCTGTCAGAATTCTAGCAGTTTATTTATGTAGGAAAAGCTGTCACTTGTGTATGTTTTAAGTTTTAATGTTCTATGCAAAATGTCGTCATTATAAACTGTAAAGTTGGGGTATTTCTTTAAAATATTGCTCTAGGACGTCTCAGCATATTTCAGGCAGTGGAACTCATAAGATTATTTTTGTTTATGTTACAAGCATCTTTCAAATGTCAAGGTTAGACAGCATAATGTGTGAAGACTGCTGCAGTAATGTGATTTTTAAACTTTTATCTGTCAATCATATACAGTGCTTTGCAAAAGTATTCGGCCCCCTTGAAGTTTTCCACATTTTGTCACATTACTGCCACAAACATGCATCAATTTTATTGGAAAACAAAGTGGTGTACACGTGAGAAGTGGAATGAAAATCATACATGATTCCAAACATTTATTACAAATCAATAACTGCAAAGTGGTGTGCGTAATTATTCAGCCCCCTGAGTCAATACTTTGTAGAACCACCTTTTGCTGCAATTACAGCTGCCAGTCTTTTAGGGTATGTCTCAACCAGCTTTGCACATCTAGAGACTGAAATCCTTGCCCATTCTTCTTTGCAAAACAGCTCCAGCTCAGTCAGATTAGATGGACAGCGTTTGTGAACAGCAGTTTTCAGATCTTGCCACAGATTCTCGATTGGATTTAGATCTGGACTTTGACTGGGCCATTCTAACACATGAATATGTTTTTTTTAAAACCATTCCATTGTTGCCCTGGCTTTATGTTTAGGGTTGTTGTCCTGCTGGAAGGTGAACCTCCGCCCCAGTCTCAAGTCTTTTGCAGACTCCAAGAGGTTGTCTTCCAAGATTGCCCTGTATTTGGCTCCATCCATCTTCCCATCAACTCTGACCAGCTTCCCTGCCCTTGCTGAAGAGAAGCACCCCCAGAGCATGATGCTGCCACCACCATATTTGACAGTGGGGATGGTGTGTTCTGAGTGATGTGCAGTGTTAGTTTTCCGCCACACATAGCGTTTTGCATTTTGGCCAAAAAGTTTCATTTTGGTCTCATCTGACCAGAGCACCTTCTTCCACATGGTTGCTGTGTCCCCCACATGGCTTGTGGCAAAAACTGCAAACGGGACTTCTTATGCTTTCTGTTAACAATGCCTTTCTTCTTGCCACTCTTCCATAAAGACCAACTTTGTGCAGTGCATGACTAATAGTTCTCCTATGGACAGATTGCCCCACCTGAGCTGTACAGCTCTGCAGCTCGACCAGAGTCACCATGGGCCTCTTGACTGCATTTCTGATCAGCGCTCTCCTTTTTCGGCCTGTGAGTTTAGGTGGATGGCCTTGTCTTGGTAGGTTTACAGTTGTGCCATACTCCTTCCATTTCTGAATGATCGCTTGAACAGTGCTCCGTGGGATGTTCAAGGCTTTGGAAATCTTTTTGTAGCCTAAGCCAGCTTTAAATTTCTCAATAACTTTATCCCTGACCTGTCTGGTGTGTTCTTTGGACTTCATGGTGTTGTTGCTCCCAATATTCTCTTAGACAACCTCTGAGGCCATCACAGAGCAGCTGTATTTGTACTGACATTAGATTACACACAGGTGCACTCTATTTAGTCATTAGCACTCATCAGGCAATGTCTATGGACAACTGACTGCACTCAGACCAAAGGGGGCTGAATAATTACGCACACACCACTTTGCAGTTATTTATTTGTAAAAAAAGTTTGGAATGATGTATGATTTTCGTTCCACTTCTCACGTGTACATCACTTTGTATTGGTCTTTCACGTGGAATTCCAATAAAATGTATTCATGTTTGTGGCAGTAATGTGACAAAATGTGGAAAACTTCAAGCGGGCTGAATACTTTTGCAAAGCACTGTATGTGTATTTGCTCTGTTATTACACATAAATATTATTTATCAATACATTCCTTCTAAAGAAAGAAATAGTTGTTAAACACTATAATTAAATATAATATAATTTATTACTTTGAATTACATTTAAAAGCTGGATTCTGCTAGTAAAAGTTTGAAACACATTTTAGATGTTTGGGTTATGAGTCTTATCAAACAATAAACGTTGCAAGGTTGTCCCACATTTAGGACAATGATGCCACCTGGTGGTTTTTATCTCATAAAATTTATATGGAAAATGATTAAATAATGACATCTAACGATAAAATGTATTAAATGTATTTGTTCAGAATAGAAAATGATTTTAAACTATTAGGTTTTAATATGCAATTATATCTTACGAGATTAATTGTTTAAAAATAATTACATAATAAGCTCTACATTTAAATGAGTATTTTAGAAGCCCTGTGTACTTCCATAAGCATTAAATTACTAGATCTGTCATTCACAGATTTTCTGGATCAACATGACTGATTTCATGTCTGGGAAAGAACAGAGACATTCCAAAGTAATTAGCAGAGGGACACATCAGAAATGCGTCATGAATAACATTTTTTAATGTTTAAAGTCCCAATGTCTGGGGAAAATAAGTCAAATCAGTGGACAAGATGGCTGGCGACATCCATTCCCAAAGATATGTTAATTAAGGAATTTGTAAACAAAAACTGTTATGGTTATTTTAAATGTCAACTATTTACAGTATTCAAAACAAGACAACAAGTGACGCACGGAAATCTCAGCCAATCAGAACCAGAGATTTAGGGAAAGTCCAGATTAGGCAGCCATATTGCATCCAATCACTATAAAAGTAGGAGCTGAAAGCTCATAGCTCACACTAGCCTACCAATCTCCTGAGAAGACACACGAGGCAGAAGCTACCTTCCCACACGTGGTTCTAGATGCTGAAGAGATGACACAGAAGGGGTAATTATGCTTAATATTCTGGTGATTTACTTTATTCATTTTTCAGCATTAAGTTCTTGTGGAAGCTATTTTTTATGCTATTTCTTTATCATCAGGGGGTTTTAAGAACAATACGTGCTACTTACCTGGGGCTTCGTCCAGCCCCAAGCTCCCAGGATGTCCTTTGCTTCAGCTCCGCAGTGAGCCATTCGCCTCTGAAGCTTCCCGGTCCCCGGCGATGACGTCAGGCCGACCTGGAGGTTGGCATGTACTGCGCGAGCGGCGCTATCAATCACCGCCACGTGGACCGGAGCATACTGTGCAGATGCAGAACTACTGCACAGTACGCTCCGGTCCACGTGGCAGTGAGTGACAGCGCCTCTCCCCGCCCCTCTCAGTCTTCTTTCACTGAGAGGGGAGGGCGAGAGGAGATCTGCGGTGGATTGATGCAAACAGAGGCAGAGTAGCAGCGGTAAGCTCTGCCTCCCTGGGCAGCAAAATCGATGACCAAGAAAGTTGTGGATCTTTGCCCTAGGATTCGAGGGTGATAACACCCTCGTTCAGGGGCAGGAATCAGGATAGCAGTGTTTTAGGTCGGACATAGATCCTTAACATAAATAAGAGCTACAAACTGATTTTTAAAGAGGCTTCAGAGTCTCTTTAAATAAAATTAGACAGGCGCATAAATTTGGGCACCACAAAAAAGAAATAAAATCAATATTTAGTAAATCCTCCTTTTGCAGAAATTACCGCCTCTAAACGCTTCCTGTAGGTTCCAATGAGAGTCTGGATTCTGGTTGAAGGTATTTTGGACCATTCCTCTTTACAAAACATCTCTAGTTCATTCAGGTTTGATGGCTTCCGAGCATGGACAGCTCTCTTTACCTCACACCACAGATTTTCAATTATATTCAGGTCTGGGGACTGAGATGGCCATTCCAGAACGTTGTACTTGTTCCTCTGCACGAATGCCTTAGTGGATTTTGAGCAGTGTTTAGGGTCGTTGTCTAGTTGAAAGATCCAGCCCCGGCGCAGCTTCAGCTTTGTCACAGATTCCTGGACATTGGTCTCCAGAATCTGCTGATACTGAGTGGAATCCATGTGTCCCTCAACTTTGACAAGATTCCCAGTCCCTGCACTGGCGACACAGCCCCACAGCATGATGGAACCACCACCATATTTTTCTGTAGGTAGCAGGTGTTTTTCTTGGAATGCAGTGTTGTTTTTCCTCCATGCATGACGCCCCTTGTTATGCCCAAATAATTAAATTTTGGTTTCATCAGTCCACAGCACCTTATTCCAAAATGAAGCTGGCTTGTCCAAATGTGCTTTAGCATACCTCAAGCGGCTCTGTTTGTATGGTGGGAGGAAAAAAGGCTTCCTCTGCTTCACTCTTGCATACAGCACCTCCTTGTGTAAAGTGCGCCGAATGGTTGAATGATGCACAGTGACTCCATCTGCAGCAAAATGACGTTGTAGGTCTTTGGTGCTGGTCTGTGGGTTGACTGACTGTTCTCACCATTTGTTGCTTATGTCTATCTGAGATTTTTCTTGGTCTGCCACTCCGAGCCTTAACTTGAACTGAGCCTGTGGGCTTCCATTTCCTCAATATGTTCCTAACTGTGGAAACAGACAGCTGAAATCTGAGACAGCTTTCTGTATCCTTTCCCAAACCATGATGGTGAACAATCTTTGTCTTCAGGTCATTTGAGAGTTGTTTTGAGACCCCCATGTTGCTACTCTTGAGAGAAAATTAAAAGAGGAGGGAAATTTACAATTGACCCCCTTAAAAACTCTTTCTTATATTTGGATTCACTTCCGTATGTAGGTCAGTGGTCACTGAGCTTACCAAGCCAATTTGAGTTCCAATAATTAGTTCTAAAGGTTTTGGAATCAATAAAATGACAATTTTTGCCCAAATTTATGCACCTGCCTAATTTTATTTAAACAATTATTGCACACTTGCTGTAAAGCCAATAAACTTCATTTCACCTCTCAAATATCACTGTGTGTGTCTCCTATATGATATATTTAACTGACTTTTTTTTATCATAACATCCAACGATTTATACAGGAAAATCATGACGATTAACAAGGTTGCCTAAATTTTTGCATCTCACTGTTTATCAGTGGGAACATTAGAGAAAACACCTACCCTGCTCTCTGTTTCATTCTTCACTGCTCAGCCTGCTTGTTATCAACCCTGATAAAATCAGTTTGGCTTTGCTCAGGAATCAATATAGCTTAGTCTGTCTTCTCGGATGTCTTTTCAAGCCCAAGCCTGCCCCCTTCTGGCTCTGCTATAATGACTCGGCTATAAAGATTCCTGAGCAAAGCCAGACTGAATGCTCAGTCTGGGATTTTGTCAGGGCTGATAACAAGCAGGCTGAGCTGTGAAGGATGAAACAGAGAGCAGGGTAGGTGTTTTCTCTAATGTTCCCACTGATATATATGGTGAAATACATGAGGGTGCTTCGTCTCTGGTTCACTTTAAGAAGATTACATTCTTACACAGTTAATCACAGGGTTTTCAAACTCGGCACGGTTGGTCACTGGGTGACCGGGATTCATATTCAGGAAAGTGGGTGGAGTTTACAACAGCCAATAAAAACTCACCAATTGATTTTCAGAGGGAATATTTAAACTTCTGCCATTCTTACACTGCTAATGGCAGAGGCCTCAAACCTGCATAGTACAATGCACCCTGAACACTGCACCTTGCATCCTACACAATGCACCCTGTACGATACACACTGCGCATTACATACCGCACACTGTACTGTACACACTGCACCTTGCCTCCTACACAATGCACCCTGTACTCTACACACTGCGCATTACATACTGCACACTGTACTGTACACACTGCACCCTGAACGCTGCACCTTGCCTCCTACACACTGCACCCTGTACTCTACACACTGCGCATTACATACCGCACACTGTACTGTACACACTGCACCCTGAACGCTGCACCTTGCATCCTACACAATGCACCCTGTACTCTACACTCTGCGCATTACATGCCGCACACTGTACTGTACACACTGCACCCTGAACACTGCACCTTGCATCCTACACAATGCACCCTGTACGCTACACACTGCGCATTACATACCGCACAATGTACTGTACACACTGCACCCTGAATGCTGCACCTTGCCTCCTACACACTGCACCCTGTACTCTACACACTGAGCATTACATACCGCACACTGTACTGTACACACTGCACCCTGCACTGCCTCCTACACACTGCACTCTGTACACTGCACACTACACCCTGTACACTCCACACTGCACCCTGTACACTGCACGCTACACACTGCACCCTGTACACTCCACACTACACCCTGTACACTGCACGCTACACACTGCACCCTGTACACTCCACACTACATCCTGTACACTGCATGCTACACACTGCACCCTGTACACTACATACTGCACCTTGTACACTGCACCTTGCACACTACACCCTGTACACTGCACACTACACACTGCACCTTGTACACTGCACCCTGCACACTACATACTGCACCCTGTACTCTACATACTGCACCCTGTACACTGCACCTGTACACTGTACGCTACACCCTGCACACTGCACTTTCCATACTGCACCCTGTACACTGTATGCTACACACTGCACCTTGTACACTGCACCCTGCACCCTACATACTGCACCCTGTACTCTACATACTGCACCCTGTACACTGCACCTGTACACTGTACGCTACACCCTGCACCCTGTACACTGCACCCTGTACACTGCACCCAGTACACTGTACACTTGGTGCGGTCTCGGTGAATATATGGGATGCGTATTAAAGAACAAGAACAAAAAAACTCACCTTTCAGTGAAGAGGATAATAAAACCTTCATTATCTGCATATTGATCGAGAGCCGTCTTCAGGAGTCGCACCTTCTGTCCCTCTCCGTGCCACGCCTCGCCAAGCCCCAACACCTGCCGGAACACCGGAACATTACACATCATGCATCACTCACGCCTCTCCAAGCCCCAACACCTGCCGGAACACCGGAACATTACACATCATGCATCACTCACGCCTCTCCAAGCCCCAACACCTGCCGGAACACCGGAACATTACACATCATGCATCACTCACGCCTCAATAAGCTCCAATACCGGCCGAAACACCAGGACATTACACATCATGCATCACTCACGCCTCGCCAAGCCCCAACACCTGCCGGAACACCGGAACATTACACATCATGCATCACTCACGCCTCTCCAAGCCCCAACACCTGCCGAAACACCGGAACATTACACATCACGCATCACTCACGCCTCTCCAAGCCCCAACACCTGCCGGAACACCGGAACATTACACATCACGCATCACTCACGCCTCTCCAAGCCCCAACACCTGCCGGAACACCGGAACATTACACATCATGCATCACTCACGCCTCTCCAAGCCCCAACACCAGCCGGAACACCGGAACATTACACATCATGCATCACTCACGCCTCTCCAAGCCCCAACACCTGCAGGAACACCGGAACATTACACATCATGCATCACTCACGCCTCTCCAAGCCCCAACACCTGCCGGAACATTACACATCATGCATCACTCACGCCTCGCCAAGCTCCAATACCGGCCGAAACACCAGGACATTACACATCATGCATCACTCACGCCTCGCCAAGCCCCAACACCTGCCGAAACACCGGAACATTACACATCACGCATCACTCACGCCTCTCCAAGCCCCAACACCTGCCGGAACACCGGAACATTACACATCATGCATCACTCACGCCTCTCCAAGCCCCAACACCTGCCGGAACATTACACATCATGCATCACTCACGCCTCTCCAAGCCCCAACACCTGCCGGATATCCCGGAACGTTACACATCATGCATCACTCACGCTTCACCAAGCTCCAATACCGGCCGAAACACCAGGACATTACACATCACGCATCACTCACGCCTCGCCAAGCCCCAACACCTGCCGAAACACCGGAACATTACACATCATGCATCACTCACACCTCTCCAAGCCCCAACACCTGCCGGAACACCAGAACATTACACATCATGCATCACTCACGCCTCTCCAAGCCCCAACACCTGCCGGAACACCGGAACATTACACATCATGCATCACTCACGCCTCACCAAGCCTCAACACCTGCCGGAACATTACACATCATGCATCACTCACGCCTCACCAAGCTCCACTACCTGCCGGAACATTACACCTCATGCATCACTCACGCCTCACCAAGCCTCAACACCTGCCGGAACACCGGAACATTACACATCATGCATCACTCAAGCCTCACCAAGCTCCAATACCTGCCGAAACACCGGGACATTACACATCATGCATCACTCACTCCTCGCCAAGCCCCAACACCTGCCGGAACACTGGAACATTACACATCATGCATCACTCACGCCTCTCCAAGCCCCAACACCTGCCGGAACACCGGAGCATTACACATCATGCATCACTCACGCCTCTCCAAGCCCCAACACCTGCCGAAACACCGAAACATTATACATCATGCATCACTCACGCCTCTCCAAGCCCCAACACCTGCTGGAACACCGGAACATTACACATCATGCATCACTCACGCCTCACCAAGCCTCAACACCTGCCGGAACATTACACATCATGCATCACTCACGCCTCACCAAGCCCCAACACCTGACGAAACACCGGAACATTATACATCATGCATCACTCACGCCTCTCCAAGCCCCAACACCTGCCGGAACATTACACATCATGCATCACTCACACCTCACCAAGCCCCAACACCTGCCGGAACACCGGAAGATTACACATCATGCATCACTCACGCCTCTCTAAGCCCCAACACCTGCCGGAACACCGGAACATTACACATCATGCATCACTCACGCCTCTCCAAGCCCCAACACCTGCCGGAACACCGGAACATTACACATCATGCATCACTCACGCCTCGCCAAGCTCCAATACCGGCCGAAACACCGGAACATTACACATCACGCATCACTCACGCCTCTCCAAGCCCCAACACCTGCCGGAACACCGGAACATTACACATCATGCATCACTCACGCCTCTCCAAGCCCCAACACCTGCCGGAACACCGGAACATTACACATCATGCATCACTCACGCCTCTCCAAGCCCCAACACCGGCCGGAACACCGGAACATTACACATCACGCATCACTCACGCCTCTCCAAGCCCCAACACCTGCCGGAACACCGGAACATTACACATCATGCATCACTCACGCCTCTCCAAGCCCCAACACCTGCCGGAACACCGGAACATTACACATCATGCATCACTCACGCCTCTCCAAGCCCCAACACCTGCCGGATATCCCGGAACGTTACACATCATGCATCACTCACGCTTCACCAAGCTCCAATACCGGCCGAAACACCAGGACATTACACATCACGCATCACTCACGCCTCGCCAAGCCCCAACACCTGCCGAAACACCGGAACATTACACATCATGCATCACTCACACCTCTCCAAGCCCCAACACCTGCCGGAACACCAGAACATTACACATCATGCATCACTCACGCCTCTCCAAGCCCCAACACCTGCCGGAACACCGGAACATTACACATCATGCATCACTCACGCCTCACCAAGCCTCAACACCTGCCGGAACATTACACATCATGCATCACTCACGCCTCACCAAGCTCCACTACCTGCCGGAACATTACACCTCATGCATCACTCACGCCTCACCAAGCCTCAACACCTGCCGAAACACCGGGACATTACACATCATGCATCACTCACTCCTCGCCAAGCCCCAACACCTGCCGGAACACTGGAACATTACACATCATGCATCACTCACGCCTCTCCAAGCCCCAACACCTGCCGGAACACCGGAGCATTACACATCATGCATCACTCACGCCTCTCCAAGCCCCAACACCTGCCGAAACACCGAAACATTATACATCATGCATCACTCACGCCTCTCCAAGCCCCAACACCTGCTGGAACACCGGAACATTACACATCATGCATCACTCACGCCTCACCAAGCCTCAACACCTGCCGGAACATTACACATCATGCATCACTCACGCCTCACCAAGCCCCAACACCTGACGAAACACCGGAACATTATACATCATGCATCACTCACGCCTCTCCAAGCCCCAACACCTGCCGGAACACCGGAACATTACACATCATGCATCACTCACGCCTCTCCAAGCCCCAACACCTGCCGGAACATTACACATCATGCATCACTCACGCCTCACCAAGCCTCAACACCTGCCGGAACATTACACATCATGCATCACTCACGCCTCACCAAGCTCCACTACCTGCCGGAACATTACACCTCATGCATCACTCACGCCTCACCAAGCCTCAACACCTGCCGGAACACCGGAACATTACACATCATGCATCACTCACGCCTCACCAAGCTCCAATACCTGCCGAAACACCGGCACATTACACATCATGCATCACTCACGCCTCACCAAGCCTCAACACCTGCCGGAACACCGGAACATTACACATCATGCATCACTCACGCCTCACCAAGCTCCAATACCTGCCGAAACACCGGCACATTACACATCATGCATCACTCACTCCTCGCCAAGCCCCAACACCTGCCGGAACACCGGAACATTACACATCATGCATCACTCACGCCTCTCCAAGCCCCAACACCTGCCGGAACACCGGAGCATTACACATCATGCATCACTCACGCCTCTCCAAGCCCCAACACCTGCCGAAACACCGAAACATTACACATCATGCATCACTCACGCCTCACCAAGCCTCAACACCTGAAGGAACATTACACATCATGCATCACTCACGCCTCACCAAGCTCCACTACCTGCTGGAACACCGGAACATTACACATCATGCAACACTCACGCCTCACCAAGCTCCACTACCTGCCGGAACATTACACATCATGCATCACTCACGCCTCTCCAAGCCCCAACACCTGCCGGAACACCGGAGCATTACACATCATGCATCACTCACGCCTCTCCAAGCCCCAACACCTGCCGAAACACCGAAACATTACACATCATGCATCACTCACGCCTCACCAAGCCTCAACACCTGAAGGAACATTACACATCATGCATCACTCACGCCTCACCAAGCTCCACTACCTGCTGGAACACCGGAACATTACACATCATGCAACACTCACGCCTCACCAAGCTCCACTACCTGCCGGAACATTACACATCATGCATCACTCACGCCTCTCCAAGCCCCAACACCTGCCGGAACATTACACATCATGCATCACTCACGCCTCTCCAAGCCCCAACACCTGCCGGAACACTGGAACATTACACATCATGCATCACTCACGCCTCTCCAAGCCCCAACACCTGCCGGAACACCGGAACATTACACATCATGCATCACTCATGCCTCTCCAAGCCCCAACACCTGCCGGAACACCAGAACATTACACATCATGCATCACTCACGCCTCACCAAGC
The DNA here is from genome assembly GCF_040937935.1 of Hyperolius riggenbachi. Taxonomy (NCBI): domain Eukaryota; kingdom Metazoa; phylum Chordata; class Amphibia; order Anura; family Hyperoliidae; genus Hyperolius; species Hyperolius riggenbachi. The sequence goes on from NC_090651.1 coordinate 272,039, forward strand.
CCTGACACCTGCCGGAACACCGAAACATTACACATCATGCATCACTCACGCCTCTCCAAGCCCCAACACCTGCCGGAACACCGGAGCATTACACATCATGCATCACTCACGCCTCTCCAAGCCCCAACACCTGCCGGAACATTACACATCATGCATCACTCACGCCTCTCCAAGCCCCAACACCTGCCGGAACATTACACATCATGCATCACTCACGCCTCTCCAAGCCTCAACACCTGCCGGAACACCGGAACATTACACATCATGCTTCACTCACACCTCACCAAGCTCCAACACTTGCCGGAACACCGCATCATTACACATCATGCATCACTCACGCCTCTCCAAGCCCCAATACCTGCCGGATATCCCGGAACGTTACACATCATGCATCACTCACGCCTCTACAAGCCCCAACACCTGCCGGAACACCGGAACATTACACATCATGCATCACTCACGCCTCACCAAGCTCCACTACCTGCCGGAACATTACACATCATGCATCACTCACGCCTCTCCAAGGCCCAACACCTGCCGGAACACCGGAACATTACACATCATGCATCACTCACGCCTCTCCAAGCCCCAACACCTGCCGGAACATTACACATCATGCATCACTCACGCCTCAGCAAGCTCCACTACCTGCCAGAACACCGGAACATTACACATCATGCATCACTCACGCCTCTCCAAGCCCCAACACCTGCCGGAACATTACACATCATGCATCACTCACACCTCACCAAGCCCCAACACCTGCCGGAACACCGGAAGATTACAAATCATGCATCACTCACGCCTCACCAAGCCCCAACACCTGCCGGAACATTACACATCATGCATCACTCACGCCTCAGCAAGCTCCACTACCTGCCAGAACACCGGAACATTACACATCATGCATCACTCACGCCTCTCTAAGCCCCAACACCTGCTGGAACACCGCAACATTACACATCATGCATCACTCACGCCTCTCCAAGCCCCAACACCTGCCGGAACATTACACATCATGCATCACTCACGCCTCACCAAGCCCCAACACCTGCCGGAACACCGGAAGATTACACATCATGCATCACTCACGCCTCACCAAGCTCCACTACCTGCCCGGAACACCGGAACATTACACATCATGCATCACTCACTCCTCTCCAAGCCCCAACACCTGCCGGAACATTGGAGCATTACACCTCATGCATCACTCATGCCTCACCAAGCCCCAACACCTGCCGGAACACCGGAGAATTACACCTCATGCATCACTCATGCCTCACCAAGCCCCAACACCTGCTGGAACACCGGAACATTACACATCATGCATCACTCACGCCTCACCAAGCTCCAATACCGGCCGAAACACCAGGACATTACACATCATGCATCACTCATGCCTCTCCAAGCCCCCAACACCTGCCGGAACACCGGAACATTACACATCCATTATACCCCCTTCTCCATGCAGTGGGAGTTTCTCGGCCCCCCGCTTGTAGTGGGAAGTCCTCTCCTTGCAATGGTAGGTTCTCTGCCCCCCCCCCCCACCCCGCTTGCAGTGGTAGGTTCTCTGCCCCCCCCCCCCCCCCCCCACTTGCAGTGGTAGGTTCTCTGCCCCCCCCCCCCCCCCCGCTTGCAGTGGTAGGTCCGCTGTCCACACCCCCTCCTCTCCTTGCAGTGGTAGGTTCTCTGCCCCCCCCCCCCCCTGCTTGCAGTGGTAGGTCCTATGTCCCCCCACCCCCTTCTCCTTGCAGTGGAATGTCCTCTGCCACACTCCCCTACCACTGCCCTTTTCTCCACTATGGTAGGCAGGTATACAAGTTAAGCTTTCTGTGTCTGTGCTGGGCTGGTGTGGCGGCTAGTCAGTCATGCTATGCATTGTGTACTCAGAAAATATTACAAACGAAAACAAAACCTAAAGTAGAAGAAGGAGACGAGAGATATACTGCAATCCCAGATTTCTGATGTCCCGGCCACTGCCTACTATGGGGTTCCACAAACACAGCCCTGAATCATCACTGCAGATCAGTAACCCGTCCCTGGCTGAGAATTAGATGTGTGTTCCTCAAATGACCTCCTCGTATGACCTTCTCAGGGCCTCAGGACCTCCTCATATGACCTCCTCGGAGTCCCAGGACCTCCTCAGTCAGGCGGACCTCCTCACAGCCTCAGGACCTCCTTGTATGACCTCCTCAGGACCTGCTCAGTCTGGCCATTTCCTGTGCAGTCCTGGAATTCCTTTGTGAAGAGAAAGATGCCCTCAGGAGTGGGACGCCCACCTCTGCTGACTCACCTTCACTTTGTAGTTAAAGCATTGAGATGATCTCAGGAACCGCTTCAGGCCGTCTGTCTCCTCACTGGCTACAGTCACCACCAAGATGTTCTCTACAGAGAGAAGACAAAACAACAACCATTACTAGTGTGAGAAGGCAACAAGTGTGGAATAGTGTGAGCCAAGGCCCTAACCTCCATCCTACACTCCTATATGAATAGTGCGAGCCTGGTAGTGCTATCCTGCACCCTACACCCCTATAGGAATAGTGCGAGCCTTGTAGCCCTATCCTGCACCCTACACCCCTATAGGAATAGTGCGAGCCTTACAGCCCTATCCTAAACCCCTATAGGAATAGTGTGAGCCTTACAGCCCTATCCTGCACCCTACACCCCTATAGGAATAGTGCGAGCCTACAGCCCTATCCTGCATCCTACACCCCTATAGGAATAGTGTGAGCCTTACAGCCCTATCCTGCACCCTACACCCCTATAGTAATAGTGTGAGCCTTACAGCCCTATCCTGCACCCTACACCCCTATAGGAATAGTGCGAGCCTACAGCCCTATCCTGCATCCTACACCCCTATAGGAATAGTGCGAGCCCTACAGTCCTATCCTGCACCCTACACCCCTATAGGAATAGTGTGAGCCTTACTGCCCTATCCTGCACCCTACACCCCTATAGGAATAGTGTGAGCCTTACAGCCCTATCCTGCACCCTACACCCCTATAGGAATAGTGCGAGCCTACAGCCCTATCCTGCATCCTACACCCCTATAGGAATAGTGCGAGCCCTACAGTCCTATCCTGCACCCTACACCCCTATAGGAATAGTGTGAGCCTTACAGCCCTATCCTGCACCCTACACCCCTATAGGAATAGTGCGAGCCTGGTAGCGCTATCCTGCACCCTACACCCCTATAGGAATAGTGTGAGCCTTACTGCCCTATCCTACACCCTACACCCCTATAGGAATAGTGCGAGCCTTACACCCCTACCCTGCACCCTACACCCCTATAGGAATAGTGTGAGCCTTACTGCCCTATCCTGCACCCTACACCCCTATAGGAATAGTGTGAGCCCTACAGCCCTATCCTGCACCCTACACCCCTATAGGAATAGTGTGAGCCTTACACCCCTACCCTGCACCCTACACCCCTATAGGAATAGTGTGAGCCTTACTGCCCTATCCTGCACCCTACACCCCTATAGGAATAGTGCGAGCCTTACAGCCCTATCCTGCACCCTACACCCCTATAGGAATAGTGTGAGCCTTACAGCCCTATCCTGCACCCTACAGCCCTATAGGAATAGCGTGAGCCTTACTGCCCTATCCTGCACCCTACACCCCTATAGGAATAGTGTGAGCCCTACAGCCCTATCCTGCACCCTACACCCCTATAGGAATAGTGTGAGCCTTACACCCCTACCCTGCACCCTACACCCCTATAGGAATAGTGTGAGCCTTACAGCCCTATCCTGCATCCTACACCCCTATAGGAATAGTGCGAGCCTTACACCCCTACCCTGCACCCTACACCCCTATAGGAATAGTGCGAGCCTTACACCCCTACCCTGCACCCTACACCCCTATAGGAATAGTGCGAGCCTTACTGCCCTATCCTGCACCCTACACCCCTATAGGAATAGTGCGAGCCTTACAGCCCTATCCTGCACCCTACACCCCTATAGGAATAGTGCGAGCCTTACACCCCTACCCTGCATCCTACACCCCTATATGAATAGTGTGAGCCTGGTAGCGCTATCATGCACCCTACACCCCTATAGGAATAGTGCGAGCCTTACAGCCATATCCTGCCCCCTACACCCCTATAGGAATAGTGTGAGCCTTACAGCCCTATCCTGCACCATACACCCCTATAGGAATAGTGTGAGCCTTACTGCCCTATCCTGCACCCTACACCCCTATAGGAATAGTGCGAGCCTTACAGCCCTACCCTGCACCCTACACCCCTATAGGAATAGTGCGAGCCTTACACCCCTACCCTGCACCCTACACCCCTATAGGAATAGTGCGAGCCTTACTGCCCTATCCTGCACCCTACACCCCTATAGGAATAGTGCGAGCCTTACAGCCCTATCCTGCACCCTACACCCCTATAGGAATAGTGTGAGCCCTACTGCCCTATCCTGCATCCTACACCCCTATAGGAATAGTGTGAGCCTTACACCCCTACCCTGCACCCTACACCCCTATAGGAATAGTGTGAGCCTTACAGCCCTATCCTGCATCCTACACCCCTATAGGAATAGTGTGAGCCTTACACCCCTACCCTGCACCCTACACCCCTATAGGAATAGTGCGAGCCTTACACCCCTACCCTGCACCCTACACCCCTATAGGAATAGTGCGAGCCTTACTGCCCTATCCTGCACCCTACACCCCTATAGGAATAGTGCGAGCCTTACAGCCCTATCCTGCACCCTACACCCCTATAGGAATAGTGCGAGCCTTACAGCCCTATCCTGCACCCTACACCCCTATAGGAATAGTGCGAGCCTTACTGCCCTATCCTGCATCCTACACCCCTATAGGAATAGTGTGAGCCTTACAGCCCTATCCTGCACCCTACACCCCTATAGGAATAGTGCGAGCCTTACAGCCCTATCCTGCACCCTACACCCCTATAGGAATAGTGCGAGCCTTACTGCCCTATCCTGCACCCTACACCCCTATAGGAATAGTGCGAGCCCTACAGTCCTATCCTGCACCCTACACCCCTATAGGAATAGTGTGAGCCTTACACCCCTACCCTGCACCCTACACCCCTATAGGAATAGTGTGAGCCTTACAGCCCTATCCTGCACCCTACACCCCTATAGGAATAGTGCGAGCCCTACAGCCCTATCCTGCACCCTACACCCCTATAGGAATAGTGTGAGCCTTACAGTCCTATCCTGCATCCTACACCCCTATAGGAATAGTGTGAGCCTTACACCCCTATCCTGCACCCTACACCCCTATAGGAATAGTGCGAGCCTTGTAGCCCTATCCTGCACCCTACACCCCTATAGGAATAGTGCGAGCCTTACTGCCCTATCCTGCACCCTACACCCCTATAGGAATAGTGCGAGCCTTACAGCCCTATCCTGCACCCTACACCCCTATAGGAATAGTGCGAGCCTTACAGCCCTATCCCGCACCCTACACCACTATAGGAATAGTGTCAGCCTTACAGCCCTATCCTGCACCCTACACCCCTATAGGAATAGTGCAAGCCTTGTAGCCCTATCCTGCACCCTACACCCCTATAGGAATAGTGTGAGCCTTACAGCCCTATCCTGCACCCTACACCCCTATAGGAATAGTGTGAGCCTTACAGCCCTATCCTGCACCCTACACCCCTATAGGAATAGTGCAAGCCTTGTAGCCCTATCCTGCACCCTACACCCCTATAGGAATAGTGTGAGCCTTACAGCCCTATCCTGCACCCTACACCCCTATAGGAATAGTGCAAGCCTTGTAGCCCTATCCTGCACCCTACACCCCTATAGGAATAGTGTGAGCCTTACAGCCCTATCCTGCACCCTACACCCCTATAGGAATAGTGCAAGCCTTGTAGCCCTATCCTGCACCCTACACCCCTATAGGAATAGTGCGAGCCCTACAGCCCTACCCTGCACCCTACACCCCTATAGGAATAGTGTGAGCCTTACAGCCCTATCCTGCACCCTACACCCCTATAGGAATAGTGCGAGCCTTACACCCCTACCCTGCACCCTACACCCCTATAGGAATAGTGTGAGCCTTACAGCCCTATCCTGCACCCTACACCCCTATAGGAATAGTGCAAGCCTTGTAGCCCTATCCTGCACCCTACACCCCTATAGGAATAGTGTGAGCCTTACAGCCCTATCCTGCACCCTACACCCCTATAGGAATAGTGCGAGCCTTACACCCCTACCCTGCACCCTACACCCCTATAGGAATAGTGCAAGCCTTGTAGCCCTATCCTGCACCCTACACCCCTATAGGAATAGTGCGAGCCTTACAGCCCTATCCTACACCCCTATAGGAATAGTGCGAGCCTTACTGCCCTATCCTGCATCCTACACCCCTATAGGAATAGTGCGAGCCTTACAGCCCTATCCTGCACCCTACACCCCTATAGGAATAGTGTGAGCCTTACAGCCCTATCCTGCACCCTACACCCCTATAGGAATAGTGTGAGCCTTACAGCCCTATCCTGCACCCTACACCCCTATAGGAATAGTGCGAGCCTTACAGCCCTATCCTGCACCCTACACCCCTATAGGAATAGTGCGAGCCTTACAGCCCTATCCTGCACCCTACACCCCTATAGGAATAGTGTGAGCCTTACAGCCCTATCCTGCACCCTACACCCCTATAGGAATAGTGCGAGCCTTACAGCCCTATCCTGCACCCTACACCCCTATAGGAATAGTGCGAGCCCTACAGCCCTATCCTGCATCCTACACCCCTATAGGAATAGTGTGAGCCTTACAGCCCTATCCTGCATCCTACACCCCTATAGGAATAGTGTGAGCCTTACAGCCCTATCATGCACCCTACACCCCTATAGGAATAGGGCGAGCCTTACACCCCTACCCTGCACCCTACACCCCTATAGGAATAATGCGAGCCTTGTAGCCCTATCCTGCACCCTACACCCCTATAGGAATAGTGTGAGGCTTACAGCCCTATCCTGCACCCTACACCCCTATAGAAATAGTGCAAGCCTTACACCCCTATCCTGCACCCTACACCCCTATAGGAATAGTGCGAGCCTTACAGCCCTATCCTGCACCCTACACCCCTATAGGAATAGTGTGAGCCTTACAGTCCTATCCTGCACCCTACACCCCTATAGGAATAGTGTGAGCCCTACTGCCCTATCCTGCACCATACACCCCTATAGGAATAGTGCGAGCTTTACAGCCCTATCCTGCACCCTTCACCCCTATAGGAATAGTGTGAGCCTTACAGCCCTATCCTGCCCCCTACACCCCTATAGGAATAGTGTGAGGCTTACAGCCCTATCCTGCACCCTACACCTCTATAGGAATAGTGTGAGCCTTACAGCCCTATCCTGCACCCTACAGCCCTATAGGAATAGTGTGAGCCTTACAGCCCTATCCTGCACCCTACACCCCTATAGGAATAGTGCGAGCCCTACTGCCCTATCCTGCACCCTACACCCCTATAGGAATAGCGTGAGCCTTACTGCCCTATCCTGCACCCTACACCCCTATAGGAATAGTGCGAGCCCTACTGCCCTATCCTGCACCCTACACCCCTATAGGAATAGTGTGAGCCTTACAGCCCTATCCTGCACCCTACACCCCTATAGGAATAGTGTGAGCCTTACAGCCCTATCCTGCACCCTACACCCCTATAGGAATAGTGTGAGCCTTACAGCCCTATCCTGCACCCTACACCCCTATAGGAATAGTGCGAGCCCTACAGCTCTATCCTGCACCCTACACCCCTATAGGAATAGTGCGAGCCCTACAGCCCTATCCTGCACCCTACAGCCCTATAGGAATAGTGTGAGCCTTACAGCCCTATCCTGCACCCTACACCCCTATAGGAATAGTGTGAGCCTTACAGCCCTATCCTGCACCCTACACCCCTATAGGAATAGTGCGAGCCCTACAGCCCTATCCTGCACCCTACACCCCTATAGGAATAGTGTGAGCCTTACAGCCCTATCCTGCACCCTACACCCCTATAGGAATAGTGCGAGCCTTACAGCCCTATCCTGCACCCTACACCCCTATAGGAATAGTGTGAGCCTTAAAGCCCTATCCTGCACCCTACACCCCTATAGGAATAGTGTGAGCCTTACAGCCCTATCCTGCACCCTAAACCCCTATAGGAATAGTGTGAGCCTTACAGTCCTATCCTGCACCCCTATAGGAATAGCGTGAGCCTTACAGCCCTATCCTGCACCCTACACCCCTATAGGAATAGTGTGAGCCTTACAGCCCTATCCTGCACCCTACACCCCTATAGGAATAGTGCGAGCCTTACTGCCCTATCCTGCACCCTACACCCCTATAGGAATAGTGTGAGCCTTACAGCCCTATCCTGCACCATACACCCCTATAGGAATAGTGTGAGCCTCACAGCCCTATCCTGCACCCTACACCCCTATAGGAATAGTGTGAGCCTTACAGTCCTATCCTGCACCCTACACCCCTATAGGAATAGTGCGAGCCCTACAGCCCTATCCTGCACCCTACACCCCTATAGGAATAGTGCGAGCCCTAAAGCCCTATCCTGCACCCTACACCCCTATAGGAATAGTGCGAGCCTTACAGCCCTATCCTGCACCCTACACCCCTATAGGAATAGTGTGAGCCTTACACCCCTATCCTGCACCCTACACCCCTATAGGAATAGTGTGAGCCTTACAGCCCTATCCTGCACACTACACCCCTATAGGAATAGTGTGAGCCTTACAGCCCTATCCTGCACCATACACCCCTAAAGGAATAGTGTGAGCCTTACTGCCCTATCCTGCAACCTACACCACTATAGGAATAGTGCGAGCCTTACAGCCCTATCCTGCACCCTACACCCCTATAGGAATAGTGTGAGCATTGTAGCCCTATCCTGCACCCTACACCCCTATAGGAATAGTGCGAGCCTTGTAGCCCTATCCTGCACCCTACACCCCTATAGGAATAGTGCGAGCCTTACTGCCCTATCCTGCACCCTACACCCCTATAGGAATAGTGCGAGCCTTACAGCCCTATCCTGCACCCTACACCCCTATAGGAATAGTGTGAGCCTTACAGCCCTATCCTACACCCTACACCCCTATAGGAATAGTGCGAGCCCTACTGCCCTATCCTGCACCCTACACCTCTATAGGAATAGTGCGAGCCTTACAGCCCTATCCTACACCCTACACCCCTATAGGAATAGTGTGAGCCTCACAGCCCTATCCTGCACCCTACACCCCTATAGGAATAGTGAGAGCCTTACAGCCCTATCCTGCACCCTACACCCCTATAGGAATAGTGTGAGCCTTACAGCCCTATCCTGCACCCTACACCCCTATAGGAATAGTGCGAGCCTTACAGTCCTATCCTGCACCCTACACCCCTATAGGAATAGTGTGAGCCTTACAACCCTATCCTGCACCCTACACCCCTATAGGAATAGTGCGAGCCTTACAGCCCTATCCTGCACCCTACACCCCTATAGGAATAGTGCGAGCCCTACAGCCCTATCCTGCACCCTACACCCCTATAGGAATAGTGCAAGCCTTACTGCCCTATCCTGCACCCTACACCCTTATAGGAATAGTGTGAGCCTTACAGCCCTATCCTGCACCCTACACCTCTATAGGAATAGTGTGAGCCTTACAGCCCTATCCTGCACCCTATACCCCTATAGGAATAGTGTGAGCCTTACAGCCCTATCCTGCACCCTACACCCCTATAGGAATAGTGTGAGCCTTACAGCCCTATCCTGCACCCTACACCCCTATAGGAATAGTGTGAGCCTTACTGCCCTATCCTGCACCCTACACCCCTATAGGAATAGTGCGAGCCTTACAGCCCTATCCTGCACCCTACACCCCTATAAGAATAGTGCAAGCCTTACAGCCCTATCCTGCACCCTACACCCCTATAGGAATAGTGTGATCCTTACAGCCCTATCCTGCACCCTACACCCCTATAGTAATAGTGTGAGCCTTACAGCCCTATCCTGCACCCTACACCCCTATAGGAATAGTGTGAGCCTTACTGCCCTATCCTGCACCCTACACCCCTATAGGAATAGTGCGAGCCTTACACCCCTACCCTGCACCCTACACCCCTATAGGAATAGTGTGAGCCTTACAGCCCTATCCTGCACCCTACACCCCTATAGGAATAGTGTGAGCCTTACAGCCCTATCCTGCACCCTACACCCCTATAGGAATAGTGTGAGCCTTACAGCCCTATCCTGCACCCTACACCCCTATAGGAATAGTGTGAGCCTTACAGCCCTATCCTACACCCCTATAGGAATAGTGTGATCCTTACAGCCCTATCCTGCACCATACACCCCTATAGGAATAGTGTGAGCCTTACAGCCCTATCCTGCACCCTACATCACTATAGGAATAGTGTGAGCCCTACAGCCCTATCCTGCACCCTACACCCCTATAGGAATAGTGCGAGCCTCACAGTCCTATCCTGCACCCTACACCCCTATAGGAATAGTGTGAGCCTTACACCCCTATCCTGCACCCTACACCCCTATAGGAATAGTGCGAGCCTTACAGTCCTATCCTGCACCCTACACCCCTATAGGAATAGTGTGAGCCTTACTGCCCTATCCTGCACCCTACACCCCTATAGGAATAGTGTGAGCCCTACTGCCCTATCCTGCACCCTACACCCCTATAGGAATAGTGCGAGCCTTACAGCCCTATCCTGCATCCTACACCCCTAAAGGAATAGTGTGATCCTTACAGCCCTATCCTGCACCCTACACCCCTATAGGAATAGTGCGAGCCTTACTGCCCTATCCTGCAACCTACACCCCTATAGTAATAGTGAGAGCCCTACAGCCCTATCCTGCACCCTACACCCCTATAGGAATAGTGTGAGCCCTACAGCCCTATCCTGCACACTACAACCCTATAGGAAGAGTGTGAGCCTTACAGCCCTATCCTGCACCCTACACCCCTATAGGAATAGTGCGAGCCCTACAGCCCTATCCTGCACCCTACACCCCTATAGGAATAGTGCGAGCCCTACTGCCCTATCCTGCACACTACACCCCTATAGGAATAGTGCGAGCCTTACAGCCCTATCATGTACCCTACACCCCTATAGGAATAGTGTGAGCCTTACTGCCCTATCCTGCACCCTACACCCCTATAGGAATAGTGTGAGCCTTACAGTCCTATCCTGCACCCTACACCCCTATAGGAATAGTGTGAGCCTTACTGCCCTATCCTGCACCCTACACCCCTATAGGAATAGTGTGAGCCTTACAAACCTATCCTGCACCCTACACCCCTATAGGAATAGTGTGAGCCTTACAGTCCTATCCTGCATCCTACACCCCTATAGGAATAGTGCGAGCCTTACAGTCCTATCCTGCACCCTACACCCCTATAGGAATAGTGCGAGCCTTACAGTCCTATCCTGCACCCTACACCCCTATAGGAATAGTGTGAGCCTTACAGCCCTATCCTGCACCCTACACCCCTATAGGAATAGTGCGAGCCTTACAGCCCTATCCTGCACCCTACACCCCTATAGGAATAGTGCGAGCCCTACAGCCCTATCCTGCACCCTACACCCCTATAGGAATAGTGCAAGCCTTACTGCCCTATCCTGCACCCTACACCCTTATAGGAATAGTGTGAGCCTTACACCCCTATCCTGCACCCTACACCTCTATAGGAATAGTGTGAGCCTTACAGCCCTATCCTGCACCCTACACCCCTATAGGAATAGTGTGAGCCTTACAGCCCTATCCTGCACCCTACACCCCTATAGGAATAGTGTGAGCCTTACAGCCCTATCCTGCACCCTACACCCCTATAGGAATAGTGTGAGCCTTACTGCCCTATCCTGCACCCTACACCCCTATAGGAATAGTGCGAGCCTTACAGCCCTATCCTGCACCCTACACCCCTATAAGAATAGTGCAAGCCTTACAGCCCTATCCTGCACCCTACACCCCTATAGGAATAGTGTGATCCTTACAGCCCTATCCTGCACCCTACACCCCTATAGTAATAGTGTGAGCCTTACAGCCCTATCCTGCACCCTACACCCCTATAGGAATAGTGTGAGCCTTACTGCCCTATCCTGCACCCTACACCCCTATAGGAATAGTGCGAGCCTTACACCCCTACCCTGCACCCTACACCCCTATAGGAATAGTGTGAGCCTTACAGCCCTATCCTGCACCCTACACCCCTATAGGAATAGTGTGAGCCTTACAGCCCTATCCTGCACCCTACACCCCTATAGGAATAGTGTGAGCCTTACAGCCCTATCCTGCACCCTACACCCCTATAGGAATAGTGTGAGCCTTACAGCCCTATCCTACACCCCTATAGGAATAGTGTGATCCTTACAGCCCTATCCTGCACCATACACCCCTATAGGAATAGTGTGAGCCTTACAGCCCTATCCTGCACCCTACATCACTATAGGAATAGTGTGAGCCCTACAGCCCTATCCTGCACCCTACACCCCTATAGGAATAGTGCGAGCCTCACAGTCCTATCCTGCACCCTACACCCCTATAGGAATAGTGCGAGCCTTACAGCCCTATCCTGCACCCTACACCCCTATAGGAATAGTGTGAGCCTTACACCCCTATCCTGCACCCTACACCCCTATAGGAATAGTGCGAGCCTTACAGTCCTATCCTGCACCCTACACCCCTATAGGAATAGTGTGAGCCTTACTGCCCTATCCTGCACCCTACACCCCTATAGGAATAGTGTGAGCCCTACTGCCCTATCCTGCATCCTACACCCCTATAGGAATAGTGCGAGCCCTACTGCCCTATCCTGCATCCTACACCCCTATAGGAATAGTGCGAGCCCTACAGCCCTATCCTGCACCCTACACCCCTTTAGGAATAGTGTGAGCCTTACAGCCCTATCCTGCACCCTACACCCCTATAGGAATAGTGCAAGCCTTACTGCCCTATCCTGCACCCTACACCCCTATAGGAATAGTGCGAGCCTTACAGCCCTATCCTGCATCCTACACCCCTAAAGGAATAGTGTGAGCCTTACAGCCCTATCCTGCACCCTACACCCCTATAGGAATAGTGCGAGCCTTACTGCCCTATCCTGCAACCTACACCCCTATAGTAATAGTGAGAGCCCTACAGCCCTATCCTGCACCCTACACCCCTATAGGAATAGTGTGAGCCCTACAGCCCTATCCTGCACACTACAACCCTATAGGAAGAGTGTGAGCCTTACAGCCCTATCCTGCACCCTACACCCCTATAGGAATAGTGCGAGCCCTACAGCCCTATCCTGCACCCTACACCCCTATAGGAATAGTGCGAGCCTTACAGCCCTATCATGTACCCTACACCCCTATAGGAATAGTGTGAGCCTTACTGCCCTATCCTGCACCCTACACCCCTATAGGAATAGTGTGAGCCTTACAGTCCTATCCTGCACCCTACACCCCTATAGGAATAGTGTGAGCCTTACTGCCCTATCCTGCATCATACACCCCTATAGGAATAGTGTGAGCCTTACAGCCCTATCCTGCACCCTACACCCCTATAGGAATAGTGTGATCCTTACAGTCCTATCCTGCATCCTACACCCCTATAGGAATAGTGCGAGCCTTACAGTCCTATCCTGCATCCTACACCCCTATAGGAATAGTGCGAGCCTTACAGTCCTATCCTGCACCCTACACCCCTATAGGAATAGTGCGAGCCTTACAGTCCTATCCTGCACCCTACACCCCTATAGGAATAGTGTGAGCCTTACAGCCCTATCCTGCACCCTACACCCCTAAAGGAATAGTGTGAGCCTTACAGCCCTATCCTGCACCCTACACCCCTAAAGGAATAGTGTGAGCCTTACAGTCCTATCCTGCATCCTACACCCCTATAGGAATAGTGCGAGCCTTACAGTCCTATCCTGCACCATACACCCCTATAGGAATAGTGTGAGCCTTACAGCCCTACCCTGCACCCTACACCCCTATAGGAATAGTGTGAGCCTTACAGCCCTATCCTGCACCCTACACCCCTATAGGAATACTGCGAGCCTTAAAGCCCTATCCTGCACCCTACACCCCTATAGGAATAGTGTGAGCCTTACACCCCTATCCTGCACCCTACACCCCTATAGGAATAGTGCGAGCCTTACAGCCCTATCCTGCACCCCTATAGGAATAGTGTGAGCCTTACAGTCCTATCCTGCATCCTACACCCCTATAGGAATAGTGTGAGCCTTACAGCCCTATCCTGCACCCTACACCCCTATAGGAATAGTGTGAGCCTTACAGCCCTATCCAGCACCCTACACCCCTAAAGGAATAGTGTGAGCCTTACAGTCCTATCCTGCACCCTACACCCCTAAAGGAATAGTGTGAGCCTTACAGTCCTATCCTGCACCATACACCCCTATAGGAATAGTGTGAGCCTTACAGTCCTATCCTGCACCCTACACCCCTATAGGAATAGTGTAAGCCTTAAAGCCCTATCCTACACCCTACACCCCTATAGGAATAGTGCGAGCCTTACACCCCTATCCTGCACCCTACACCCCTATAGGAATAGTGCGAGCCCTACAGTCCTATCCTGCACCCTACACCCCTATAGGAATAGTGTGAGCCTTACAGCCCTATCCTGCACCCTACATCCCTATAGGAATAGTGCGAGCCCTACAGCCCTATCCTGCACCCTACACCCCTATAGGAATAGTGCGAGCCTTACAGTCCTATCCTGCACCCTACACCCCTATAGGAATAGTGTGAGCCTTACAGCCCTATCCTGCACCCTACATCCCTATAGGAATAGTGTGATCCTTACTGCCCTATCCTGCACCCTACACCCCTATAGGAATAGTGTGAGCCTTACTGCCCTATCCTGCACCCTACACCCCTATAGGAATAGTGTGAGCCTTACTGCCCTATCCTGCACCCTACACCCCTATAGGAATAGTGCGAGCCCTACAGTCCTATCCTGCACCCTACACCCCTATAGGAATAGTGTGAGCCTTACAGTCCTATCCTGCACCCTACACCCCTATAGGAATAGTGTGAGCCTTACAGCCCTATCCTGCATCCTACACCCCTATAGGAATAGTGCGAGCCCTACATTCCTATCCTGCACCCTACACCCCTATAGGAATAGTGTGAGCCTTACAGCCCTATCCTGCACCCTACACCCCTATAGGAATAGTGTAAGCCTTACTGCCCTATCCTGCACCCTACACCCCTATAGGAATAGTGCGAGCCTTACAGCCCTATCCTGCACCCTACACCCCTATAGGAATAGTGCGAGCCTTACAGCTCTATCCTGCACCATACACCCCTATAGGAATAGTGCGAGCCTTACAGCCCTATCCTGCACCCTACACCCCTATAGGAATAGTGCGAGCCTTACAGCCCTATCCTGCACCCTACACCCCTATAGGAATAGTGTGAGCCTTACTGCCCTATCCTGCACCCTACACCCCTATAGGAATAGTGTGAGCCTTACTGCCCTATCCTGCACCCTACACCCCTATAGGAATAGTGCAAGCCCTACTGCCCTATCCTGCACCCTACACCCCTATAGGAATAGTGTGAGCCTTACAGTCCTATCCTGCACCCTACACCCCTATAGGAATAGTGTGAGCCTTACAGCCCTATCCTGCACCCTACACCCCTATAGGAATAGTGTGAGCCTTACTGCCCTATCCTACACCCTACACCCCTATAGGAATAGTGTGAGCCTTACAGCCCTATCCTGCACCCTACACCCCTATAGGAATAGTGCGAGCCTTACAGCCCTATCCTGCACCCTACATCACTATAGGAATAGTGTGAGCCTTACAGCCCTATCCTGCACCCTACACCCCTATAGGAATAGTGCGAGCCTTACAGCCATATCCTGCCCCCTACACCCCTATAGGAATAGTGCGAGCCTTACAGCCCTATCCTGCACCCTACACCCCTATAGGAATAGTGCGAGCCTTACAGTCCTATCCTGCACCCTACACCCCTATAGGAATAGTGCGAGCCCTACAGCCCTATCCTGCACCCTACACCCCTATAGGAATAGTGCGAGCCCTACTGCCCTATCCTGCACACTACACCCCTATAGGAATAGTGCGAGCCTTACAGCCCTATCATGCACCCTACACCCCTATAGGAATAGTGTGAGCCTTACTGCCCTATCCTGCACCATACACCCCTATAGGAATAGTGTGAGCCTTACAAACCTATCCTGCACCCTACACCCCTATAGGAATAGTGCGAGCCCTACAGCCCTATCCTGCACCCTACACCCCTATAGGAATAGTGCGAGCCCTACTGCCCTATCCTGCACACTACACCCCTATAGGAATAGTGCGAGCCTTACAGCCCTATCATGCACCCTACACCCCTATAGGAATAGTGTGAGCCTTACTGCCCTATCCTGCACCATACACCCCTATAGGAATAGTGTGAGCCTTACAAACCTATCCTGCACCCTACACCCCTATAGGAATAGTGTGATCCTTACAGTCCTATCCTGCATCCTACACCCCTATAGGAATAGTGCGAGCCTTACAGTACTATCCTGCACCCTACACCCCTATAGGAATAGTGCGAGCCTTACAGTCCTATCCTGCACCCTACACCCCTATAGGAATAGTGTGAGCCTTACAGCCCTATCCTGCACCCTACACCCCTAAAGGAATAGTGTGAGCCTTACAGTCCTATCCTGCATCCTACACCCCTATAGGAATAGTGCGAGCCTTACAGTCCTATCCTGCACCATACACCCCTATAGGAATAGTGTGAGCCTTACAGCCCTACCCTGCACCCTACACCCCTATAGGAATAGTGTGAGCCTTACAGCCCTATCCTGCACCCTACACCCCTATAGGAATAGTGCGAGCCTTACAGCCCTATCCTGCACCCTACACCCCTATAGGAATAGTGTGAGCCTTACAGTCCTATCCTGCATCCTACACCCCTATAGGAATAGTGTGAGCCTTACAGCCCTATCCTGCACCCTACACCCCTATAGGAATAGTGCGAGCCTTACAGCCCTATCCTGCACCCTACACCCCTATAGGAATAGTGCGAGCCTTACAGTCCTATCCTGCATCCTACACCCCTATAGGAATAGTGTGAGCCTTACAGCCCTATCCTGCACCCTACACCCCTATAGGAATAGTGCGAGCCTTACAGTCCTATCCTGCATCCTACACCCCTATAGGAATAGTGTGAGCCTTACAGCCCTATCCTGCATCCTACACCCCTATAGGAATAGTGTGAGCCCTACAGCCCTATCCTGCACCCTACACCCCTAAAGGAATAGTGTGAGCCTTACAGTCCTATCCTGCACCCTACACCCCTAAAGGAATAGTGTGAGCCTTACAGTCCTATCCTGCATCCTACACCCCTATAGGAATAGTGCGAGCCTTACAGCCCTATCCTGCACCCTACACCCCTATAGGAATAGTGCGAGCCTTACAGTCCTATCCTGCACCATACACCCCTATAGGAATAGTGTGAGCCTTACAGCCCTACCCTGCACCCTACACCCCTATAGGAATAGCGTGAGCCTTACTGCCCTATCCTGCACCCTACACCCCTATAGGAATAGTGTGAGCCTTACAGTCCTATCCTGCATCCTACACCCCTATAGGAATAGTGCGAGCCTTACAGTACTATCCTGCACCCTACACCCCTATAGGAATAGTGCGAGCCTTACAGTCCTATCCTGCACCCTACACCCCTATAGGAATAGTGTGAGCCTTACAGCCCTATCCTGCACCCTACACCCCTATAGGAATAGTGTGAGCCTTACCGCCCTATCCTGCACCCTACACCCCTATAGGAATAGTGCAAGCCTTACAGCCCTATCCTGCACCCTACACCCCTATAGGAATAGTGCAAGCCTTACAGCCCTATCCTGCACCCTACACCCCTATAGGAATAGTGCGAGCCTTACAGCCCTATCCTACACCCCTATTGGAATAGTGTGAGCCTTACAGCCCTATCCTGCACCCTACACCCCGATAGGAATAGTGTGAGCCTTACAGCCCTATCCTACACCCCTATAGGAATAGTGTGAGCCTTACACCCCTATCCTGCACCCTACACCCCTATAGGAATAGTGTGAGCCTTACAGCCCTATCCTGCACCCTACACCCCTATAGGAATAGTGCGAGCCTTACAGCCCTATCCTGCACCCTACACCCCTATAGGAATAGTGTGAGCCTTACAGTCCTATCCTGCACCCTACACCCCTATAGGAATAGTGTGAGCCTTACAGCCCTATCCTGCATCCTACACCCCTATAGTAATAGTGTGAGCCTTACAGCCCTATCTTGCACCCTACACCCCTATAGGAATAGTGCGAGCCTACAGCCCTATCCTGCACCCTACACCCCTATAGGAATAGTGTGAGCCTTACAGTCCTATCCTGCACCCTACACCCCTAAAGGAATAGTGTGAGCCTTACAGCCCTATCTTGCACCCTACACCCCTATAGGAATAGTGTGAGCCTTACAGCCCTATCCTGCACCCTACACCACTATAGGAATAGTGTGAGCCTTACAGCCCTATCCTGCACCCTACACCCCTATAGGAATAGTGCGAGCCCTACTGCCCTATCCTGCACCCTACACCTCTATAGGAATAGTGTGAGCCCTACAGCCCTATCCTGCACCCTACACCCCTATAGGAATAGTGTGAGCCTTACTGCCCTATCCTGCATCATACACCCCTATAGGAATAGTGTGAGCCTTACAGCCCTATCCTGCACCCTACACCCCTATAGGAATAGTGTGAGCCTTACAGCCCTATCCTGCACCCTACACCCCTATAGGAATAGTGTGAGCCTTACAGCCCTATCCTGCACCCTACACCCCTATAGGAATAGTGCAAGCCTTACAGCCCTATCCTACACCCCTATAGGAATAGTGCGAGCCTTACAGCCCTATCCTGCACCCTACACCCCTATAGGAATAGTGTGAGCCTTACAGCCCTATCCTGCACCCTACACCCCTATAGGAATAGTGTGAGCCTTACAGCCCTATCCTGCATCATACACCCCTATAGGAATAGTGTGAGCCTTACAGCCCTATCCTGCACCCTACACCCCTATAGGAATAGTGCGAGCCTTACAGTCCTATCCTGCACCATACACCCCTATAGGAATAGTGTGAGCCTTACAGCCCTACCCTGCACCCTACACCCCTATAGGAATAGCGTGAGCCTTACTGCCCTATCCTGCACCCTACACCCCTATAGGAATAGTGTGAGCCCTACAGTCCTATCCTGCATCCTACACCCCTATAGGAATAGTGCGAGCCTTACACCCCTATCCTGCACCCTACACCCCTATAGGAATAGTGTGAGCCCTACAGCCCTATCCTGCACCCTACACCCCTATAGGAATAGTGTGAGCCTTACAGCCCTATCCTGCACCCTACACCCCTATAGGAATAGTGTGAGCCTTACTGCCCTATCCTGCACCCTACACCCCTATAGGAATAGTGCGAGCCTTACAGTCCTATCCTGCACCCTACACCCCAATAGGAATAGTGCGAGCCCTACAGTCCTATCCTGCACCCTACACCCCTATAGGAATAGTGTGAGCCTTACAGCCCTATCCTGCACCCTACATCCCTATAGGAATAGTGTGATCCTTACTGCCCTATCCTGCACCCTACACCCCTATAGGAATAGTGTGAGCCTTACTGCCCTATCCTGCACCCTACACCCCTATAGGAATAGTGTGAGCCTTACTGCCCTATCCTGCATCCTACACCCCTATAGGAATAGTGCGAGCCCTACAGTCCTATCCTGCACCCTACACCCCTATAGGAATAGTGTGAGCCTTACAGCCCTATCCTGCACCCTACACCCCTATAGGAATAGTGTAAGCCTTACAGCCCTATCCTGCACCCTACATCCCTATAGGAATAGTGTGATCCTTACTGCCCTATCCTGCACCCTACACCCCTATAGGAATAGTGTGAGCCTTACTGCCCTATCCTGCACACTACACCCCTATAGGAATAGTGTGAGCCTTACTGCCCTATCCTGCACCCTACACCCCTATAGGAATAGTGTGAGCCTTACTGCCCTATCCTGCACCCTACACCCGTATAGGAATAGTGCGAGCCTTACAGCCCTATCCTGCACCCTACAGCCCTATAGGAATAGTGTGAGCCTTACAGCCCTATCCTGCACCCTACACCCCTATAGGAATAGTGTGAGCCTTACTGCCCTATCCTGCACCCTACAGGAATAGTGCGAGCCTTACAGCCCTATCCTGCACCCTACACCCCTATAGGAATAGTGTGAGCCTTACAGCCCTATCCTGCACCCTACACCCCTATAGGAATAGTGTGAGCCTTACAGCCCTATCCTGCACCCTACACCCCTATAGGAATAGTGCGAGCCCTACAGTCCTATCCTGCACCCTACACCCCTATAGGAATAGTGTGAGCCTTACAGTCCTATCCTGCACCCTACACCCCTATAGGAATAGTGTGAGCCTTACAGCCCTATCTTGCACCCTACACCCCTATAGGAATAGTGTGAGCCTTACTGCCCTATCCTACACCCTACACCCCTATAGGAATAGTGTGAGCCTTACAGCCCTATCCTGCACCCTACACCCCTATAGGAATAGTGCGAGCCTTACAGCCCTATCCTGCACCCTACATCACTATAGGAATAGTGTGAGCCTTACAGCCCTATCCTGCACCCTACACCCCTATAGGAATAGTGCGAGCCTTACAGCCATATCCTGCCCCCTACACCCCTATAGGAATAGTGTGAGCCTTACAGCCCTATCCTGCACCCTACACCCCTATAGGAATAGTGCGAGCCTTACAGCCCTATCCCGCACCCTACACCACTATAGGAATAGTGCGAGCCTTACAGCCATATCCTGCCCCCTACACCCCTATAGGAATAGTGTGAGCCTTACAGCCCTATCCTGCACCCTACACCCCTATAGGAATAGTGCGAGCCTTACAGCCCTATCCTGCACCCTACACCCCTATAGGAATAGTGCGAGCCTTACAGCCCTATCCTGCACCCTACACCCCTATAGGAATAGTGTGAGCCTTACAGTCCTATCCTGCACCCTACACCTCTATAGGAATAGTGTGAGCCTTACAGCCCTATCCTGCACCCTACACCCCTATAGGAATAGTGCGAGCCCTACAGCCCTATCCTGCACCCTACACCCCTATAGGAATAGTGTGAGCCTTACAGCCCTATCCTGCACCCTACACCCCTATAGGAATAGTGTGAGCCTTACAGCCCTATCCTGCACCCTACACCCCTATAGGAATAGTGCGAGCCTTACAGCCCTATCCTGCACTCTACACCCCTATAGGAATAGTGCGAGCCTTACAGCCCTATCCTGCACCCTACACCCCTATAGGAATAGTGCGAGCCCTACAGCCCTATCCTACACCCTACACCCCTATAGGAATAGTGTGAGCCTTACAGCCCTATCCTGCACCCTACACCCCTATAGGAATAGTGCGAGCCTTACAGCCCTATCCTGCACCATACACCCCTATAGGAATAGTGTGAGCCTTACTGCCCTATCCTGCACCCTACACCCCTATAGGAATAGTGCGAGCCTTACAGCCCTATCTTGCACCATACACCCCTATAGGAATAGTGTGAGCCTTACAGCCCTATCCTGCACCCTACACCCCTATAGGAATAGTGTGATCCTTACAGTCCTATCCTGCATCCTACACCCCTATAGGAATAGTGCGAGCCTTACAGTCCTATCCTGCACCCTACACCCCTATAGGAATAGTGTGAGCCTTACAGCCCTATCCTGCACCCTACACCCCTATAGGAATAGTGTGAGCCTTACAGCCCTATCCTGCACCATACACCCCTATAGGAATAGTGCGAGCCCTACTGCCCTATCCTGCATCCTACACCCCTATAGGAATAGTGCGAGCCTTGTGGCCCTATCCTGCACCCTACACCCCTATAGTAATAGTGAGAGCCCTACTGCCCTATCCTGCACCCTACACCTCTATAGGAATAGTGCGAGTCCTACAGCCCTATCCTGCACCCTACACCCCTATAGTAATAGTGTGAGCCTTACAGCCCTATCCTGCACCCTACACCCCTATAGGAATAGTGTGAGCCTTACACCCCTATCCTGCACCCTACACCCCTATAGGAATAGTGTGAGCCTTACAGCCCTATCCTGCACCCTACACCCCTATAGGAATAGTGTGAGCCTTACAGCCCTATCCTGCACCCTACACCCCTATAGGAATAGTGTGAGCCCTACTGCCATATCCTGCATCCTACACCCCTATAGGAATAGTGTGAGCCTTACAGCCCTATCCTGCACCCTACACCCCTATAGGAATAGTGCGAGCCTTACAGTCCTATCCTGCCCCCTACACCCCTATAGGAATAGTGTGAGCCTTACAGCCCTATCCTGCACCCTACACCCCTATAGGAATAGTGCGAGCCCTACTGCCCTATCCTGCACCATACACCCCTATAGGAATAGTGCGAGCTTTACAGCCCTATCCTGCACCCTTCACCCCTATAGGAATAGTGCGAGCCCTACTGCCCTATCCTGCACCCTACACCCCTATAGGAATAGTGTGAGCCTTACAGCGCTATCCTGCACCCTACACCCCTATAGGAATAGTGCGAGCCTTACTGCCCTATCCTGCATCATACACCCCTATAGGAATAGTGTGAGCCCTACAGCCCTATCCTGCACCCTACACCCCTATAGGAATAGTGTGAGCCTTACCGCCCTATCCTGCACCCTACACCCCTATAGGAATAGTGCAAGCCTTACAGCCCTATCCTGCACCCTACACCCCTATAGGAATAGTGCAAGCCTTACAGCCCTATCCTGCACCCTACACCCCTATAGGAATAGTGCGAGCCTTACAGCCCTATCCTACACCCCTATTGGAATAGTGTGAGCCTTACAGCCCTATCCTGCACCCTACACCCCGATAGGAATAGTGTGAGCCTTACAGCCCTATCCTACACCCCTATAGGAATAGTGTGAGCCTTACAGCCCTATCCTGCACCCTACACCCCTATAGGAATAGTGTGAGCCTTACAGCCCTATCCTGCACCCTACACCCCTATAGGAATAGTGCGAGCCTTACAGCCCTATCCTGCACCCTACACCCCTATAGGAATAGTGTGAGCCTTACAGTCCTATCCTGCACCCTACACCCCTATAGGAATAGTGTGAGCCTTACAGCCCTATCCTGCACCCTACACCCCTATAGGAATAGTGTGAGCCTTACAGCCCTATCCTGCATCCTACACCCCTATAGTAATAGTGTGAGCCTTACAGCCCTATCTTGCACCCTACACCCCTATAGGAATAGTGTGAGCCTTACAGCCCTATCCTGCACCCTACACCCCTATAGGAATAGTGCGAGCCTACAGCCCTATCCTGCACCCTACACCCCTAAAGGAATAGTGTGAGCCTTACAGTCCTATCCTGCACCCTACACCCCTATAGGAATAGTGTGAGCCTTACAGCCCTATCCTGCACCCTACACCCCTATAGGAATAGTGTGAGCCTTACAGTCCTATCCTGCACCCTACACCCCTAAAGGAATAGTGTGAGCCTTACAGCCCTATCTTGCACCCTACACCCCTATAGGAATAGTGTGAGCCTTACAGCCCTATCCTGCACCCTACACCACTATAGGAATAGTGCGAGCCTTACAGCCCTATCCTGCACCCTACACCCCTATAGGAATAGTGCGAGCCTTACAGCCCTATCCTGCACCCTACACCCCTATAGGAATAGTGTGAGCCTTACAGCCCTATCCTGCACCCTACACCCCTATAGGAATAGTGTGAGCCTTACAGCCCTATCCTGCACCCTACACCCCTATAGGAATAGTGTGAGCCTTACAGCCCTATCCTGCACCCTACACCCCTATAGGAATAGTGAGAGCCCTACTGCCCTATCCTGCACCCTACACCCCTATAGGAATAGTGCGAGCCTTACAGCCCTATCCTGCACCCTACACCCCTATAGGAATAGTGCGAGCCTTACAGCTCTATCCTGCCCCCTACACCCCTATAGGAATAGTGTGAGCCTTACAGCCCTATCCTGCACCCTACAACCCTATAGGAATAGTGTGAGCCTTACAGCCCTATCCTGCACCCTACATCTCTATAGGAATAGTGTGAGCCTTACAGCCCTATCCTGCACCCTACACCCCTATAGGAATAGTGCGAGCCTTACAGCCCTATCCTGCACCCTACACCCCTATAGGAATAGTGTGAGCCTTACAGCCCTATCCTGCACCCTACACCCCTATAGGAATAGTGTCAGCCTTACAGCCCTATCCTGCACCCTACACCCCTATAGGAATAGTGCGAGCCCTACAGCCCTATCCTGCACCCTACACCCCTATAGGAATAGTGTGAGCCTTACAGCCCTATCCTGCACCCTACACCCCTATAGGAATAGTGTGAGCCTTACTGCCCTATCCTGCACCCTACACCCCTATAGGAATAGTGTGAGCCCTACTGCCCTATCCTGCATCCTACACCCCTATAGGAATAGTGCGAGCCCTACTGCCCTATCCTGCATCCTACACCCCTATAGGAATAGTGAGAGCCCTACAGCCCTATCCTGCACCCTACACCCCTATAGGAATAGTGCGAGCCTTACAGCTCTATCCTGCCCCCTACACCCCTATAGGAATAGTGTGAGCCTTACAGCCCTATCCTGCACCCTACACCCCTATAGGAATAGTGTGAGCCTTACAGCCCTATCCTGCACCCTACATCTCTATAGGAATAGTGTGAGCCTTACAGCCCTATCCTGCACCCTACACCCCTATAGGAATAGTGCGAGCCTTACAGCCCTATCCTGCACCCTACACCCCTATAGGAATAGTGTGAGCCTTACAGCCCTATCCTGCACCCTACACCCCTATAGGAATAGTGTCAGCCTTACAGCCCTATCCTGCACCCTACACCCCTATAGGAATAGTGCGAGCCCTACAGCCCTATCCTGCACCCTACACCCCTATAGGAATAGTGTGAGCCTTACAGCCCTATCCTGCACCCTACACCCCTATAGGAATAGTGTGAGCCTTACTGCCCTATCCTGCACCCTACACCCCTATAGGAAAAGTGTGAGCCCTACTGCCCTATCCTGCATCCTACACCCCTATAGGAATAGTGCGAGCCCTACTGCCCTATCCTGCATCCTACACCCCTATAGGAATAGTGCGAGCCCTACAGCCCTATCCTGCACCCTACACCCCTATAGGAATAGTGTGAGCCTTACAGTCCTATCCTGCACCCTACACCCCTATAGGAATAGTGCGAGCCTTACAGCCCTATCCTGCACCCTACACCCCTATAGGAATAGTGTGAGCCCTACAGCCCTATCCTGCATCCTACACCCCTATAGGAATAGTGTCAGCCTTACAGCCCTATCCTGCACCCTACACCCCTATAGGAATAGTGCGAGCCCTACTGCCCTATCCTGCACCCTACACCTCTATAGGAATAGTGCGAGCCCTACAGCCCTATCCTGCACCCTACACCCCTATAGGAATAGTGTGAGCCTTACAGTCCTATCCTGCACCCTACACCCCTATAGGAATAGTGTGAGCCTTACTGCCCTATCCTGCACCTGAGCACTCTTAAGAACGTTGATATGGCCCAAGGCCTAATAAGCTAGTTAAAGGGATACTGTAGGGGGGGGGGGTCGGGGGAAAATGAGTTAAAGTTACCCGGGGCTTCTAATGGTCCCCCGCAGACATCCTGTGCCCGCGCAGCCACTCACCGATGCTCCGGCCCCCACAGACATCCTGTGCCCGTGCAGCCACTCACCGATGCTCCGGCCAGCCTCCGGTTCACTAATGGAATTTCAGACTTTAAAGTCTGAAAACCACTGCGCCTGCGTTGTAGTGTCCTCGACCCCGCTGATGTCACCAGGAGCATACTGCACAGGCCCAGTATGGTCTGTGACTGCGCCGTGCGCTCCTGGTGACATCAGCGAGATTGAGGACACGGCAACGCAGGCACAGTGGTTTTCAGACTTGAAAGTCTGAAATTCCATTAGTGAACCGGAGGCGGGGCCGGAGCATCGGTGAGTGGCTGCGCGGGCACAGGATGCCTGCGGGGGACCATTAGAAGCCCTGGGTAAGTTCAACTCATTTTCCCCCGACCCCCCTACAGTATCCCTTTAAGTGACATTGACATCTATTGCTTCATCAGGCAGAAAGGTGGACACTGGAAAAATTGGTTAGTCCTGTTTTACTCATTTTAAGTTTCAGGAAATGAAATAAATAAGATACAGCAGACAGGCAGTCAGGAATGCATAATAAAGGGAAATAAGGTCTGGAGATGAGAGGTACAGTTGTGTGCTTTCTACATACAAGCAGTATTGGTCTCAGATACACACTATTGGTCTCAGAAAATGAATAATATAGAGAAAAGAGGAGGATCAAGGACAGAGCCGTGTAGTACCCCCCCAGACAGGACAGAGCCCTGTAGTACCCCCCCAGACAGGACAGAGCCCCGTGGTACCCACCCAGACAGGACAGAGCTCTCTGGTACCCCTCAGATAGGACAGAGCCTTGCGGTACCCCCCAGACAGAACAGAGCCCCGTGGTACCCACCAGACAGGACAGAGCCCCGTGGTACCCACCCAGACAGGACAAAGCTCTCTGGTACCCCTCAGATAGGACAGAGCCTTGCGGTACCCCCCAGACAGAACAGAGCCCCGTGGTACCCACCAGACAGGACAGAGCCCCGTGGTACCCACCAGACAGGACAGAGCCCTGTAGTACCCCCCCAGACAGGACAAAGCTCTCTGGTACCCCTCAGATAGGACAGAGCCTTGCGGTACCCCCCAGACAGAACAGAGCCCCGTGGTACCCACCAGACAGGACAGAGCCCTGTGGTACCCCCCCAGACAGCACAGAGCCCCGTGGTACCCACCAGACAGGACAGAGCCCCGTAGTACCCCCCCAGACAGGACAAAGCTCTCTGGTACCCCTCAGATAGGACAGAGCCTTGCGGTACCCCCCAGACAGGACAGAGCCCCGTGGTACCCACCAGACAGGACAGAGCCGTGTGGTACCCACCAGACAGGACAGAGCCTTGCGGTACCCCCCAGACAGGACAGAGCCCTGTAGTACCCCCCCAGACAGGACAAAGCTCTCTGGTACCCCTCAGAAAGGACAGAGCCTTGCAGTACCCCCCAGACAGGACAGAGCCCTGTAGTACCCCCCCCCCCAGACAGGACAGAGCCCTGTAGTACCCCCCCAGACAGGACAAAGCTCTCTGGTACCCCTCAGACAGGACAGAGCCTTGCGGTACCCCCCAGACAGGAAAGAGCCTTGCGGTACCCCCCAGACAGGACAGAGCCTTGCGGTACCCCCCAGACAGGACAGAGCTTCCAGAAATAGGGCTGAACTGGTTATGTTTTCACATTCTCATTCCATCATGTTTCACTCATGCTAGATAAATAATGATTGGTAGTAAGAGAAATGGCATAGCTGCAACTTAATGTAGCAACAGCAGTAGTGTGCACAGCTCTGGGTGTCAGTGGGCTGTGGAGTGTCTCACACACAAAAACCCACAGGAGACCGACGTGCTAGCCCTCGAAAGGGCTGTTTGGGGTGCTTTCACAGCAAGTGAGGAACAAGAACTCAGGCCTAGCTAATGCTTTCCCTACCTATCTGCAGCAAGTCTGACCCTGCTCTCACTAACAGTCAGCACCCAGCAGGGAATTAATCCAATATGGCCACCGCAACTGCTTTTTGACTACAATATGGACTAGGACTATGGAAGGAATACCAGGCAAAGCATTTGGTAGAAACAAAAGACATTTACTCCTCACATTAACTCCCTAACCAGCTCCTGCCATTTCCAACTGAAAAACATAGCACGTATCCGACCTTTTCTCTCCCACGACACAACCAAAATGTTAGTACATGCTCTTATTATATCTCGATTGGACTATTGCAATATATTGCTTGGTGGACATCCAACTAACCGACTAGCACCGCTCAATTCTGTACTGAACTCTGCTGCTCGACTCATTCATCTCTCCTCTCGCTCTTCCTCTGCTGATCCTCTCTATCAAGCTCTTCACTGGCTACCAATTAATGAGAGGATTCAGTTCAAACTCCTAAC
This sequence comes from Hyperolius riggenbachi, assembly GCF_040937935.1. Classification (NCBI taxonomy): domain Eukaryota; kingdom Metazoa; phylum Chordata; class Amphibia; order Anura; family Hyperoliidae; genus Hyperolius; species Hyperolius riggenbachi. Next base: position 300,166 of record NC_090651.1, read on the forward strand.
CCTAACCTACAAAGCTCTCCACAATCTCTCTCCCCTGTACATCTCCTCCCTAGTCTCCAAATACCAACCCAACCGCAATCTCAGATCTGCACACGAGCTTCTTCTATCCTCTTCTACATTCACGTGTACAAGACTTCTCACGTGCCTCACCCCTCCTCTGGAATGCCCTTCCACAGCACATCCGTCACTCTCCCACCTTTGAAATCTTTAAACGCTCCCTCAAAACCCACCTTTTCCGACAAGCATATTCTCTAGCTTAGGCCATGCACCCACTAAATAACCTAATTATGCATTGCCTGTATACTGTACTGTATACTTCCCCCACCTCTTGATTCCACCCCATTCCTTTAGATTGTAAGCTCACAAGGGCAGGGCTCTCACCCTTTTGTGTCATGGAATGTAATTGCTTGCACTCTGTTAGACATTTATACATTTTAGTCATCATGTTAAATGTTGCTATTGTAATCAGCAGTTCTGTATTGTGTATCAGTGTTCATATTTGATGTATATTATTATTATTTTTTTATTTATATAGCGCCAACATCTTCTGTAGCGCTGTACACCATTGTCTGTATCATTATGTACCCCTTGTTTGTTTTCTTACATTGTACAGCGCCACGGAATATGTTGGCGCTTTATAAATAAATAATAATAATAATAATAATAATAATTATAATAACTATGGTAGGAAGATCAGACTAGGACTATGGTAGGAAGATCAGACTAGGTCTATGGTAGGAAGATCAGACTAGGTCTATGGTAGGAAGATCAGACTAGGTCTATGGTAGGAAGATCAGACTAGGTCTATGGTAGGAAGATCAGACTAGGTCTATGGTAGGAAGATCAGACTAGGACTATGGTAGGAAGATCAGACTAGGACTATGGTAGGAAGATCAGACTAGGCCTATGGTAGGAAGATCAGACTAGGCCTATGGTAAGAAGATCAGACTAGGCCTGTGGTAGGAAGATCAGACTAGGACTATGGTAGGAAGAACAGACTAGGACTATGGTAGGAAGATCAGACACGGACTATGGTAGGAAGATCAGACTAGGACTATGGTAGGAAGATCAGACTAGGACTATGGTAGGAAGATCAGACTAGGACTATGGTAGGAAGATCAGACTAGGACTATGGTAAGAAGATCAGACTAGGTCTATGGTAGGAAGATCAGACTAGGTCTATGGTAGCAAGATCTGACTAGGACTATGGTAGGAATATCAGACTAGGACTATGGTAAGAAGATCAGACTAGGTCTATGGTAGGAAGATCAGACTAGGACTATGGTAAGAAGATCAGACTAGGTCTATGGTAGGAAGGTCAGACTAGGACTATGGTAGGAAGATCAGACTAGGTCTATGGTAGGAAGATCAGACTAGGCCCGTGGTAGGAAGATCAGACTAGGCCTGTGGTAGGAAGATCAGACTAGGACTATGGTAGGAAGATCAGACTAGGACTATGGTAGGAAGATCAGACTAGGACTATGGTAGGAAGATCAGACTAGGACAATGGTAGGAAGGTCAGACTAGGACTATGGTAGGAAGATCAGACTAGAACTATGAAAGGAAGGTCAGACACGGACTATGGTAGGAAGGTCAGACACGGACTATGGTAGGAAGATCAGACTAGGACTATGGTAGGAAGAACAAACTAGGACTATGGTAGGAAGATCAGACTAGGACTATGGTAGGAAGAACAGACTAGGTCTATGGTAGGAAGATCAGACTAGGACTATGGTAGGAAGATCAGACTAGGACTATGGTAGGAAGATCAGACTAGGACAATGGTAGGAAGGTCAGACTAGGACTATGGTAGGAAGATCAGACTAGAACTATGGAAGGAAGGTCAGACACGGACTATGGTAGGAAGGTCAGACACGGACTATGGTAGGAAGATCAGACTAGGACTATGGTAGGAAGAACAAACTAGGACTATGGTAGGAAGATCAGACTAGGACTATGGTAGGAAGAACAGACTAGGTCTATGGTAGGAAGATCAGACTAGGACTATGGTAGGAAGATCAGACTAGGACTATGGTAGGAAGATCAGACTAGGACTATGGTAGGAAGAACAGACTAGGACTATGGTAGGAAGATCAGACACGGACTATGGTAGGAAGATCAGACTAGGACTATGGTAGGAAGATCAGACTAGGACTATGGTAGGAAGATCAGACTAGGACTATGGTAGGAAGATCAGACTAGGTCTATGGTAGGAAGGTCAGACTAGGACTATGGTAGGAAGATCAGACTAGGTCTATGGTAGGAAGATCAGACTAGGCCTGTGGTAGGAAGATCAGACTAGGACTATGGTAGGAAGATCAGACTAGGACTATGGTAGGAAGATCAGACTAGGACTATAGTAGGAAGATCAGACTAGGACTATGGTAGGAAGATCAGACTAGGTCTATGGTAGGAAGATCAGACTAGGACTATGGTAGGAAGATCAGACTAGGACTATGGTAGGAAGATCAGACTAGAACTATGGTAAGAAGATCAGACCAGGTCTATGGTAGGAAGATCAGACTAGGACTATGGTAAGAAGATCAGACTAGGTCTATGGTAGGAAGATCAGACCAGGACTATGGTAAGAAGATCAGACCAGGTCTATGGTAGGAAGATCAGACTAGGACTATGGTAAGAAGATCAGACTAGGTCTATGGTAGGAAGATCAGACTAGGACTATGGTAAGAAGGTCAGACTAGGACTATGGTAGGAAGGTCAGACTAGGACTATGGTAGGAAGATCAGACTAGGACTATGGTAAGAAGATCAGACTAGGTCTATGGTAGGAAGATCAGACTAGGTCTATGGTAGCAAGATCAGACTAGGACTATGGTAGGAATATCAGACTAGGACTATGGTAAGAAGATCAAACTAGGTCTATGGTAGGAAGATCAGACTAGGACTATGGTAAGAAGATCAGACTAGGTCTATGGTAGGAAGGTCAGACTAGGACTATGGTAGGAAGATCAGACTAGGTCTATGGTAGGAAGATCAGACTAGGCCTGTGGTAGGAAGATCAGACTGGGACTATGGTAGGAAGATCAGACTAGGACTATGGTAAGAAGATCAGACTAGGTCTATGGTAGGAAGATCAGACTAGGACTATGGTAGGAAGATCAGACTAGGACTATGGTAGGAAGGTCAGACTAGGACTATAGTAGGAAGATCAGACTAGGACTATGGTAGGAAGGTCAGACTAGGACTATGGTAGGAAGAACAGACTAGGACTATGGTAGGAAGATCAGACTAGGACTATGGTAGGAAGGTCAGACTAGGACTATGGTAGGAAGAACAGACTAGGACTATGGTAGGAAGATCAGACTAGGACTATGGTAGGATGATCAGACTAGGTCTATGGTAGGAAGATCAGACTAGGACTATGGTAGGAAGATCAGACTAGGACTATGGTAGGAAGGTCAGACTAGGACTATAGTAGGAAGATCAGACTAGGACTATGGTAGGAAGGTCAGACTAGGACTATGGTAGGAAGAACAGACTAGGTCTATGGTAGGAAGGTCAGACTAGGACTATGGTAGGAAGGTCAGACTAGGACTATGGTAGGAAGATCAGACTAGGACTATGGTAGGAAGATCAGACTAGGACTATGGTAGGAAGATCAGACTAGGACTATGGTAGGAAGATCAGACTAGGACTATGGTAGGAAGATCAGACTAGGACTATGGTAGGAAGATCAGACTAGGTCTATGGTAGGAAGATCAGACTAGGACTATGGTAGGAAGGTCAGACTAGGACTATGGTAGGAAGATCAGACTAGGACTATGGTAGGAAGGTCAGACTAGGACTATGGTAGGAAGGTCAGACTAGGACTATGGTAGGAAGAACAGACTAGGACTATGGTAGGAAGATCAGACTAGGACTATGGTAGGAAGATCAGACTAGGTCTATGGTAGGAAGATCAGACTAGGACTATGGTAGGAAGATCAGACTAGGTCTATGGTAGGAAGATCAGACTAGGACTACAGTAGGAAGATCAGACTAGGCCTACGGTAGCAGGATCAGACTAGGACTATGGTAGGAAGATCAGACTAGGACTATGGTAGGAAGATCAGTCTAGGACTATGGTAGGAAGATCAGACTAGGACTATGGTAGGAAGGTCAGACTAGGACTATAGTAGGAAGATCAGACTAGGACTATGGTAGGAAGGTCAGACTAGGACTATGGTAGGAAGATCAGACTAGGACTATGGTAGGAAGATCAGACTAGGTCTATGGTAGGATGATCAGACTAGGACTATGGTAGGAAGATCAGACTAGGACTATGGTAGGAAGATCAGACTAGGACTATGGTAGGAAGATCAGACTAGGACTATGGTAGGAAGATCAGACTAGGACTATGGTAGGAAGATCAGACTAGGACTATGGTAGGAAGATCAGACTAGGTCTATGGTAGGAAGATCAGACTAGGTCTATGGTAGGAAGATCAGACTAGGACTATGGTAGGAAGATCAGACTAGGACTATGGTAGGAAGGTCAGACTAGGCCTATGGTAGGAAGATCAGTCTAGGACTATGGTAGGAAGATCAGACTAGGCCTATGGTAGGAAGATCAGTCTAGGACTATGGTAGGAAGATCAGACTAGGTCTATGGTAGGAAGATCAGACTAGGACTATGGTAGGAAGATCAGACTAGGACTATGGTAGGAAGGTCAGACTAGGACTATGGTAGGAAGGTCAGACTAGGACTATGGTAGGAAGTTTAGACTAGGCCTATGGTAGGAAGATCAGACTAGGCCTGTGGTAGGAAGATCAGACTAGGACTGTGGTAGGAAGATCAGACTAGGACTATGGTAGGAAGATCAGACTAGGACTATAGTAGGAAGATCAGACTAGGACTATGGTAAGAAGATCAGACTAGGTCTATGGTAGGAAGATCAGACCAGGTCTATGGTAGGAAGATCAGACTAGGACTATGGTAAGAAGATCAGACTAGGACTATGGTAAGAAGATCAGACTAGGTCTATGGTAGGAAGATCAGACTAGGACTATGGTAAGAAGATCAGACTAGGTCTATGGTAGGAAGATCAGACTAGGTCTATGGTAGGAAGATCAGACTAGGACTATGGTAGGAAGATCAGACTAGGACTATGGTAAGAAGATCAGACTAGGTCTATGGTAGGAAGATCAGACTAGGACTATGGTAAGAAGATCAGACTAGGTCTATGGTAGGAAGATCAGACTAGGACTATGGTAGGAAGATCAGACTAGGACTATGGTAGGAAGGTCAGACTAGGTCTATGGTAGGAAGATCAGACTAGGTCTATGGTAGGAAGATCAGACTAGGACTATGGTAGGAAGAACAGACTAGGACTATGGTAGGAAGATCAGACTAGGTCTATGGTAGGAAGAACAGACTAGGACTATGGTAGGAAGATCAGACTAGGGCAGAGAGAAATTGCATGAAGACAGATATGAAATCAGATGCAGATCGTATGCGTACCTGCAATGAGAAGAATGTGGTGTCAGTTCAGAGAATAAGGAGATCTCTATGTGCAGTTAAGTAGATCTTTCTGGTCTAATTCGGGTCTTTTGCTGGGCACTTCAAATTATGCACATCTGACTACAGTCATATCTGACTTAGAGACTAGATAAAATAGACAGCAGAAGGGATGGAGATGTGTGCTGGGAAGAACAGTCTCTATTTTGACCTATGACACTGTATTGTTATTAAATTATTTGCATGATCTTGTTTTGTTGTGAGTTTCCTGTATGTCCTACCTTGTATGTTACCCATTTATCTATTGTGCAGCGCTGCATAATATGTTGGCGCTTTATAAATACAATAAATAATAATAATAATGGTAAGAAGGTCAGACTAGGCCTATGGTAGGAAGATCAGACAAGGCCTATGGTAGGAAGGTCAGACTAGGACTATGGTAGGAAGGTCAGACTAGGACTATGGTAGGAAGGTCAGACTAGGACTATGGTAGGAAGGTCAGACTAGGCCTATGGTAGGAAGGTCAGACTAGGCCTATGGTAGGAAGATCAGACTAGGCCTATGGTAGGAAGATCAGACTAGGCCTATGGTAGGAAGATCAGACTAGGCCTATGGTAGGAAGATCAGACTAGGCCTATGGTAGGAAGATCAGACTAGGACTATGGAAGGAAGATCAGACTAGGACTATGGAAGGAAGATCAGTCTAGGACTATGGTAGGAAGATCAGACTAGGACTATGGTAGGAAGATCAGACTAGGACTATGGTAGGAAGATCAGACTAGGACTATGGTAGGAAGATCAGACTAGGTCTATGGTAGGAAGATCAGACTAGGACTATGGTAGGAAGATCAGACTAGGACTATGGTAGGAAGATCAGACTAGGACTATGGTAGGAAGATCAGACTAGGACTATGGTAGGAAGATCAGACTAGGACTATGGTAGGAAGATCAGACTAGGACAATGGTAAGAAGATCAGACTAGGACTATGGTAGGAAGATCAGACTAGGACTATGGTAGGAAGATCAGACTAGGACTATGGTAAGAAGATCAGACTAGGTCTATGGTAGGAAGATCAGACTAGGACTATGGTAAGAAGATCAGACTAGGTCTATGGTAGGAAGATCAGACTAGGACTATGGTAGGAAGATCAGACTAGGGCAGAGAGAAATTGCATGAAGACAGATATGAAATCAGATGCAGATCGTATGCGTACCTGCAATGAGAAGAATGTGGTGTCAGTTCAGAGAATAAGGAGATCTCTATGTGCAGTTAAGTAGATCTTTCTGGTCTAATTCGGGTCTTTTGCTGGGCACTTCAAATTATGCACATCTGACTACAGTCATATCTGACTTAGAGACTAGATAAAATAGACAGCAGAAGGGATGGAGATGTGTGCTGGGAAGAACAGTCTCTATTTTGACCTATGACACTGTATTGTTATTAAATTATTTGCATGATCTTGTTTTGTTGTGAGTTTCCTGTATGTCCTACCTTGTATGTTACCCATTTATCTATTGTGCAGCGCTGCATAATATGTTGGCGCTTTATAAATACAATAAATAATAATAATAATGGTAAGAAGGTCAGACTAGGCCTATGGTAGGAAGATCAGACAAGGCCTATGGTAGGAAGGTCAGACTAGGACTATGGTAGGAAGGTCAGACTAGGACTATGGTAGGAAGGTCAGACTAGGACTATGGTAGGAAGGTCAGACTAGGACTATGGTAGGAAGGTCAGACTAGGCCTATGGTAGGAAGGTCAGACTAGGCCTATGGTAGGAAGGTCAGACTAGGCCTATGGTAGGAAGGTCAGACTAGGCCTATGGTAGGAAGGTCAGACTAGGCCTATGTTAGGAAGATCAGACTAGGCCTATGGAAGGAAGATCAGTCTAGGACTATGGTAGGAAGATCAGACTAGGACTATGGTAGGAAGATCAGACTAGGGCTATGGTAGGAAGATCAGACTAGGGCTATGGTAGGAAGATCAGACTAGGCCTATGGTAGGAAGATCAGACTAGGACTATGGTAGGAAGATCAGACTAGTACTATGGTAGGGGTGTCAGACTAGGACTATGGTAGGAAGAACAGACTAGGACTATGGTAGGAAGATCAGACTAGGCCTATGGTAGGAAGATCAGTCTAGGACTTTGGTAGGAAGATCAGACTAGGAATATGGTAGGAAGATCAGACTAGGACTATGGTAGGAAGATCAGACTAGGTCTATGGTAGGAAGATCAGACTAGGGCTATGGTAGGAAGATCAGACTAGGCCTATGGTAGGAAGATCAGACTAGGGCTATGGTAGGAAGATCAGACTAGGGCTATGGTAGGAAGATCAGACTAGGAATATGGTAGGAAGATCAGACTAGGACTATGGTAGGAAGATCAGACTAGGTCTATGGTAGGAAGATCAGACTAGGGCTATGGTAGGAAGATCAGACTAGGCCTATGGTAGGAAGATCAGACTAGGGCTATGGTAGGAAGATCAGACTAGGGCTATGGTAGGAAGATCAGACTAGGGCTATGGTAGGAAGATCAGACTAGGACTATGGTAGGAAGATCAGACTAGGACTATGGTAGGAAGGTCAGACTAGGCCTATGGTAGGAAGGTCAGACTAGGTCTATGGTAGGAAGATCAGACTAGGGCTATGATAGGAAGATCAGACTAGGTCTATGGTAGGAAGATCAGTCTAGGACTATGGTAGGAAGATCAGACTAGGACTATGGTAGGAAGGTCAGGCTAGGACTATGGTAGGAAGAACAGACTAGGAATATGGTAGGAAGAACAGACTAGGACTATGGTAGGAAGATCAGACTAGGACTATGGTAGGAAGATCAGACTAGGACTATGGTAGGAAGATCAGACTAGGACTATGGTAGGAAGATCAGACTAGGACTATGGTAGGAAGATCAGACTAGGACTATGGTAGGAAGATCAGACTAGGACTATGGTAGGAAGATCAGACTAGGACTATGGTAGGAAGATCAGACTAGGACTATGGTAGGAAGATCAGACTAGGACTATGGTAGGAAGATCAGACTAGGACTATGGTAGGAAGATCAGACTAGGACTATGGTAGGAAGATCAGACTAGGACTATGGAAGGGGTGTCAGACTAGGACTATGGTAGGAAGATCAGACTAGGACTATGGAAGGGCTGTCACACTAGGACTATGGTATGGATATTAGATTGTGAGCTCTTCTAAGAGACAGTGACATGAATTATTAGGTATAATCTGTAACGAGTATGTTAATTGCAGCTCAGGAGATTTGGGCGCAGCCGGCGCCATTATAGACCGTAATAGGAATTACGGCTATAGTGGGGCACAATGAGTAGCTTTGGTGCCTCAGAAGACGGAGCTGAAGTTACATATAAAACACTGTAATTCGGCCGTCAGCAATAGCTGGAAGCCAAATTACATCATTCCCCTACTATGCACATGGACCTGGAGGGGGAATAGTAATTAACACCACCGGGACTTGTGCAGGAGCAGGATCAGCCGTATAACAGCTGCATCTTGCATCTCCCGGTGTCGATTTCTCTTGTATGCATCTGTAATAGTAAACATATGAAGTTCTTGAGACTCAACTTATCTCCTGTGTGTCTTAAGGTGGCCATCAGGGATGCTCAAATCCGAATTGGGTGAAACCCGGATAGTTGCTATCCGGATTTCACCCCATTACCTGTGCGGGTGCGGGGGGTGTCAAGCTTACATTGGCAGGCAGTGTCCTGCAGTGGCATACAGTAGCAGGCTGGAGTGACATGCAGTGGAATGCTGCGGAAGGCGTTGGCAGGCATTGTCCTGCAGTGGTATACAGTAGCAGGCAGTGTCCTGGAGTGGCATGCAGTAGCAGGCAGTGGCAGTTAAATGTCCTGGAGTGGCATGCAGTGGCAGTCAGTGTCCTGCAGTGACATGCAGTAGCAGGCAGTGGTATGCTGTGGAAGGGGATGGCAGGCAGTGGTATGCTGTGGCAGGAGGTAGCAGGCAGTGGCATACAGTAGCAGGCATTGGCAGGCAGTGTCCTGCAGTGGCATACAGTAGCAGGCAGTGTCCTGGAGTGGCATGCAGTGGAAGGCAGTGGCAAGCAGTAGCGGGCAGTGGTATGCTGTGGAAGGCATTGGCAGGCAGTGGCATGCAGTGTCCTGGAGTGGAATGCAGTGGAAGGCAGTGGCATGCAGTGTTCTGGAGTGACATACAGTAGCAGGCAGTGGCAGTCAGTGGCATGCAGTAGCAGTCAGTGTTCTGTAGTGGCATGCAGTAGCAGTCAGTGTTCTGGAGTGGTATGCAGTGGCAGTCAATGTTCTGGAGTGGCCTGGAGTGGCATGCAGTAGCAGGCAGTAGCATGCAGTGTTCTGGAGTGGTATGCAGTGGCAGTCAGTGTTCTGGAGTGACATACAGTAGCAGGCAGTGGTATGCAGTGGCAGTCAGTGGCATGCAGTAGCAGGCAGTGTTCTGGAGTGGTATGCTGTGGCTGTCAGTGTCCTGGAGTGGCATGCAGTAGCAGGCAGTGGTATGCAGTGGAAAGCAGTGGCAGTCAGTGGCATGCAGTGGCAGGCAGTGTTCTGGAATGGTATGCAGTGGCAGTCAGTGTTCTGGAGTGACATACAGTAGCAGGCAGTGTTCTGGAGTGGTATGCAATGGCAGTCAGTGTTCTGGAGTGACATACAGTAGCAGGCAGTGGTATGCAGTGAAAGGCAATGGCATGCAGTAGCAGGCAGCGTTCTGGAGTGGTATGCAGTGGCAGTCAGTGTTCTGGAGTGACATACAGTAGCAGGCAGTGGCATGCAGTAGCAGGCAGTGTTCTGGAGTGGTATGCAGTGGCAGTCAGTGTTCTGGAGTGACATACAGTAGCAGGCAGTGGCATGCAGTAGCAGGCAGTGTTCTGGGGTGGTATGCAGTGGCAATCAGTGTTTTGGAGTGGCATGCAGTAGCAGACAGTGGTATGCAGTGTTCTGGAGTGACATACAGTAGCAGGCAGTGGTATGCAGTGGAAGGCATTGTCAGGCAGTGTTCTGGAGTGGTATGCAGTGGCAGGGGGTGACATACAGTATCAGTCAGTGTCCTGGAATGACATGCAGTGTGCTGCAGTGTCATGCAGTAGCAGGCAGTGGTATGCAGTGGCAGGAGGTAGCAGGCAGTGGCATACAGTAGCAGTCAGTGCCCTGCAGTGGCAGGGGGTGACATACAGTAGCAGGCAGTGGAAGGGGCAGTCTGATGCAGTGATACAGTAGCAGGCAGTGGAAGTTAGTGTCCTGCAGTGGCAGTCAGTGTCCTGCAGTGGCATACAGTAGCAGGCAGTGGTAGGCTGTGGCAGTTAGTGTCTTGGAGTGGCAGTTAGTGCCCTGCAGTGACATACAGTAGCAGGCAGTGGCAGTTAGTGTCCTGCAGTGGCAGTCAGTATCCTGCAGTGGCATACAGTGGCATACAGTAGCAGGCAGTGGCAGCTAGTGTCGTGCAGTGGCAGTTATTGCCCTGCAGTGACATACAGTAGCAGGCAGTGGTAGGCTGTGGCAGTTAGTGTCGTGCAGTTACAGGCAGTGGTATGCAGTGGCAGGGAGTGACATACAGTAGCAGGCAGTGGCATGCAGTAGCAGGCAGTGTTCTGGAGTGGTATGCTGTGGCAGTCAGTGTTCTGGAGTGACATACAGTAGCAGGCAGTGGCATGCAGTAGCAGGCAGTGTTCTGGGGTGGTATGCAGTGGCAATCAGTGTTTTGGAGTGGCATGCAGTAGCAGACAGTGGTATGCAGTGTTCTGGAGTGACATACAGTAGCAGGCAGTGGTATGCAGTGGCAGGCATTGTCAGGCAGTGTTCTGGAGAGGTATGCAGTGGCAGGGGGTGACATACAGTATCAGTCAGTGTCCTGTAATGACATGCAGTGTGCTGCAGTGTCATGCAGTGGTATGCAGTGGTATGCAGTGGCAGGGGGTAGCAGGCAGTGGCATACAGTAGCAGTCAGTGCCCTGCAGTGGCAGGGGGTGACATACAGTAGCAGGCAGTGGAAGGGGCAGTCTGATGCAGTGATACAGTAGCAGGCAGTGGAAGTTAGTGTCCTGCAGTGGAAGTCAGTATCCTGCAGTGGCATACAGTGGCAGGCAGTGGCAGTTAGTGTCGTGCAGTGGCAGTTATTGTCCTGCAGTGACATACAGTAGCAGGCAGTGGTATGCAGTGGCAGGGGTGACATACAGTAGCAGGCAGTGGAAGGGGCAGTCTGATGCAGTGACATACAGTAGCAGGCTGTGGCAGTTAGTGTCGTGCAGTTACAGGCAGTGGTATGCAGTGGCAGGGGGTGACATACAGTAGCAGGCAGTGGAAGGGGCAGTCTGATGCAGTGATACAGTAGCAGGCAGTGGAAGTTAGTGTCCTGCAGTGGAAGTCAGTATCCTGCAGTGGCATACAGTGGCAGGCAGTGGCAGTTAGTGTCGTGCAGTGGCAGTTAGTGTCCTGCAGTGACATACAGTAACAGGCAGTGGTAGGCTGTGGCAGTTAGTGTCGTGCAGTTACAGGCAGTGGTATGCAGTGGCAGGGGGTGACATACAGTAGCAGGCAGTGGAAGTTAGTGTCCTGCAGTGGAAGTCAGTATCCTGCAGTGGCATACAGTGGCAGGCAGTGGCAGTTAGTGTCCTGCAGTGACATACAGTAACAGGCAGTGGTAGGCTGTGGCAGTTAGTGTCGTGCAGTTATAGGCAGTGGTATGCAGTGGCAGGGGGTGACATACAGTAGCAGGCAGTGGAAGTTAGTGTCCTGCAGTGGAAGTCAGTATCCTGCAGTGGCATACAGTGGCAGGCAGTGGCAGTTAGTGTCGTGCACTGGCAGTTATTGTCCTGCAGTGACATACAGTAGCAGGCAGTGGTATGCAGTGGCAGGGGTGACATACAGTAGCAGGCAGTGGAAGGGGCAGTCTGATGCAGTGACATACAGTAGCAGGCTGTGGCAGTTAGTGTCGTGCAGTTACAGGCAGTGGTATGCAGTGGCAGGGGGTGACATACAGTAGCAGGCAGTGGAAGGGGCAGTTTGATGCAGTGATACAGTAGCAGGCAGTGGAAGTTAGTGTCCTGCAGTGGAAGTCAGTATCCTGCAGTGGCATACAGTGGCAGGCAGTGGCAGTTAGTGTCGTGCAGTGGCAGTTAGTGTCCTGCAGTGACATACAGTAACAGGCAGTGGTAGGCTGTGGCAGTTAGTGTCGTGCAGTTACAGGCAGTGGTATGCAGTGGCAGGGGGTGACATACAGTAGCAGGCAGTGGAAGGGGCAGTCTGATGCAGTGACATACAGTAGCAGGCAGAGGCAGTTAGTGTCCTGCAGTGGCATACAGTAGCAGGCAGTGGCAGTTAGTGTCCTGCAGTGACATACAGTAGCAGGCAGTGGCAGTTAGTGTCCTGCAGTGACATACAGTAGCAGGCAGTGGAAGGGGCAGTCTGATGCAGTGACATACAGTAGCAGGCAGTGGCAGTCAGTGTCCTGCAGTGGCATACAGTGGCAGGCAGTGGCAGTTAGTGTCGTGCAGTGGCAGTTATTGTCCTGCAGTGACATACAGTAGCAGGCAGTGGTATGCAGTGGCAGGGGTGACATACAGTAGCAGGCAGTGGAAGGGGCAGTCTGATGCAGTGACATACAGTAGCAGGCTGTGGCAGTTAGTGTCGTGCAGTTACAGGCAGTGGTATGCAGTGGCAGGGGGTGACATACAGTAGCAGGCAGTGGAAGGGGCAGTCTGATGCAGTGATACAGTAGCAGGCAGTGGAAGTTAGTGTCCTGCAGTGGAAGTCAGTATCCTGCAGTGGCATACAGTGGCAGGCAGTGGCAGTTAGTGTCGTGCAGTGGCAGTTAGTGTCCTGCAGTGACATACAGTAACAGGCAGTGGTAGGCTGTGGCAGTTAGTGTCGTGCAGTTACAGGCAGTGGTATGCAGTGGCAGGGGGTGACATACAGTAGCAGGCAGTGGAAGTTAGTGTCCTGCAGTGGAAGTCAGTATCCTGCAGTGGCATACAGTGGCAGGCAGTGGCAGTTAGTGTCGTGCACTGGCAGTTATTGTCCTGCAGTGACATACAGTAGCAGGCAGTGGTATGCAGTGGCAGGGGTGACATACAGTAGCAGGCAGTGGAAGGGGCAGTCTGATGCAGTGACATACAGTAGCAGGCTGTGGCAGTTAGTGTCGTGCAGTTACAGGCAGTGGTATGCAGTGGCAGGGGGTGACATACAGTAGCAGGCAGTGGAAGGGGCAGTCTGATGCAGTGATACAGTAGCAGGCAGTGGAAGTTAGTGTCCTGCAGTGGAAGTCAGTATCCTGCAGTGGCATACAGTGGCAGGCAGTGGCAGTTAGTGTCGTGCAGTGGCAGTTAGTGTCCTGCAGTGACATACAGTAACAGGCAGTGGTAGGCTGTGGCAGTTAGTGTCGTGCAGTTACAGGCAGTGGTATGCAGTGGCAGGGGGTGACATACAGTAGCAGGCAGTGGAAGGGGCAGTCTGATGCAGTGACATACAGTAGCAGGCAGTGGCAGTTAGTGTCCTGCAGTGGCATACAGTAGCAGGCAGTGGCAGTTAGTGTCCTGCAGTGACATACAGTAGCAGGCAGTGGCAGTTAGTGTCCTGCAGTGACATACAGTAGCAGGCAGTGGAAGGGGCAGTCTGATGCAGTGACATACAGTAGCAGGCAGTGGCAGTTAGTGTCCTGCAGTGGCATACAGTAACAGGCAGTGGCAGTTAGTGTCCTGCAGTGACATACAGTAGCAGGCAGTGGCAGTTAGTGTCCTGCAGTGGCATACAGTAGCAGGCAGTGGCAGTTAGTGTCCTGCAGTGACATACAGTAGCAGGCAGTGGAAGGGGCAGTCTGATGCAGTGACATACAGTAGCAGGCAGTGGCAGTTAGTGTCCTGCAGTGGCATACAGTAACAGGCAGTGGCAGTTAGTGTCCTGCAGTGACATACAGTAGCAGGCAGTGGCAGTTAGTGTCCTGCAGTGACATACAGTAGCAGGCAGTGGCAGTTAGTGTCCTGCAGTGACATACAGTAACAGGCAGTGGCAGTTAGTGTCCTGCAGTGGCATACAGTAACAGGCAGTGGCAGTTAGTGTCCTGCAGTGGCATACAGTAGCAGGCAGTGGCAGTTAGTGTCCTGCAGTGGCATACAGTAGCAGGCAGTGGCAGTTAGTGTCCTGCAGTGACATACAGTAACAGGCAGTGGCAGTTAGTGTCCTGCAGTGACATACAGTAGCAGGCAGTGGCAGTTAGTGTCCTGCAGTGACATACAGTAACAGGCAGTGGCAGTTAGTGTCCTGCAGTGACATACAGTAACAGGCAGTGGCAGTTAGTGTCCTGCAGTGACATACAGTAGCAGGCAGTGGCAGTTAGTGTCCTGCAGTGACATACAGTAACAGGCAGTGGCAGTTAGTGTCCTGCAGTGACATACAGTAGCAGGCAGTGGCAGTTAGTGTCCTGCAGTGACATACAGTAGCAGGCAGTGGCAGTTAGTGTCCTGCAGTGACATACAGTAGCAGGCAGTGGCAGTTAGTGTCCTGCAGTGACATACAGTAACAGGCAGTGGCAGTTAGTGTCCTGCAGTGACATACAGTAGCAGGCAGTGGCAGTTAGTGTCCTGCAGTGACATACAGTAACAGGCAGTGGCAGTTAGTGTCCTGCAGTGACATACAGTAACAGGCAGTGGCAGTTAGTGTCCTGCAGTGACATACAGTAGCAGGCAGTGGCAGTTAGTGTCCTGCAGTGACATACAGTAACAGGCAGTGGCAGTTAGTGTCCTGCAGTGACATACAGTAGCAGGCAGTGGCAGTTAGTGTCCTGCAGTGACATACAGTAGCAGGCAGTGGCAGTTAGTGTCCTGCAGTGACATACAGTAGCAGGCAGTGGCAGTTAGTGTCCTGCAGTGACATACAGTAGCAGGCAGTGGCAGTTAGTGTCCTGCAGTGACATACAGTAGCAGGCAGTGGCAGTTAGTGTCCTGCAGTGACATACAGTAACAGGCAGTGGCAGTTAGTGTCCTGCAGTGACATACAGTAGCAGGCAGTGGCAGTTAGTGTCCTGCAGTGACATACAGTAACAGGCAGTGGCAGTTAGTGTCCTGCAGTGACATACAGTAACAGGCAGTGGCAGTTAGTGTCCTGCAGTGACATACAGTAGCAGGCAGTGGCAGTTAGTGTCCTGCAGTGACATACAGTAACAGGCAGTGGCAGTTAGTGTCCTGCAGTGACATACAGTAGCAGGCAGTGGCAGTTAGTGTCCTGCAGTGACATACAGTAGCAGGCAGTGGCAGTTAGTGTCCTGCAGTGACATACAGTAGCAGGCAGTGGCAGTTAGTGTCCTGCAGTGACATACAGTAGCAGGCAGTGGCAGTTAGTGTCCTGCAGTGACATACAGTAGCAGGCAGTGGCAGTTAGTGTCCTGCAGTGACATACAGTAGCAGGCAGTGGCAGTTAGTGTCCTGCAGTGACATACAGTAGCAGGCAGTGGCAGTTAGTGTCCTGCAGTGACATACAGTAGCAGGCAGTGGCAGTTAGTGTCCTGCAGTGACATACAGTAGCAGGCAGTGGCAGTTAGTGTCCTGCAGTGACATACAGTAACAGGCAGTGACGGGAAGATAAATGGAAGCAGCAGCAGTAGTAATAAATAATCCCGCTGCCCGGAATCACCACCCCCCCCCCCCCGCAGTGACTCACCCTCCGCAGCGGTGCCGGGACCCCCCCGGAGCAGCCCGCAGAGCAGCCCCAACATCACCAGCCGCCCGACCGTCATCTCTCCGCTCACTGACTGCTTCCCCCCGAGTCCCGGGACCCTGCCACGCCGCCGCCACGCCCCCAGCGCCGGGACCGCCCCCGGGACACGCCCTCCACCGCTACCCTGCCACGACGCCGCCACGCCCCCAGCGCCGGGACCGCCCTCCCCCGCTACCCTGCCACGCCGCCACCACGCCCCCCGCGCCGGGACCGCCCCCGGGACACGCCCTCCCCCGCTACCCTGCCACGCCGCCGCCACGCCCCCCGCGCCGGGACCGCCCCCGGGACACGCCCTCCACCGCTACCCTGCCACGCCGCCACCACGCCCCCCGCGCCGGGACCGCCCCCGGGACACGCCCTCCCCCGCTACCCTGCCACGCCGCCGCCACGCCCCCCGCGCCGGGACCGCCCCCGGGACACGCCCTCCACCGCTACCCTGCCACGCCGCCGCCACGCCCCCAGCGCCGGGACCGCCCCCGGGACACGCCCTCCACCGCTACCCTGCCACGACGCCGCCACGCCCCCAGCGCCGGGACCGCCCTCCCCCGCTACCCTGCCACGCCGCCACCACGCCCCCAGCACCGGAACCGCCCCCGGGACACGCCTTCCACCTCTACTCTGCCACGCCGCCGCCACGCCCCCAGCGCCGGGCCCGCCCCGAGTCAAGCCCTCCTCCGCTGCTCAGTGCGCCCCGAGCCACGCCCCCGCAGCCGAGTCCGCCCCCCGCCGCTGCCCAGCGTTCCTCGAGCCACGCCCCTCAGCCGCGGGCCGCCCATTCACCACGCTCACCTCTCGCGGCATGAAATCCCTGTCCCAGCCCTCCCCCGCTGCCGATCCCGCCCCCTGACTGGCTGGGGAAAGTTTATAGTGCCCGCCCACATCCTGAGCAAACTTCTGCCAGACAGCGGGCTGTACGCAATACTCTATATAGCCAGCCCCGCCCCCTTCTCCCCGCCCCTCCCCCCAGTGTCTACACAGCCCGGAGCCCCCCCCCCCCCCCCCCCCGGTCACTGCGCCCCTCCCCCGCACCTCTGCGCCTCCAGATGTTGGAGTACGTGACACGCGTGAGAGGTGTGACGGCTCAGCAGGGAGATTATCCTGCACATTCCACACCACAGAGCCCTCATTGTCTGCCTGGCTGTGACACTGATAGCCTAGCGTCCCACTATGTGCCCCAAGCCTGGTGTGACACTGAGCCCCGAGCCTAGCATAGCCTGACATCCCACCTCGTACCCCACCACGTGCCCCGAGCCTAGCATGGCCTAATATAGCCTAGCACCCCACTATGTGCCCCGAGCCTAGCATAGCCTAATAATATAGCCTAGCGTCCCACTATGTGCCCCAAGCCTAACATCCCACCATGTGCCCCGAGCCTAGCATGGCCTAATATAGCCTAGCATCCCGCCTGGTACCCTGCCCCGAGCCTAGCATAGCCTAATATCCCACCTGGTACCCCACTATGTGCCCCGAGCCTAGCATAGCCTAACATCCCACCTGGTACCCCACTATGTGCCCCGAGCCTGGCATAGCCTAATATCCCACCTGGTACCTGGCATCCCACTATGTGCCCCGAGCCTAGCATGGCCTAATATCCCACCTGGTACCTGGCATCCCACTATGTGCCCCGAGCCTAGCATAGCCTAGCATCCCACCTGGTACCTAGCATCCCACTATGTGCCCGGAGCCTAGCATAGCCTAATATCCCACCTGGTACCCCACTATGTGCCCCGAGCCTAGCATAGCCTAATATAGCCTAGCACCCCACCTGATACCCTGCCCCGAGCCTAGCATAGCCTAACATCCCACCTGGTTCCTGGCATCCCACTATGTGCCCCGAGCCTAGCATAGCCTAATATCCCACCTGGTACCTGCCATCCCACTATGTGCCCCGAGCCTAGCATGGCCTAACATCCCACCTGGTACCTGGCATCCCACTATGTGCCCCGAGCCTGGCATAGCCTAACATCCCACCTGGTACCCCACTATGTGCCCCGAGCCTAGCATAGCCTAATATAGCCTGACATCCCACCTGGTACCCCACTATGTGCCCCGAGCCTAGCATAGCCTAACATCCCACCTGGTACCCCACTATGTGCCCCGAGCCTAGCATAGCCTAGCATCCCACCTGGTACCCCACTATGTGCCCCAAGCCTGGCATAGCCTAATATAGCCTAACATCCCACTATGTGCCCCTAGCATAGCCTGGCTGTGACACTGAGCCCGGAGCCTAGCATAGCCTAATATAGCCTAGCACCCCACCTGATACCCTGCCCCGAGCCTAGCATAGCCTAACATCCCACCTGGTTCCTGGCATCCCACTATGTGCCCCGAGCCTAGCATGGCCTAATATAGCCTAACATCCCACCATGTGCCCCGAGCCTAGCATAGCCTAATATAGCCTAATATCCCACCTGGTACCCCACTATGTGCTCCGAGCCTAGCATAGCCTAATATCCCACCTGGTACCCCACTATGTGCCCCGAGCCTAGCATAGCCTAATATCCCACCTGGTACCCCACTATGTGCCCCGAGCCTAGCATAGCCTAGCATCCCATCTGGTACCCCACTATGTGCCCCAAGCCTGGCATAGCCTAACATCCCACCTGGTACCTGGCATCCCACTATGTGCCCCGAGCCTAGCATAACCTAATATCCCACCTGGTACCTGGCATCCCACTATGTGCCCCGAGCCTAGCATAGCCTAACATCCCACCTGGTACCTGGCATCCCACTATGTGCCCCGAGCCTGGCATAGCCCGACATCCCACCTGGTACCTGGCATCCCACTATGTGCCCCGAGCCTAGCATGGCCTAACATCCCACCTGGTACCTGGCATCCCACTATGTGCCCCAAGCCTGGCATAGCCTAATATCCCACCTGGTACCTGGCATCCCACTATGTGCCCCAAGCCTAGCATAGCCTAGCATCCCACCTGGTACCTAGCATCCCACTATGTGCCCGGAGCCTAGCATAGCCTAATATCCCACCTGGTACCTGGCATCCCACTATGTGCCCCGAGCCTAGCATAGCCTGACATCCCACCTGGTACCTAGCATCCCACTATGTGCCCGGAGCCTAGCATAGCCTAATATCCCACCTGGTACCCCACTATGTGCCCCGAGCCTAGCATAGCCTAATATAGCCTAGCACCCCACCTGATACCCTGCCCCGAGCCTAGCATAGCCTGACATCCCACCTGGTACCTGGCATCCCACTATGTGCCCCGAGCCTGGCATAGCCTAATATCCCACCTGGTACCTGGCATCCCACTATGTGCCCCGAGCCTAGCATAGCCTAATATAGCCTAGCACCCCACCTGATACCCTGCCCCGAGCCTGGCATAGCCTGACATCCCACCTGGTACCTGGCATCCTACTATGTGCCCCGAGCCTAGCATAGCCTAATATAGCCTAACATCCCACTATGTGCCCCGAGCCTAGCATAGCCTAACATCCCACCTGGTACCTGGCATCCCACTATGTGCCCCGAGCCTAGCATAGCCTGACATACCACCTCGTACCTGGTACCCCACTATGTGCCCCGAGCCTAGCATAGCCTAACATCCCACCTGGCATCCCACTATGTGCCCCGAGCCTAGCATAGCCTAATATCCCACCTCGTACCCCACCACGTGCCCCGAGCCTGGCATAGCCTAACATCCCACCTGGTACCTGGCATCCCACTATGTGCCCCGAGCCTAGCATAGCCTGACATCCCACCTCGTACCTGGCATCCCACTATGTGCCCCGAGCCTAGCATAGCCTAACATCCCACCTGGTACCTGGCATCCCACTATGTGCCCCGAGCCTAGCATAGCCTAACATCCCACCTGGTACCTGGCATCCCACTATGTGCCCCGAGCCTAGCATAGCCTGGCATCCCTAACATCCCACCTGGTACCTGGCATCCCACTATGTGCCCCGAGCCTAGCATAGCCTAGCATCCCACCTGGTACCTGGCATCCCACTATGTGCCCCGAGCCTAGCATAGCCTAACATCCCACCTGGTACCTTGCATCCCACTATGTGCCCCGAGCCTAGCATAGCCTGACATCCCACCTGGTACCCCACCACGTGCCCCGAGCCTGGCATAGCCTAATATAGCCTAGCACCCCACTATGTGCCCCGAGCCTGGCATAGCCTAATATAGCCTAATATCCCACCTGATACCCCACTATGTGCCCCGAGCCTAGCATAGCCTAACATCCCACCTGGTACCCCACTATGTGCCCCGAGCCTAGCATAGCCTAACATCCCACCTGGTACCTGGCATCCCACTATGTGCCCCGAGCCTGGCTGAGACACTGAGCCCCGAGCCTAGCATAGCCTAATAATATATCCTAGCGTCCCACTATGTGCCCCAAGCCTGGCATAGCCTGACATCCCACCTGGTACCCCACCACGTTCCCCGAGCCTAGCATAGCCTAATATAACCTAACATCCCACTATGTGCCCCGAGCCTGGCATAGCCTAATATAGCCTAGCACCCCACCTGATACCCTGCCCCGAGCCTAGCATAGCCTGACATCCCACCTGGTACCTGGCATCCCACTATGTGCCCCGAGCCTAGCATAGACTGACATCCCACCTGGTACCCCACTATGTGCCCCGAGCCTAGCATAGCCTAACATCCCACCTGGTACCTGGCATCCCACTATGTGCCCCAAGCCTAGCATGGCCTAATATAGCCTAACATCCCACCATGTGCCCCGAGCCTAGCATAGCCTAATATAGCCTAATATCCCACCTGGTACCCCACTATGTGCCCCGAGCCTAGCATAGCCTAATATCCCACCTGGTACCTCACTATGTGCCCCGAGCCTAGCATAGCCTAACATCCCACATGGTACCTGGCATCCCACTATGTGCCCCGAGCCTAGCATAGCCTAATATCCCACCTGGTACCTGGCATCCCACTATGTGCCCCGAGCCTAGCATAGCCTGACATCCCACATCGTACCTGGCATCCCACTATGTGCCCCGAGCCTAGCATGGCCTAATATAGCCTAAAAAGCCTCATTTACCCTAAAAAACTTTTTGGAAGCAATTTAAAGGCCACTTTTCTATCCGGATATCCGAATCCGGGCGGATATACCGGATAAGGTGTTCGGATATCTGCGTGTATGCAGATACAGCAAAGTTCAGATTCAGATATCCGATTTGGATCCGGATATCTGGGTATCCGGATCCGAATCAATTCGGATTTTAAAAAGGACTATCCGAGCACCCCTGTGGTCGGGCTGAGGTAGCTCAATGACAGTACAGTGACCCAGAAAACACTGGTTCTTCAGTGTGGGCCCAGTGTTGACCTAGTAGGCTTTATTGAATGATCACCTGAGGTGACCAAAGGTTTTGCCAAAACGTATCCAGCCAATCGATGGAATTTGGTCTGTCCACAATGAAGCAACAACCTTATCCTCTTGGGTGTGCCCCCCAACACACTCATATAGGTCATTGCTTCATTGTGATACGCAAGCCCCTTCACCGCGGCAAGGTAACAATCATGAAGGGGAATTGACATCCTGTACATGCCTTTTTTGTTGTTGTTGCAGCCACAGTTCAGCACCACAGGCCAGTAAAATTAGGCATGTACACGTGCCAGAAAAAAATATTTTTGTGTAAAAATTCAGGACCCACCTGTGGAGTCCTGGAGTCTTGGTGTGGACCCTGTTGGTTTGTGGCGGAGAAGTCAATCAGACAGTCGGTCATGCGGAATGCAGAGATGCTGGGTGGGGACTGACTTACAAGTCTTCGGGTAGGCAGTAGCCCTCTGGGATCCATGCCTCAGGCATTTTTATAAAGGTGAGGTAATCCACACTTTTCTGACCTAATCGACTGCACTTCTGAGAGACAATCCTCCTGCTGTGCTGAAGGTCCTCTCTGACAGGATGCTTGAGGCAGGGCAAGATAGTTTGATGGCAAATTGTGAGAGCTCAGGCCACAGGTCAAGCCTATGCACCCAATAGTCCAGGGGTTTATTGCTCCTCAGAGTGTCGGCAGTTAAAACCAGGTAGTTCGCTACCTGGCGGTCGAGGCGTTCTTTGAGGGTGGATCCCAAAGGGCTGTGGCCATGCGTCAATTTAAAAAACACTGTGCATGTCTGAAATCACCAAAACATCCAAAGACTGTGCTGTCCTTGCCAGCGTGGCCGTGGGGGGAGGAGGAGGATAATTTCGGGCACCTCTTTGCTGTTGTGCTGTGACATCACACGCAGTGTACAGCATACTTCGCAGCCTGTTGTGGAAATTATGCATCTTTTCCGACTGAGTTCTGTTTGGTAAAAGTTGTGTCACTTTGTGCTTATACCAAGGGTTCAGTAGCGTTGCCACCCAGTACAGGTCCCTGTCCTTCAGCTTTTTTATATGGGGGTCCTTCAACAGGCAGGACTGTTTGTACAAGGTTGGATGCCGAGCTAGCCAGCCCCTGTTCCTCTTCATCACTAAGATCACGCAAGGTCTCCTCCTCTTCCTCTCCCAGCCACATATAACACCACGGGTATACGAAGGGTGACCGCAAGCCCCCTGGGATGCCTGCTGTGGTTGGTCTTCCTCCTCCTCCTCCTCTGACTCCTCTTCCTCCTCCCTCTGTGTTGCTGCAGGTACAGCAGGTGTCAACGACAAGCCTGTTTGTGGTGGTGGTAATGGTTCCCAAAGCTCTTCCTCTTCATGGTCACACTCCTCTATAGCTTGATCCAGCACTCTTTGCAGGGCACACTCCAAGAACAAAGCGTATGGGATCAGGTTGCTGATGGTGCCTTCACTACTACTCACCAGGTTTGTCACCTCCTCAAATGGACACATGAGCCTGCAGGCATTGCACATGAGCCTCCACTGACGCAGCAAAAAAATCCCCAGATCCCCACGGCCTGTCCTACCACCGAACTTGTACAGATCATTGACAGCTTTTTCTTGCTGGTGCAGGCGGTCGAACATTAACAGCGTTGAATTCCAGCGAGTCGGGCTGTCACAAGTCAAGCTCCTCACTGGCAGGTTCTTTTCCTGCTGAATCTCTGAAAATTGCTCCAAGGCCTTGTAGGAATGCCTCAAATGGCCATTCCTGGACTGTTGGAGGACCTCCTGGAAGCCTGACTACTTACACACAAGTTGTTGTATAATAAGATTCAACACATGTGCAATGCAGGGCACTTGTGTCAACTTGCCTCCGTTGTCACACACAACTTTGTCGATCTCCATTTGGTGCGGGTTCAGCCAACAATCCACCTGTTTGTTCAGAGCGGCCAGGAGTGCTGGTCCAGTGTGACTTTTGGCTTGCAGACAAGTCATGGCCAGGATGGCATGACACTGTCGTACCTGGGAGGTGAAATAGGCCCTGGGGGGGTGTAGTTGTTTCAGGGAATATCGCAGCAGCAGAAGAGGACTCAGCCGAGGAAGATAGCGAAGACAATGGAGGAGGAGTAGGAGGAGAAAAGGAGGTGGCAGCAGGGCTACCTGCAAGTCGTGGTGGTGTCACCAACCCCACCGCACAGCCACGTATTCCATGCTTGCCAGCCGTCAACAGGTTGACCCAATGCTCAGTCTACGTGATATACCTGCCCTGACCATGTTTTGCAGAGGAGGTATCAGTATCTATCATTTCCCTGCAACCGCGGCTGTCAGAAAATCTCATATTAATGCAGAGAAATTATCTCCATCTTGCTTTAAGTTGATTATCTATGTTTAAAATGTTCTGCAAATTATTTGAGTGAATTTCAATATTTTATGATTATAAGCAGTTATTCTTTAATCAGGGTTAGATTGTTGGTTAGAGTAACCCTTAATGTCATTTTCTGCAGTAAGCTGTCTGTTCCCTGTACAAGGTTATGTTTATATTAACCCTTTTGGGGCTGGCTGCCTAACCGGGGGGATTAGGTTTTTTTTGCTCAAGATGCAGATAAGCCTGCCTCTGTGTAATGTTTACAAACAACATGGCTGCTGTCATTGTATCACAGGAAGAAATAATCATTTTCTATTAAAGCTGTTTGCAGCTAGATTTGCTGTGTAAACTATCTAAACTTTAGATAAGATATATAGACAAGTTACTTGTTATAGTTAGTTTTTCATCTCGGATCCGCTTTAAGGACCAGTCGTTTTTGCTGAAAGGGGGGGTGGCGCGTTTGGGGGGTTAGGGCAGCCGGATCCCTGCAGGGTCTTGCTGGGCATAGTGTCCCCTGTGTGGGCAGGTGTGCCCCCTTTAGTCAGCAGCCATCACTCACCTACCAGGGTCCAGCGATGAGTCCAGCCGGCATCTCTGCTCCTACTACCGCTCAGTTCCGGGTCGCAGCTTGATGACGTCATCAAGTCGGGACCTGGCGCTGACATCAGAGGGAGCAGAGATGCTGGCGAGAGTGGTGGGGAGCGCCAATCGTCGCGGGAACGGCAGGGAGGAGAGTGGATCCTCTTCTTTCCCCCCCTGCCACCGCCGCTGTCAAATTGACCACTATGATCTGCTGGTAATTGTAGTAATCAGCAGCAGCCATACGCCATGACTGCTTATCACTGAGGGGAGATGTCAGCTGTCGTATGACAGCTTAATCTCCCCTCTCAGGTGCACATGATCGTGTCAGGAGTGGAAACGCATCAGGCTAGAACAGCCACAAGTGCGGCGTAGGATCTCATAGCAGCGGTTCCCAAAAGGTTAAGATAGCACTGGAGAAATGTTTTGACTTTACTCAGTTCTTGCTGCAATGCAATGTGCTTAGCAAGGCTTGCCCATCAGAGACATGCACCACAGAAGCTAAGTCTGCTATCCGCTAATATGTCATCATGTATAGTGATTATAGAGTTCTTTGTTAATGAGTTGATCAATAATGGACCTATATATTAAGGTAAATAAGTTTGCTTTCTATATAATTTAGCATGTATTAAAACAGATGGCTGTTTGTTATGAATACAAAACCAAAACAATAAAGCATGTGATTAAACAATAAAGCATGTGATCAAGACAGTACAACCTGTGACCACAGGGGGCGTTCAGAAATCCCCAGTAATTATTATTATTATTATTTATTGGATTTATATAGCGCCAACATATTACGCAGTGCTGTACAATAAATAGGATTACAGACAATGATAACAGGGGTGACAGAACAATACAGGTAACAGACCATAGATACAACAATACAGCTAATAGCAATAAGATACACAACACAATACAGGTAACAGACCATAGATACAACAATACAGCTAATAGCAATAAGATACACAACACAATACAGGTAACAGACCATAGATACAACAATACAGCTAATAGCAATAAGATACACAACACAATACAGGTAACAGACCATAGATACAACAATACAGCTAATAGCAATAAGATACACAACACAATACAGGTAACAGA
Source organism: Hyperolius riggenbachi (assembly GCF_040937935.1). Lineage (NCBI taxonomy): Eukaryota > Metazoa > Chordata > Amphibia > Anura > Hyperoliidae > Hyperolius > Hyperolius riggenbachi. The sequence continues at coordinate 325,683 of NC_090651.1, forward strand.
CCATAGATACAACAATACAGCTAATTGCAATAAGATACACAACACAATACAGGTAACAGACCATAGATACAACAATACAGCTAATAGCAATAAGATACACAACGCAATACAGGTAACAGACCATAGATACAACAATACAGCTAATAGCAATAAGATACACAACACAATACAGGTAACAGACCATAGATACAACAATACAGCTAATAGCAATAAGATACACAACACAATACAGGTAACAGACCATAGATACAACAATACAGCTAATAGCAATAAGATACACAACACAATACAGGTAACAGGCCATAGATACAACAATACAGCTAATAGCAATAAGATACACAACACAATACAGGTAACAGACCATAGATACAACAATACAGCTAATAGCAATAAGATACACAACACAATACAGGTAACAGACCATAGATACAACAATACAGCTAATAGCAATAAGATACACAACACAATACAGGTAACAGACCATAGATACAACAATACAGCTAATAGCAATAAGATACACAACACAATACAGGTAACAGACCATAGATACAACAATACAGCTAATAGCAATAAGATACACAACACAATACAGGTAACAGACCATAGATACAACAATACAGCTAATAGCAATAAGATACACAACGCAATACAGGTAACAGACCATAGATACAACAATACAGCTAATAGCAATAAGATACACAACACAATACAGGTAACAGACCATAGATACAACAATACAGCTAATAGCAATAAGATACACAACACAATACAGGTAACAGACCATAGATACAACAATACAGCTAATAGCAATAAGATACACAACACAATACAGGTAACAGACCATAGATACAACAATACAGCTAATAGCAATAAGATACACAACACAATACAGGTAACAGACCATAGATACAACAATACAGCTAATAGCAATAAGATACACAACACATATATCTTGGTGTACATAAGATCTAGAAATATATCATAAGAACACCACTTGGGTCATAAGAGCTAATTAAAATGTTATTGATGTAATTTTGATTAGAAAAGACGTAGAGTTAATAAGCCAAGTAGCGTCATATATGTACGCACCTGCTCAGATAACTCGATAGTTTAAAATGTCACAAAATGTCAGAATGTACCAGTTAAAAATAAGTTTGAATTTGTGCGTCCCCATAAAATCCCCTAACAGACGCCATCTTAGAAACTTTACAATAAAAAGCCCTGGCAGGCGGGTATATTTTATCACTGAGCCTGAAACTCTACTGAGATGGACTGAGGCCTAGAGACTACGTACCTCCCACTGTGATTCTACAACACAAGAGAGGTCATATGCATTATTCTTGGGGAATTTATTGACAATAGCTTATATGAATGTTAAAGTCTTGTCATTTCAAACTTCAGCAGTTTTAATTTTTTTAGATAACCTTTTATGTTATTTTTTTATATACCATCAGTAAAGATTACTATTTAAATGCAATTGCAAGCTTAGAGACAACTACCTAGCTTTGATAAAAATATAACTGCTTAAGGTTCTTTATACAAGAATAGAACTCTATATACTACGGATAAGGATAAAGCTATATTTGTGTGGACCGTACATTGTACATTCTCTAGATAATTATTGAGGGAGGATAAAATCTACAGAAGAAGAGTTGCTATATTGATATGGACTTATTTCACTAAAGGAACTTTGGCAAAATAAATCAGATGATGGACAACAACTGGAGAGATGTATATTTCTGTGTATATATGCTTTACCTATTTTTTTATATCAATATCCTATATAATAATCCTCAAGTGTCTCTGCGTCCCGTCCCTGTGTCCATGCGTTTGCGCTACTGTGCATGTGCCGCGCGGACAGACGTTGGGACAGGAGGAGTACGGGGCCAGGGGGATGGGCAGGCGTGTGCAGAGATGTGCGCGCATGGCGGGCGTGTGTGAGGGCGCATGCACGTTGGGCGGTGTGTTCACAGAGGGGCGGGAGGGGAGGGGGATTGTAAGACAGACCTAGAGCCCATTATATTAATGGGCTTAGGTCTGCTAGTAATTTTATAAAATTCAACTGATGAGTGTTGCATATTTTTTCCAGAGGAAAACCTGTTAACCTATAAATATTCTGTTTATAGTTATCTACGCACCCACTACAGGCTAATATTGATTATGATGACTTTTAGGCTGGCCCTTTAAGTAGTTAATAATCATTTAAGGCAGATATAGATGATATTTGATAATCACTCCCCCCCCCCCCCCCTGTGCTGCTGTCACCCAGACACATCATGTAATGAGGAGATTGCTGCTTACTAATTGCCATCACACTGCAGGCTGCTGATACTGAGCGGAGCAGAGCCGCTGTGCTGCTGGACGGAGTGTGTCTGTGTTATTGCTCTATAATATCACCTGCTGGCCCTCCATCTATTCCTCACCATGTCCGGGATGCCCAGGAGTGACTTGCTGCCCTCGGCCGCTGTATCTTCCAATTCCCTGAGGAGCAAAATCCACCTGATCCACAGCAAGATGTCAGCACAAAGGAGGACGAGTGATGTGGGTGACTGCTGCCACAACTGCAACCGGTAAGTGCTGAAACATGTCCCCTCGTAACTGGGGATCTGCTGAAACATGTCCCCTCGTGACTGATGATCTGCTGAAACATGTCCCCTCGTGACTGATGATCTGCTGAAACATGTCCCCTCATGGTTGGTGATCTGCTGAAACATGTTCCCTCGTGACTGGTGATCTGCTGAAACATGTCCCCTCGTGGTTGGTGATCTGCTGAAACATGTTCCCTCGTGGCTGGTGATCTGCTGAAATATGTTTCCTTGTGACTGGTGATCTGCTGAAACATGTCCCCTCGTGGTTGGTGATCTGCTGAAACATGTCCCCTCATGGTTGGTGATCTGCTGAAACATGTCCCCTCGTGGTTGGTGATCTGCTGAAACATGTCCCCTCGTGGTTGGTGATCTGCTGAAACATGTCCCCTCGTGGTTGGTGATCTGCTGAAACATGTTCCCTCGTGGCTGGTGATCTGCTGAAATATGTTTCCTTGTGACTGGTGATCTGTTGAAACCTGTCCCCTCGTGACTGGTGATCTGCTGAAACATGTCCCCTTGTGACTGATGATCTGCTGAAACATGTTCCCTGACTGTTCTCAGAGGAGCTCACACTCTAATCCTACCATAGTCACAGTCTAATGTCCTACCATATTATTATTATGTATTTATATAGCACTGACATCTTCTGCAGCACATTACAGAGTACATAGTCATGTCACTGACTGTCCTCAGAGGAGCTCACACTCTAATCCTACCATAGTCATAGTCTAATGTCCTACCATATTATTATGTATTTATATAGCACTGACATCTTCTGCAGCACTTTACAGATCACATAGTCATGTCACTGACTGTCCTCAGAGGAGCTCACACTCTAATCCTACCATAGTCATAGTCTAATGTCCTACCATATTATTATTATGTATTTATATAGCACTGACATCTTCTGCAGCACTTTACAGATCACATAGTCATGCCTAAACTTATCACACCTAAACTTATCACGCCTAAACTGGCTTTTCACCAGAGTGGTGCAATGGTTATCACGCCTAAAGTCTCTAACTGGGTTAGCACCGCTTTGTGAATCAAGCCCATAGTATCTATCCAACTTTTACCCTACAGTATAGTATGTGTTGAAATCTGAACATTTCAACCTAATCAGTTTCTATGGAGCTAAACAGACAATGATTATTTTAAAATCTCGATAAATGAAATCTTGTGAGACATCTCAAAGTAATCCTCTTCCTCCCATCTCTCCAGGTGTCAAACACCGTGTATTGCCAGCAGCAACCCAACAGTACGGAGAATATTGGGGGCCTGCCTAGTCTCCCTATTTACTCTTCTTGGTTCCATCTCCATCGACCTGCGAGATTGTATAATTGAGTGGAGAAACACTGAAGCTGCTCTGAAAGCCTTTTCTTCTTGCACAAACTTCATAACTATTAAATTCATTCAATTCTTTCAAGACCAAAGGACTTTCTGCTGTTGGGATCACTTCAATTCTACCAACCAAGAAACCCTGTTGTTAGGCAATTTGAGATTATTCTGTAATGAGGTTTGGGATATCTATGCAGATAAATGTGAAGGCCTATCTGAAGTCACTCAGACCTGTTCCTTTTATGAAGATACAATGATTTTAAAATTTGAAGAGGCAAAAGAGGTTGACTTTGGAGATTGGTTGTCAAAAATAATTTCTGAGATTTTGGATAACTTTATTAATTTGAAGGAAGACCTAAACATAATGAAGACAAATCCCAGTTGGGCGGATGTTCTATCTTTGCATGTTTTGCTAAGGTCCAAAGAGAATATTCTTCGAGCCAGACATGCCGCTAAGTTGTCTCCTGACGATCTTCATCCATTGATGTTTCAGGTTCTTTCTATGCTAAATTATGCCTTACACACATCCAAAACATTTTTCAAGTGCTGGATAAACAACGACAATATAACAAGCTATCTAGGCCAGTACCACAATTTGTATTTTTTCACACCATTGTTCAATGACTCAACAATCAACCACCAAGCTTTGGTCAACAAGCTAGACATTGTACAAGAATGTATTTATCAGGAGAGCTATAAAAAGCTCAACAATAAATCCAAAGACATTTTGTCTACTCTTAGCCTGAAAGTGACCCTCTTGACTGTCTCCTGTCTCATATACCCAATTGTCTTAGTGTCCTTTAAACAGATGACTGAATGGATTCAGAACTATGCCTGGAACCTTAAAGAAAGGACAGAAGACCTGAAAAAAGAGCGCCGCTTAGCCGAGGAGCTCCTCCATCAAATGTTGCCAAAATCTGTAGCTAAGCAGCTGCGAAAATACAAGTATGTACAGGCAGAAAGCTATGACCAGGTAGGTGTATGAAAGTAGCATTAGGGTTAGATATGACTTGTCACCACCATTAAACAATTCCTAGTGTGGTTAAATGTATAGACTACATAAAAGGAGCAAGAATTTAGGGTGTGATCCAATAGCTTGAAATTCAGAGCAATCAGATAAGCACTTCCTCTCAAAGTAATGTGCACAGGGACTCCTGAGGCTGCATACACATTAATCCAGTAATTAAAACACACAGACCATTGACATAATGGTGGATAGCTGCAATCTCAGCCAGCTCTGACATCCAGCAGGACTACCAAACCCAACACTGAGGCCCCGTTCACACTTGCGGTTGTCTGCCAAACGGACCGGATGACCTGACCGGATCCGGACCGGATCCGGATCGGAACCGTATGTTTCTGATCCGGATCCGATCCGGATCCGGTCAGGTTGCATCAGGTGTTCATCAGGATGCGATCCGGATCCGTTTGGCAAAAGTTACGTAAAACACAAAAAAAATGTTGGGGTCTGGGAGGTCAGCAGAAGGGGGACCTGTGGAATCAGGCCCTCCGCTGTTTAGCACTCACCTCCACCTCCAACATGCTGCCAACATCTCCAGCTCGTGCTGCTCCACTCCAAAATGCTTACCCATGTGTCCCCGATCCAATATCGCCGCAACAATCCTCATAGGAAGTGGGGTAGAACATCCGGATTTTTAGCCAGTGTGTTGTGCGCTATCCGGTTCTCATTGATTTGTATTGGCCGGATGGTGCAGTCCGGCTCCGCCCCGGATACGGCTGCCGGAGGAGCCGGACCAAAAAATAGCGCATGTTGGAACGGACGCCGGAGTCCGGATCCGATCCGGCTCCGGTCCGGACGAAACGGACGCATGTGAACGGTGGCATAGACTTACATTGCTATGCCGTGCGTCCGTTTCGTCCGTTCCGCATGCGGTGCGGCTCCGGCACGGCGATTCCGGATAGCCACCGCTAATGTGAACCGGGCCTTAGGTGACTCAGGCCAGTCGGTGCCAGACTCCAGCAATGTACCTCCTTATGATGCATGTCTAAACCTGAACACAAGGGGCACAGAATGTCCAGACCTTGCCACCTCCTACCACAGACCCTCCCCAGCAACACCTGAAAAGCCCCTGAAGTTTTTGTGGAGAACAGCTCCTCAGACATGGCTATGAATCAAGGCCCCAGCTTCACTCAGGAGACTAGGCCTCAGCCTAAGCTCTAATAACCTACCAATCTAATCCCTAACTGTTTTCATATTTATTTATTATTTATTGTATTTATAAAGCGCCAACATATTACGCAGCGCTGGACATTAGTTTAGGTTACAGACAATATTTACGGGCGACATACAGCAATATGACAATACAGGAATACAAGAAAGACCAGATCAGGCAGCATAGCTCCCAACTGTCCCTCTTTCGGAGGGACAGTCCCTTTCTGGGAGCCCTGTCCCTCTTTCCCCCTCATTTGTCCCTCTTTCCCCCTCATTTGTCCCTCTTTCCCCCTCATTTGTCCCTCTTTCTATTTAAATATATATATTTCTATACTAAAATGTGTTTGATTGACTCTAAACTTTATTCCCATCCTTTAAATTGATATATGACTAATTTTAAAATGTTACTATGAAGGAAAATTAACCAGGATAGAAAGGACCAGTGTGGTTTGAATTATAAAACAACATATTTTTCTTATGAAATCTTTATGGTATGCATGACTAGGGGCATGATAGGGGTGTGTCCAGGGGTGTGGCATGGGCATGGCTTGCGTGTCCCTTTTTCTCATCTCAAAAAGTTGGGAGGTGTCATACAGCACAGTATGAGTACAAGGTAATGCTTAGCCACTGGATGGGAGCATGGAGATCACACAGCACAGTATGAGTACAAGGTAATGCTTAGTCACTGGATGGGAGCATGGAGATCACACAGCACAGTATAAGTACAAGGTAATGCTTAGTCACTGGATGGGAGCATGGAGATCACACAGCACAGTATGAGTACAAGGTAATGCTTAGTCACTGGAGGGGAGCATGGAGATCACACAGCACAGTATGAGCACAAGGTAATGCTTAGTCACTGGATGGAGCATGGAGATCACACAGCACAGTATGAGTACAAGGTAATGCTTAGTCACTGGAAGGGAGCATGGAGATCACACAGCACAGTATGAGTACAAGGTAATGCTTAGTCACTGGATGGAGCATGGAGATCACACAGCACAGTATGAGTACAAGGTAATGCTTAGTCACTGGATGGGAGCATGGAGATCACACAGCACAGTATGAGTACAAGGTAATGCTTAGTCACTGGATGGGAGCATGGAGATCACACAGCACAGTATGAGTACAAGGTAATGCTTAGTCACTGGAGGGGAGCATGGAGATCACACAGCACAGTATGAGTACAAGGTAATGCTTAGTCACTGGATGGAGCATGGAGATCACACAGCACAGCATGAGTACAAGGTAATGCTCAGTCACTGGATGGAGCATGGAGATCACACAGCACAGTATGAGTACAAGGTAATGCTTAGTCACTGGATGGAGCATGGAGGTCACACAGCACAGTATGAGTACAAGGTAATGCTTGGTCACTGGAGGGGAGCATGGAGATCACACAGCACAGTATGAGTACAAGGTAATGCTTAGTCACTGGATGGAGCATGGAGATCACACAGCACAGTATAAGTACAAGGTAATGCTTAGTCACTGGATGGAGCATGGAGATCACACAGCACAGTATGAGTACAAGGTAATGCTTAGTCACTGGAGGGGAGCATGGAGCTCACACAGCACAGTATGAGTACAAGGTAATGCTTAGTCACTGGAGGGGAGCATGGAGATCACACAGCACAGTATGAGTACAAGGTAATGCTTAGCCACTGGATGGGAGCATGGAGATCACACAGCACAGTATGAGTACAAGGTAATGCTTAGTCACTGGATGGGAGCATGGAGATCACACAGCACAGTATGAGTACAAGGTAATGCTTAGTCACTGGATGGAGCATGGAGATCACACAGCACAGTATGAGTACAAGGTAATGCTTAGTCACTGGATGGAGCATGGAGATCACACAGCACAGTATGAGTACAGGGTAATGCTTAGTCAGTCACTGGATGGAGCATGGAGATCACACAGCACAGTATGAGTACAGGGTAATGCTTAGTCAGTCACTGGATGGAGCATGGAGATCACACAGCACAGTATGAGTACAGGGTAATGCTTAGTCACTGGAGGGGAGCATGGAGATCACACAGCACAGTATGAGTACAAGGTAATGCTTAGTCACTGGAGGGGAGCATGGAGATCACACAGCACAGTATGAGTACAAGGTAATGCTTAGTCACTGGATGGAGCATGGAGATCACACAGCACAGTATGAGTACAAGGTAATGCTTAGTCACTGGATGGAGCATGGAGATCACACAGCACAGTATGAGTACAGGGTAATGCTTAGTCAGTCACTGGATGGAGCATGGAGATCACACAGCACAGTATGAGTACAGGGTAATGCTTAGTCACTGGAGGGGAGCATGGAGATCACACAGCACAGTATGAGTACAAGGTAATGCTTAGTCACTGGATGGGAGCATGGAGATCACACAGCACAGTATGAGTACAAGGTAATGCTTAGTCACTGGATGGAGCATGGAGATCACACAGCACAGTATGAGTACAAGGTAATGCTTAGTCACTGGATGGAGCATGGAGATCACACAGCACAGTATGAGTACAAGGTAATGCTTAGTCACTGGATGGAGCATGGAGATCACACAGCACAGTATGAGTACAAGGTAATGCTTAGTCAGTCACTGGATGGAGCATGGAGATCACACAGCACAGTATGAGTACAAGGTAATGCTTAGTCACTGGATGGCAGCATGGAGATCACACAGCACAGTATGAGTACAAGGTAATGCTTAGTCACTGGAGGGGAGCACGGAGATCACACAGCACAGTATGAGTACAAGGTAATGCTTAGTCACTGGATGGAGCATGGAGATCACACAGCACAGTATGAGTACAAGGTAATGCTTAGTCACTGGATGGGAGCATGGAGATCACACAGCACAGTATGAGTACAAGGTAATGCTTAGTCACTGGAGGGGAGCATGGAGATCACACAGCACAGTATGAGTACAAGGTAATGCTTAGTCACTGGAGGGGAGCATGGAGATCACACAGCACAGTATGAGTACCAGGTAATGCTTAGTCACTGGATGGAGCATGGAGATCACACAGCACAGTATGAGTACAAGGTAATGCTTAGTCACTGGAGGGGAGCATGGAGCTCACACAGCACAGTATGAGTACAAGGTAATGCTTAGTCACTGGAGGGGAGCATGGAGATCACACAGCACAGTATGAGTACAAGGTAATGCTTAGCCACTGGATGGGAGCATGGAGATCACACAGCACAGTATGAGTACAAGGTAATGCTTAGTCACTGGATGGGAGCATGGAGATCACACAGCACAGTATGAGTACAAGGTAATGCTTAGTCACTGGAGGGGAGCATGGAGATCACACAGCACAGTATGAGTACAAGGTAATGCTTAGTCACTGGAGGGAGCATGGAGATCACACAGCACAGTATGAGTACAAGGTAATGCTTAGTCACTGGAGGGGAGCATGGAGATCACACAGCACAGTATGAGTACAAGGTAATGCTTAGTCAGTCACTGGATGTAGCATGGAGATCACACAGCACAGTATGAGTACAAGGTAATGCTTAGTCACTGGATGGAGCATGGAGATCACACAGCACAGTATGAGTACCAGGTAATGCTTAGTCACTGGAGGGGAGCATGGAGATCACACAGCACAGTATGAGTACAAGGTAATGCTTAGTCACTAGATGGGGCATGGAGATCACACAGCACAGTATGAGTACAAGGTAATGCTTAGTCACTGGATGGGGCATGGAGATCACACAGCACAGTATGAGTACAAGGTAATGCTTAGTCACTGGATGGAGCATGGAGATCACACAGCACAGTATGAGTACAAGGTAATGCTTAGTCACTGGATGGAGCATGGAGCTCACACAGCACAGTATGAGTACAAGGTAATGCTTAGTCACTGGATGGGAGCATGGAGATCACACAGCACAGTATGAGTACAAGGTAATGCTTAGTCAGTCACTGGAGGGGAGCATGGAGATCACACCGCACAGTATGAGTACAAGGTAATGCTTAGTCACTGGAGGGGAGCATGGAGATCACACAGCACAGTATGAGTACAAGGTAATGCTTAGTCACTGGAGGGGAGCATGGAGATCACACGGCACAGTATGAGTACAAGGTAATGCTTAGTCACTGGAGGGGAGCATGGAGATCACACAGCACAGTATGAGTACAAGGTAATGCTTAGCCACTGGATGGGAGCATGGAGATCACACAGCACAGTATGAGTACAAGGTAATGCTTAGTCAGTCACTGGATGGGAGCATGGAGATCACACAGCACAGTATGAGTACAAGGTAATGCTTAGTCAGTCACTGGATGAGAGCATGGAGATCACACAGCACAGTATGAGTACAAGGTAATGCTTAGTCACTGGAGGGGAGCATGGAGATCACACAGCACAGTATGAGTACAAGGTAATGCTTAGTCACTGAATGGAGCATGGAGATCACACAGCACAGTATGAGTACAAGGTAATGCTTAGTCACTGGAGGGGAGCATGGAGATCACGCAGCACAGTATGAGTACAAGGTAATGCTTAGTCACTGGAGGGGAGCATGGAGATCACACAGCACAGTATGAGTACCAGGTAATGCTTAGTCACTGGAGGGGAGCATGGAGATCACACAGCACAGTATGAGTACAAGGTAATGCTTAGTCACTGGATGGGAGCATGGAGATCACACAGCACAGTATGAGTACAAGGTAATGCTTAGTCACTGGAGGGGAGCATGGAGATCACACAGCACAGTATGAGTACAAGGTAATGCTTAGTCACTGGATGGAGCATGGAGATTTGGCAAGTTAGGTTCACTCAAATGCATAGCATGGGTTCACAGTAATGGAGGTGCATGATCAGGTAGGACACAAAAGGGGGAGGACCCTGGCCAAAGGCTTACAATCTAGAGGGAGAGGTAGGGACATGAAAGGTAGGGGAACAGAGTTCAGCTGTAGGTTTAGAGCAATTGTGAGGGGTAGTAGGCCAGAGTGAAAAGGTGAGTTTTGAGTAGGGATGCTCAATTCTGAAATTTGGATGAATCCGGATAGTTGTTATCTGGATTTCACCCAGTTACCTGTGCGGGATGGGGGGTCAATCTTACATCTCTGATATCTTTTTAGGTCCATCCCTCAGCTCCTCCTACGATGCAGTCCAAGTGAGGGTCACGTGATTACAAACACTTCCTCCTTCCGGGTTGAAGGAGAAAGTGTTTGTACGCACGAGACGCACATGGACCGCATCGTAGGAGGCACCGAGGGACGGACCTAATAAGACGTCAGAGAGGTAAGATTGACCCCCCATCCCGCACAGGTAACTGGGTGAAATCCAGATAACAACTATCCGGATTCATCCAAAGTTCGGATTTGAGCATCCCTAGTTTTGAGGGCCTTCTTGAAGATGTTGAAGGAGCAGCCTACTCTAATGGGTGGAGGTAGGAAGGTCCATAGTGTTGGAACAGCTCTGGACCTCTGAGTAAGATTGGAAATGTAGGTTGGACAGGTTTTGGGGACAGACATCAATGTATTTGGTGAGGAGGTGTTTCTCATGCCCATAGACATCAATGCATGTGGTGAGGAGGTGTTTCTCATGCCCATAGACATCAATGAATTTGGTGAGGAGGTGTTTCTCATGCCCATAGACATCAATGCATGTGGTGAGGGGGTGTTTCTCATGCCCATAGACATCAATGCATGTGGTGAGGAGGTGTTTCTCATGCCCATAGACATCAATGAATTTGGTGAGGAGGTGTTTCTCATGTCCATAGACATCAATGCATTTGGTGGGGAGGTGTTTCTCATGTCCATAGACATCAATGCATTTGGTAAGGAGGTGTTTCTCATGTCCATAGACCTCAATGCATGTGGTGAGGAGGTGTTTCTCATGTCCATAGACATCAATGCATGTGGTGAGGGGGTGTTTCTCATGCCCATAGACATCAATGCATGCGGTGAGGAGGTGTTTCTCATGTCCATAGACATCAATGCATGTGGTGAGGAGGTGTTTTCTCATGCCCATAGACATCAATGCATGTGGTGAGGAGGAATTTCTCATGCCCATAGACATCAATGCATGTGGTGAGGAGGAGTTTCTCATGTCCATAGACATCAATGCATGTGGTGAGGAGGTGTTTCTCATGCCCATAGACATCAATGCATTTGGTGAGGAGGTATTTTTCATGCCCATAGACATCAATGCATGTGGTGAGGAGGTGTTTCTCATGCCCATAGACATCAATGCATGTGGTGAGGGGGTGTTTCTCATGTCCATAGACATCAATGCATGCAGTGAGGAGGTGTTTCTCATGTCCATAGACCTCAATGCATGTGGTGAGGGGGTGTTTCTCATGTCCATAGACATCAATGCATTTGGTGGGGAGGAGTTTCTCATGTCCATAGACATCAATGCATGTGGTGAGGGGGTGTTTCTCGTGTCCATAGACATCAATGCATGTGGTGAGGAGGTGTTTCTCATGTCCATAGACATCAATGCATTTGGTGAGGAGGTGTTTCTCATGCCCATAGACATCAATGCATGTGGTGAGGGGGTGTTTCTCGTGTCTATAGACATCAATGCATTTGGTGGGGAGGTGTTTCTCATGTTCATAGACATCAATGCATGTGGTGAGGAGGAGTTTCTCATGTCCATAGACATCAATGCATGTGGTGAGGAGGTGTTTCTCATTGGTGAGGAGGAGTTTCTCATACCCATAGACATCAATGCATTTGGTGAGAAGGTGTTTCTCATGCCCATAGACCTCAATGCATGCAGTGAGGAGGTGTTTCTCATGCCCATAGACATCAATGCATTTGGTGGGGAGGAGTTTCTCATGTCCATAGACATCAATGCATGTGGTGAGGAGGTGTTTCTCATTGGTGAGGAGGAGTTTCTCATGCCCATAGACATCAATGCATGTGGTGAGGGGGTGTTTCTCATGCCCATAGACATCAATGCATGTGGTGAGGAGGAGTTTCTCATGTCCATAGACATCAATGAATTTG